>NW_021604631.1:2528681-2553739 GCF_004785775.1 Grammomys surdaster
ACATTGGATCCCCTAAAACTGTAGTTACATTGGATCCCCTAAAACTGTAGTTACATTGGATCCCCTAAAACTGTAACTACAGGTGGTTGTGAGTGGCTTGATATTATTGTTGGGAACCAAACTCTGATTCTCAAGAAAGATCAGTGAGGCCGGGCAATGGTGGCGCACGCCTTTAACCCCAGCACTTGGGAGGCAGAGGCAGGCAGATTTCTGAGTTCGAGGCCAGCCTGGTCTACAGAGTGAGTTCCAGAACAGCCAGGACTACATAGAGAAACCCTGTCTCGAAAAACAGAAACAAACAAAAACAAAAACAAAAACAAAACAACAACAAGAAAAAAGAAAGATCAGTGAGTGCTATTGACCACTAAACCCTCTCTCCAGGCACTGCTGTGAAATTTTTACTTAGACTAAGACAGGCACACTCTGTAAACTCAAAGGTAAGTGTACAAAGGTGAGATGTGTGAGTTACAGTCCATACATTTCCACAGATCTGTGCTTTGTTTGTTGGTGCTGGGAATAGAGCCCACGGCAGTTCATAAGCAGGTCAAGCACAGTGGGCGATGGCTCCTGACCTAGAGAACGTTTAAGTACCTGTCTCCCTTAAACAGGATGCTATAAACCAGCCCCTCTTTGTTTTTGCAACCAGCTTGACTATCATCACAGCATTCTAGCTGGTTTGAAGACTTCATAGACACTGTGAAGAAACTCCCCTTCAGATGCAAGGAGCACTACAGTCTAGGCTTCTAAGCAGGGATTGTGCTTCAGGCAGTCTGTGCACTCCAGGCAAAGTATACTGGCTTTGGGAGACTTCTCTCCAGACATCCTAGAACTCTCAGTGACTCTGATCACTCTGTAAATATTTTTACTGATACCATGGGGAGGCAGGCAAACTCCTGACATTCCCGACTCAACAGAAAGCTTGTGGGTCATGAAACTCAGGGCTTGTGATTGGTCATTATGTAAGGCTTGTGGTAGGAAGTTATCTGTGTTGTGACTGGTGCAGATTACATTTGTATGGCCCATGCTTGCCGCTCCTTTTCTGGCAATATAAGCAAGCAGGTCCTCTTCCGTGGGTCACATGAAGTCGGAGCCCTCACTATTCAATCACCTCTCAAAGGGCCACTTTTGAATGCTACTGCACTGGGAACAAGTTTTCAACACATGAAGTTTGGGACACATTTAAAATCTAAACAAGACCAGGGTGTGATGGTGCATGCTTTTAATCCCAGCATTCAGAAACAGAGGCAGGGGTATCTCTGTAAGTTCAAGACCAGCCTGTTTACATAGTGAGTCCTAGGATAACCAGAGCACAGAGGGATTTTAACTCAGCCCGTGCTAGGAACAGAATGAGGGAAGGTTAATACTCAAGTTGAAGCTTGAAGGCCAAAGCCGAGTAACCAGATAAAGAAGAGAATGTTCTACAGAGATCATATCAACAATGCAGGGAGAAAGAGGCTATGGCAGTAAGGAGAAGAGGAAAGAGTTTTAGGAAGAGGCTGGTTACAATGTAGACGATGAACTGGAAACAAGCGGGACTGAAGGCCTAAGGATGAGTTCTAAGGCCTCAGCTTATGGAAAGGCCCCTTTTCATGTGACCCATTTGCTACATTATGATTGTCAGACCCTGTGGCAGAGGATCTCAGGGGAATATATTTCCTTCTCCACCACAAGACTGTCAGTATTCCAGAGCAAATATGTCTCCATGGGAGCCTTTTAATACACATTTACTACAATAAGTGGAGTTTTATTTTTTTAAAGATTTATTTTTTATTTATATGAGTACACTACAGCTGCCTTCAGTCACACACTATAAGAGTGCATCAGATCCCATTATAGATGGTTATGAACCACCATGTGGTTGATGGGAATTGAACTCAGGACCTTTGGCAGAGCAGTCAATGCTCATAACCACTGAGCCATCTCTCCAGCCCAAGCAAATAGTTTTAGTGTGAGGCCAAGTGTCATGGGACTTAGGACTATCATATAGATAGGTAAAATAGGGCGACGAGGATCTCAGTAGAGAAGACCCAGAGCCAGCTGTTGCAGCTGTGGCAGCTGTGGCAGTGGAGGATCTGAGGATGCTGCCATGCAGTTTCCACCGACACAGACCCTTTGACTTGGAGGAGTGACATGATTGGAGGATAGGTTAGTGGGTGGTTTTCAGAGAGATAGAAAGGAAGTGGGGAGGCAATTCAGATGTAGGGAACAGGTGCAAAGGCCTTGGTACATGACTCGGTAAATATTATTTTCACGGGAAGATGAAAGTCCAGAACGATCAGAGTGAAAGACACTACAGAAAGAAAGAGTGTGGGAGGCTGAAGAAGGACCTGCCAGGGACTTGCCAGTTTTCAAATGACACTATTAAGTAATAGAATATTAATGAGGACAAAACATGACATCCTCGTGGATTTGAAAACCACTCAAAGAATCCGCGAGGGTGGACATGTTGGAAATCAAAAAGGCCGTTTCAAAGACAGTTGGAAAATATCAAGTATAAGATGAGCCCTTCAGAGAAGAATGGGCCTGAAGGGAGAGCCCCAGGAATGTTTATAAGGTAAAATGAACAAATGTTGGCAACTGAAGGAAACTCAGAATGACTGAGTTTCTGACTTCCCAATTTTTATGGCAGCAGATGGTATTTCACCTGGGCAGGAGTCCTGGTGTCCCCAGATAGAAATCACAAGTGGGCAAGGAATCGTCCTTTCAGTATGGCAGTCTGCAGCCCTTGAGTACCCAACGCCTAGGATTTAGAGTGACAGACCCAGAGGCTTATAGCTCCAAGCCCTGGAAGTAGAGGGCTATTGCTCCAGACTTTTGACGTTAGAGACTTAGTCATGGTATTCTTCTTGCTCAAGGGTTGTTGCTCTGGCCGTTACCCTCTCTGTCTTAGTTTGTTTTCCTGTTGCTGTTTTAAAATGCCCTGACAAATGTTACTCAAGAGGGAAGGAATTCTCTACAGCTCATAGAGCAAGGGTAGAACCTATTCTGTCTAGACAAAAGGAGCTTATGACACATCAGGAAGCACAGAATGGTGAATCCATGCATGCTACTACTCGGCTCCCTCTCCATTCATATAGCCAAGGAGCCCAGCCAGAGGCTGGTCCACCCTTATTGAGGTGCTTTTCCTCCCTCAATAAACATAATCAAAATAATTGTCCACAGGCACTCTCAGAAGCCTGTCTCACAGGTGAGTCTAGATTCTGTCAAGTGAACAACTAACACTAGCCACCATATAAACTATGTTTATGTGGCTTAGTGACTATTGTAGTTTGTGGCTTCCAGAAGTACTGAGCAGATCAGGAGGCAGCAGCAAGTAGTTTCAGTATCACAGCTCAAGGGCCTAGGCATCAGGAACCATAGTCTTTGGCAATGTATTTCATCTCTCAGGGCTAGAGTCTCAGGGCTCCGGGTCCTTAAGGCTTAGCAGCTCCTTAGACCACTCCCTTCCTGCAAGGAAAGCCCAGTTTCCCATCCCCTCTCGTTCTTTATGTCTTTCTATTCCAACTCCAGTTCCAGGACGATCTCTCCTGACCGTTTAGGGTACCATGCACATACATACTCAAACATACACAAACATTCAGGTAAAAACCAGAGTTTTCATTTGTTTGTTTGTTTGTTTGTTTGTTTTAGTTGTTTTTTTCTTGAGACGGCGTCTCAATATGTAGCTCTGGCTTTCCTTGCACCCATTCTGTAGACCAGGATGGTCTCAGACTCATAGAGATGCTCCTGCCTCTGCCTCCTGAGTGCTGGGATTAAAGGCATGCCCCACCACTGCCCACACCATATTTAATAAAATAATAAAAAAGAATTGAAAAGGGGCTTCAGATACAGCTCAATGGTTAATACTTAACACGAGCCAGGCCCTGGGTTCAATCCCCAATACTGTAAAAAGGAAACACTTGTGAAAATCAATAAACTAGCAAATTTAAATATAACAAATGAGTTTAGTAATTTTGATTGTTTAAGTAGAAAAAAAAATTGGTGTTTATGAAAATTATGTCGAATTTGACTCAAAATAACCTGTTGGGGGTGAGGAAGCAAATGGGTGACTCTTTTGAAGTCAGGCAGACCGTACTCAAATTTTGTAGCTGTCTGAAATTTTCTTTTTCCTTTTTCTTTTTTTTTTTTGAGACAATTTTTTTTTGAAATTTTCATAATACAATGTGATTATGTATACAGAATATACTTACTAAATAGAAATTCCCTAATCACTTACTCACTTCACTCTACTCTCTCAAGGTAAGGGACCTATTCAAATGAAATTTTACTTGAAATGAAGGTAACGCGAATTTTTTTCTATTTTACTGATTTACGGGTTTTTTTTTTTTCATACAAGTCAACTTCATGGCTCACTAGAAATAAACTACGGGTCCCATGATGCACTGCACGACCAGTCTCCGAACCGGTTGCCCTCGCCTTATTTTAACGGTAATGGTCGCAGTTAGAATCGATGGCGGTAGGCCAGATCAGTGTGGGGAGCCTTGTGTACACCTGCTCGAGCCTCGCGTGGGGTTCTCGGAGGCTCTCGGGGAGCCTTTGTGTTCAGGCGTCGACGCGGGCAGGCCCTCCGGCCCGGGGTCCTCCCTGCGGCAGGAGAGCTCCCTCAGTCCTCCTCCAAGATGGCGGCGCCGTTGGCGGTAAATTCGGGTAAGCGCGGTCGGGGTGTGAGGGACCCACGGGGACCCACAGGGGTGGGGCGGGGCCGGTTTGTGGGGAGCGCTCGTGTAGTCAGGCCGTTCGTAGTGCGGGCTCGAGTTTGTGCGCAGGGCCTGCTTTGGCCACGTTCCGGCCCGCAGCCCCGCGCCGCCGCCTCGGTTTGAATGGCGCGCGGCGCGGCTACAGCTTTGCCTTGGAAACGGGTGTTTGAAGGGGAGGCGGAGCGGCGGGGTCCGGGGCAGCCAGGCGCGCGGTCCGGAAGCGACTTCGTCCCCGGAGTATCCTTCAGGTGTAGGCAGGCCAGCTTACGCCAAGGTACGGCTCCAGTCTCGGGCTGTGAGGCCCCGCCGAGGCTGGAAGGAAGCTGGGCTCAAAGCGGGCCGTGGGCCCGTCTTGGGGCAAAGGGTGAAGAGGTCTTGCCAGCCGCGAGGACCTTACGGAAGGTGCCCGGCGAGGCGGTGCCACGGGCTCAGCACATGCTTCCCGACTCTTCTGGGGGTGTGGGCCGGCCTGCACCTTTGTCACAGCCATGCCAGATAGTGACAGCGCTGTGGAAAAGCTGGGGGTCGTCATCTTTGGTGATTGGAACACCCAGAAATGCTTGAAGAAGTGGATGGGTTTTGACTTGTCATGGTTCCTGGAACACAGTGCCGGTCGTTATTGGGAGAACTTAGATGTCAAACAGTTTGTATGAGATGTGGCATTCCTGAACTCGGATTTAGACACTCGCCTCATGAGTACCATTAAGAGGCAACATAGCAAATGTTTACGGACTGTTTTGTTTTAAAACTGTGTTTTGGTACTGGTTCTTGCCAGTTTACCAGTGATTTTTGAAAATTGCCTAAGTCTGAGTTGTTTACATTAAACCATCTCAGAAGTGGTATGGTAAATTGTTCTGAAGAAATGAAAATTTCTGTTTATTGACAACACACTACGTCTGCTCACTGGAACAAGTATTAGACTTGCTTTATATCAGTTAATTCCTTTGTACCTGGTGTGTGTATTTCATTTATATATTTGGAGTAGTGCAATTAAATATCTCCGATTTAATTTGGAAGCAAGGACTTCCAGTAGTTAATCAATTTCTTCAAAATTAAACAGTTAATGCTGGGTGTTTGTTTTTTTTTTTTTGGTTTTTCGAGACAGGGTTTCTCTGTGTAGCCCTGGCTGTCCTGGAACTCACTCTGTAGACCAGGCCGGCCTCGAACTCAGAAATCCGCCTGCCTCTGCTTCCCAAGTGCTGGGATTAAAGGCGTGTGCCACCACAGCCTGGCCAGGCTAAATCTTTTTCTGCCCTGACCTCTCTGGCTAGGTCAAATACCCTTAGTATGTATCCTCTTGACCTGATTACTCTTCCTTCAGACCACTTAGGCAATTGGGTTTGTTGCCTTATTAAACTGAACTTAGCAGTGTCTGTCCATACATGATGAATGGTTAAATGTGATATGCAGGAAGTATCCCAAAACATTAAAGGAAATGAATGTGTTTCTCAAGGTTAGTTAAAATACATGCTAGAGGGGCGGGTGGGATGACTTAGTGGTTAAGAGCACTGGTTGCTCTTCCAGAGGTCCTGAGTTCAATTCCCAGCAACCACATGGTGGCTGACAACCATCTTTAGGGAGATCTGATGCCCTCTTCTGTCAGGTGGATGTATATGCAGCAGAGCACTCATATTACATAAATAAAATGTAAAAAAAAATACATAATAGAGGTTTTGAAAAAGATGTATTACCTTTCATTTGTTACTAGTAAATGGATAATTACTAAAGTTGGGAAACTGTAGATGACTCTTGTGTACTTAAACTTTGTAGATGAACGCATGTGATTTGTGTGCACATATTTTTAATTTCTTATTGACTGACTTATTAAGAGGAAGAACATAGAACTTGTCTATGTAATTTACTGAGCTTATATACCAATCATGTGTAATACAAAGACAGTTATTAGATCTTCAGAAATCTTTTTAGAATATTTACCCTTTTCAATTCTGTGTGTATGTGGGGGGGGGGGGAGGGGGGGGGGCAGGGGAGAGAGCACACTCACAGGAGTGCAGGTGCCCATGGAAACCAGAGAGAGCTTTGCATTCCCTGGAGCTGGAATTAGAGACTGTCCTGTGGACTGTCTGGATGGATGCTGGAGCTAGACTTAGCTCCTTTGGAGGAGCCTTAAGTACTTTTAACTTCTCATCTGTCTCTTCTCCCCCTAGTCTATACTGAGTACCTTAGGGTAGAGAGTTAACTTGTGTGCATAGTGGGGGGTTTGGGGATGGCGGGAGAGGGAGAGACTAGGTCTAACGTTCTGGCCTACTTTGTCTTCAAATTTTTACTTGCCTCAGCCTTCTGAGGATTGGGATTGCAGATATGTTTGTGCTTTCATGACTGGTTGGTTTGTGTTTTAGCCCTTTATAAGATTTCTGAAATCTCCGGGATAAGGCTGTTTCTAGTTTTCCTTGTTCCCCACGTCAGGGATTGATCCAGGGCTCGGAGTTCTACAGTGAGCTCCAGTTTTGAGACTCCCTTTTGTATCCTGTGCCCACTCAGTTGCCAGTTCTCATTTCTTTCTACTCCTCCAGGCCTCTCCTTCTAGTCTACTGTCCTGACCTTAGTTTAGCTTTCCTTACTGCCTTACCTGCCTGGTAACTTGGCTTCCCAGCGCTCCTGCACCAGTGCACATACAGTACGGTACCGTTGCTCACCATGTAGTTGTCTGTCTGTATTTGCTTTTGTTGGTTTTGTTTTGGGGTCACAGACGATAGGTTGAACATCACTCATAGCTGGTAGAGTGTGTGTCTGTGTCTCTGTGTGTATATGTGTGTGTGTTTTTTCATGGGGTTCCTGGTTGAGCAACCCTGATCTAGAGTCTGAAACTTTGAACCTCATGTTGCTGCTCAAACTTTTTAATCTGTGCTGTAATCCAAAGCTCAGACCTGTGCTGTCCTTTACCTTCACAGAGAGAGGGCCGAGAAAACAATCCTGAGGGAAGTTACCAGAATCAAGAGACAGGACGCCATTTTGGCAGGCTCAGAAGTGACTTTTGCCAGTGTATCTAGTTGTCATTAGGACCTGTTAATTGACTTCTTTATTCAAATTCGGGAAAGATACGTAGGCAAACAGCGTGCTCATATATTGATGGTAGCAGCAGTATGTGTGCATGGGTACTCGAGTCACTTCGTCAGCAGGGTCTTCACTGTAGAAATTCACATGAAGCCTTACAGTTAGTTTTGAGATGGAATATTACTGTGTTGTCCAGGCATATCTCACTCAGGGCCTCAAGATCTCTTGCCTCAGCTGACCAAGTAGCTGGGGGTTTATTATAAGTATTTGTCAGCCACCACATCTGGGTGACAAGAAGCTATATTTTTTAGCCAGAGATTGGGAAATATGGGATTGAAGTAGGAGAAGCACAGCAGGGAGTTGGATGATTGAGATGTGCTGACTTCCTTCTCTCGAATCCTCACACAGAAGACCTGACACAGCGCTTTCCGGTCCTGAAAATTGAGCCAAGGGCCTTTCGCTGGATAATCATGCCTTCCACTGCCAAGATATGCTTGTGGCCCGAGGCTCTCACGTTCATATGTTCTATTAGTTTCCTAAACTTAATTGTGTTTATGTGTGTGAATTGGGTTGACTCCAAGGCCCCACACATGCTAAGCATGTACTTTGCCATTGAGTGTCACCCATAGCCCCACTTGTCAACACTTACAAGACCTGACTTGTTTGTTTTATTGCCTGTGGTTTAGTCTCACTGAGTTTTAAATAAACTGTCTCAATGGGTTCAAGCAGGCTTACTTAGATCAACCTTTTTTTGTTTTGTTTTGTTTTTATTTTGTTTTTTGTTTTTCGAGACAGGGTTTCTCTGTGTAGTCCTGGCTGTCCTGGAACTCACTCTGTAGACCAGGCTGGCCTCGAACTCAGAAATCTGCCTGCCTCTGCCTCCCAAGTGCTGGGATTAAAGGCGTGCGCCCCACCACTGCCCAGCTACTTAGATATTTTGACATCCCTAGTTCATCTTCTGAGACACATTAACTTGCAAAGTATTATGTATAGAGGTGATATAACCCACTGGTTAGGGAATGGACTGGTCACACTCAGATCTACAGCTCTGAGTGTTTCAGCTGTTTGTGATTTTGGATTTGCAGAACAGAGGAAGATAGAGTGACCAGGTTTTGTAAGGTACCACCCATACCTGTAAATCTGGGCCATGCTAAGCTGCACAGCAAAAGCTTAGGAAGGATCATAAAAGTCCGTAAATGTTGCTTTGCTTTTTAAAAAAATAGCCAGTGTCCCAGCCAAAACAAATATGTCTTTCAGTTTCCTAGATAAACAAAACATTTTCACAAAGTCTGCTTTTCACAAGAGTATTAAGGGGAGAAGGAAATGCACCTTTGTTGAGTGTCTGTGATATGGGGAGGTATAATGCTGTATGTTTTACTTATTTTCTTTTAAAAACTCGTAAACTTGTAAACTGCTGAGTGGGTGCACAGGCCTGTAATTCTGGCACTTGGGAGCATGAGGCGGGTTTCAGACTAGCCTGGGCTATAGAAACTATCTCAAGAAACAAAACAAAAAAAACTGAAAGAAGGAAATACCAAGAACTGTAAGCATTAGAAGTAGGTAATGCTCTTGTGTTGCCTGTGTACCGAATGCATGAGGAACCCTTGGAGGTCAGAAGAGGTTAAGGATGGTTGTGAGTCACCCTGTGGGTGCTGGGAACTGAACTCCTGTACAGGAGCAACGTTGGAAATCACCGAGCTAGCTCTTTAGTCCTGTAGGTTGTCTTTTTCCTTTTGTTTTGAGTCGAGGCTCAGTATTCAGTCTTTGCTGGCCTGGAACTAGCTATGCAGACTAGGCTGGCCTTGAGTTTGTAGAGCTCAGCCTGCCTGTACACCTCAGGTGCTGGGATTAAAGAGGTGTGCCACCATTCTCTGGCCTCCTGGATTATGTGAAGGGGAACTAAAGGAGAAAGGGATTTCTCTCTGAAGCTTACCTAGGTTATGAAGTGGTCAAACCAGGTTCAGCTGGCAGTACTCTTTAGTTTGGGATTGTTTGTTTTTTATGTTGTTAGAAAGCATATTGTTGCCAAAGAATTCTAATAACTCTTACTGTTTTGTTTTTGTCTGGTGAGTGTGAATTTTATATTAGAAGTGGACATTAGTGCTCCGTTGGTAATCAATTACTAGAAAGTAGATGTGAGTGTGGCTAATATGTGGATGGCACATAATCTCACACTGGTCTTCTTTTTTCTTTCAAGCTGCCAGCCTATGGGGACCCTACAAAGACATTTGGCAGACAGTCGGAAGTGCTCTTTGGAGAAGACAGCCTGAAGCTGTCCACCTTCTTGACATGATTTTGAAGAAACACAAACCCGACTTCATCTCACTGTTTAAAAACCCAGTAGGAAATATTCTTCTTTGCTTCTTAGATTTGTTTGTTTGTTTGTTTTTAAATAAATCTGGAGAATGGTAGGCTTTTTAGATCTGTTTATTTCTTTCCTTGTTAATGAGTTCCGTGGGGGGCGTGAGCATGCCATGGTGCACATGTGGAGGTAAGACCACAACGCGCAGGAGTCAGTTCTCTCTCCTCCATTGTGTGGGAGCCAGGGCTCGAACTTGGGCTCTCAGGCAAGGTGGTAGGAGGCTTACTTGCCAACTCCAACCTTGTTTTGTTTGTCTTCTTAAAGAGTAAAGGACAAGTGAGCTCTCTGTGTAAACATGTGGCTTGAACTACACTAGTAATTCAAGTTTTTAAAAATGTCCCTCCCCCAAGCAATCTATTGTCTTTATTTTTCATAGAACTTACTGTTGAATTTATCTGCAGCTAAGCGGTAAGCGTAGTATCTGAATATGATTTAGGAAATGCAGTTCATCCCACAAATGCTACTTGCCTTAAAATTTCTGGCCTGTAATTGACAGAACACATAACCTTCACTGGTTACTTATTTTCAAGACACACTTGTCCATTTGCAGTCTCTGTAGTGCAGTGTAAACTGTTAAACTAATTATTCATCACTGTACCTTAAAACCTTCTCAGTAGAAGGGACTACAGTGGAGGATTTGAATGTGGAGACTCCTTCCCTTGTTCTTGGGCAATTTCCTGAGAGGTTTTGTTTTGTTTTGTTTGTTTTGTTTTGTTTGTTTGTTTTTGAGGTACCATCTCACTCATCTCTCTCTGTACCTAAGGCTGGCCTGGAACTCACTTAGCTTAGGTTGGCTTTTATTATCCTGCCTCAGCCTCTGGCTGGGATTACACATATAAGAAGTCATTTCCATCTCACAGTTGTTTCCTTTTCAAACCTTTATCATTTGGCATTTTGCTGTGTGTGTGTGTGTGTGTGTGTGTGTGTGTGTGTGTGTGTATGTGTGTGTTTCTAGAGATGAAATCTTATGACCTTGTGTATAATATGCAGGTGCTCTATCATTGAGCTGTACTTTAATTTTAAGTCTTTTTATTTTTGAAACAGTCTTTCCAACTTGCGCAGGCCAGTCTTGAACCTATGATCTTGAGTAGTGGAGATGTGGGCCTGCTCTTTCTTGTGATTTCTTTAGTAGAAGGAGCTCTGGCTTGGAGCTGGGAACCAGCTGAGCTGAAACTCCTGTCTTAGCTCTCCCTGCAGAAGGTTGTATGATCTCAGAGCTCAGTTACTTAGTGTACATTGATGTATTATACAGGACTTGGACTAAATGATCCAGGGAGTTCTTCAGGATCTGAACTTTGACAGGTTGCTATCTATCAGAGATTTCTCTGTGTTAAATAGTTGAATCAAGGAATCTTTAAGCGGCCTAATGAGGTGGCTTAGTAGTAGAGCACTGGCCTAGTGTATGTCCATTTGTGGTTTACATCCTTACCACCACACACACAAAAAGAGTTTTGTAGGACATAAAATCATATGTTACTAATCTGTGAGTCACTCTACAAAGTAGTTGTATTGATTGTTACTTAATACAGTTCCTATGTCCATTTGAATTGTTGGTATGTAGCTGAAACAGTCACTTAGATATGTGGAGGACAGAATAGTAGTTGTTTATAGTTTTCCTGGGTTTTATAGAGTTTAGCAGATAGCTTTGAGAAGGTAGTACTGGATTAAAAAGTTCAAGATGGTGCCAAGTGTTGCCTTATATCCTCTAGCTCTCAATAGCTGGGTAAGAAACTCTTCAGTTTTCATGCTACCAAGTTTTGTTGTTTTTGTTCGCATGCAGGCTGGCCATAACTCTACTTGCCTGGCCTCCAAATATAGGACTAGGGGCATGCGCTGCCATGCCAAACCAGGCTGCACTGCTGTGAACTGATTTCTGCTAGGAGCACAATTTTTGATTCATTGATTATCATTTTATCATTCTAGCCAAAAAATGTTCAACAGCATGAGAAGATTCAGAAAGCCAGTTCAGAGGGTGTCGCCATCCAGGGGCAACAAGGAACCAGGCTTCTTCCTGAGGAGCTCATTAGAGAAGCATTTATCATCAGTGACCTTTTTGATATTGGGGAATTGTCAGCTGTTGAGCTTCTCCTTGCTGGTAAGTTGATGTTTAGCTGAGAGTGTGGTGTGTACTCAGAGTCAGGAAGCCAAGAACCCCTGACTTGGACTTTTTTTTCTTCTAAAGATTTATTTATTTCATGTATACTAGTATGCATTGCTGTCCTCAGACACACCAGAAGAGGGCTTTGGATCCCATTACGGATGGTTGTGAGCCACCATGTGGTTTCTGGGAGTTGAACTCAGGACCTCTGGATGAGCAGTCAGTGCTCTTAACCTCTGAGCCATCTCTCCAGCCCCCTGACTTGGACTTTTTATTGTTTGGGTAATAAATGGGTTTAAAATGTTTGTTTGTTTATTTATTTATTTATTTATTTTATGCATATGTGTGTGCATGAGTACATGTATGGGCACCAGATTCATTTTGGAGCTGTGGGTGGTCAGAAGAGGGTATTGGATATTCCGGAACTGGAGTGACAGGTGATTATGAGCCACTTTGTGGGTGCTGGGAAGTACTCTTAACTGCTGAGCCATCTGTCTAACTCCATAACAGATTGTTTTTAAAGATGTCATTTATTTGGCAGAACAATTCAAAATATTTAGTTTGTCTTGTACTAAAGGGCAAACTTAAGTAGTTCCAGTTGTTGATGAATTGTCTTAAGGTGGGCCTTGGTGTAGTAATATACCACCAAAGATGAAGATGTATCCCTAGAATGCACGGCTCAAGGCAGGTACTGTTGTGCAATGGGTAGGAAGCCAAGGTCTACTGTTTTTTTTGTTCTGTTTTGTTTTGTTGTTGTTGTTGTTTTGGAGTGTCTTCTGGAGTAAGTGAGTTAGGTGATGAATGACTAGGTGAAAAATTAGATAATTTTAATAATAATTAATACCAGGAAGAAAATAAACTGCACATCAAGGTAGAGAGACATCAGGGCTGATTAAGGTAGTTCTGATTAGTGGGCTTAGTCAAAGCCTTTCCGAGGTAAGGACATTTGATGTAGACCTGAATTGTTTAGATGCTAGCTGCCCAGACTTCTTGGGAAAGGCTGATAGAGGCACAAGAAGCATGTTCTTCAGGTCTGAGTAAATGCATGTTTAAAGGAGAGAAGATTGCTGTGACTGGGCATGGTGGATAAGGGAGAGTGTAGGAACTGATTCCAATAGTATTTTTGATATTACTGAAGGAATAAAACAAACATGTAACCCCAAGTGACTTAGAAGTCAGTTTGTGGCTGCTGCATAGAGATCAGTATTTTCATAATAGAAGCAGTTCATTAATAATCACAAAGGAGCCATGTGAAGAAAATACATACATCTTAGTTGAACGGTGGTTTAGTTTCTTTAAATATACCATGTAACTACCAAAATCCTTTTTGACCAAAGAAACTCAGTTATTGAAGATGAGGAAGGTAGTTTACTCTTACGTGACGGGGTGCTAACTTGAGATTTAAATTTAATTCAGATTTTTTTTTTTTTATTATTCTGGCAGTGCTAGAGCTAGAACTTGGACCTTGTGCTTGGTAGACAAGCACTGTACCACTGAGCTGTTTCCAGCCCAGAACTTTGATTTAACAAACATGTCCTCTGTATTTACCATACTCTAGCTACTGTGGGAAGACTGCTGTAAAATGAAGATGAGTGAAGCCTCATTTAGTTAAAGGAACACAGTCTGGTGATTTAAGAAATACATGGGAATGATTTTGACAGGAGGCAGTGTGGAGTAGAAGAGAGTGACCATGACCCTAAAAGGAGGAAGCTTGCAGGCATTTGCAAGAGTTCACATGAGTGGAGATATGAGTGGGCCCAATATGGGAAATCAGAGAAGAAATGAAATTGAGTTGGGAAAGTGATGAATTTCTTGTTCTTTTTTTGTTTGTTTGAGACATGGTTTCTGTGTGTACCCCTCCCCTGTCCTGTCCTGGTACTCACTCTGTAGACCAAGCTGGCCTTGACCTCAGAGATCCACCTCCCACTGCCTCCTGGGTGCTGGGATTAAAGGCGTGCACTACCACCTCATGACTGGGCTGTTTGTTCTGATTGATAGGGTTCATCTTGGCGTATGGTTCATGGGTGTTTGAGTCTGCTGTGCCAGGCAGGAGTGATGCAGGGAGTTGAGATCCGTAGGGTCCCCTTAACGTTGAGACCTTCTTATTTGAACACATTTTGGCATACATTTCAAACACATTTGAGCTTTATTACTAAATAGTCAATTCTTTTTCTAGGAGAGCATCAGCAGCCACACTTCCCTGGCCTCACCAGAGGTTTGGTAGCTGTCCTTTTATACTGGGATGGAAAGCGGTGCATTGCAAATTCTCTCAGAACCCTGATCCAGTCCAGACGCGGGAAGACATGGACATTAGAACTCAGGTCTGTTTGCCTTTGGGGACTTACAGGGTTAATGTAAAATTACTTGAATTTGAATTTTGGAAATAACAGTTTTTCCTTAGTGTATACTGTTCAGTAAAGTGTAAGCTCAGGTCAATAATATACTGGACTACTCTTTCCAGAGTAATACGTTAGTTTAAACCTGACTCATTTGCAAATAAATGAAAAAGTACAGAGATTTGTTTAACTCCAGTGGTTTAGAAAGGGTAAAAAAGACAAGATTATAATTCAGCCTGGTTGTTTGTAGTAATAGGCTGTTGTCAAACCAGTATCTTTATTCACTAAAGCTTTGTTTATTTCTTTTCCTTGCAGTCCAGAGCTGGTTTCCATGACAACACGCTTTACAGATGAGCTGATGGAGCAAGGATTGACTTACAAAGTCCTTACTTTGGTGTCACAGATTGATGTGAACAATGAGTTTGAGAAACTCCAGAGAGACAGAGGTTTGGGCAGTGAGAAACACCGCAAAGAGGCAAGGGTTCTATGAGATGAACTCATGGGTGTCTTTGTCAGATCTGGAACAGAAGTTGTAACAAAAATTCATTTCACTTAGGTGGATGAAAATACTGTTTCACAGGGTCTCACTATGTAGTAGTTGACTGGTCCAGAACTTACTATGTAAACTAGGCTAGCCTCCAACCCAGAGGCGATTCACTGCCTCTGGGATTAAAAACATGAGCAACCACCCCTGTGGAAATACTGGATTTCAAATGTGTAGACTACTCTGCTCATGGGATTTGCCTGTTATTTTTTCCAGTTGCTGTGCCTCTGTTTATGCCCTGTCTAGTTCTTAAATGAGTTGTTCAAGCAATTGGTCAGGATAGTTTCTAAGGACTAAACTCTAGAATTTGTTCAGAATTCCAGCAATTTTAGGAGCACAGGTGGATTCAGATGAGTTAATTTTGTTAGTCTTTATGGAAGACACTATATTTCATAATATCAGACCTTGCTATAACTTATGTTACAATCGTGTTGTTACTTGTAGGTTTCTGATCTCATCAAGGAGTGCAGGCAGTCTCTGGCTGAAAGCCTTTTTGCCTGGGCTTGCCAGTCACCGTTAGCCAAAGATGACACCCTCCTACTTATTGGACACTTGGAAAGAGTGACAGTTGAGGCCAACGGCTCCTTGGATGCAGTAAATCTGGCTCTCCTTATGGCTCTTCTATACTGTTTTGATACCAGCTTTATAGAACAAAGCACAGAGGAACGAGATGGTATTGAATTTTACATTTTATCTTTTTAAAAAATTTCTTATTTTTATTCTATGCACATTTGTGTTTAGCATGTGTGTATGTCTGTGTGAGGGTATCAGACACCCTGGAACTGACATTACAGACAGGTGAGAGCTGCCATGTAAATGCTGGGAATTGAACCCAGGTCTTCTGTAAGAGCAGCTAGTGCTCTTAGCTGCTGAACCATCTCTCCAACCCATACATATTTTTATTTTTATGTATGTGTGTGTGTGTGTATAATTTTTTAAATTTTATCTGGATGAGTACACTGTCACTGTCGTCAGACACACCAGAAGAGGGCATTGGATCCCATTACAGATGGTTGTGAGCTACCATGTAGTTGCTGGGAATTGAACTCAGGACCTCTGGAAGAGTAGCCAATGCTCTGAACAACTGAGCCATCTCTCCAGCTCCAACATTTGTGTTTTTTAATGCTATTTTTTTTTTCTCAGAGCCTCACTGTGTGGTCTAGGTTGGCCTCAAACTAATATTTTTTTTTTAGTTACATTTATTTGTGTGTGTGTGTGTGTGTCTGTATTAGAAGATAGCTTTCAAGATCAGTTGTTTCCTTCGGCTCTATGACTTAGGTAAACTTAGGTTGCCAGGTTTGGCAGCAAGCACTGTTACCCACTGAGCCTGAGCCATTTTGCTGGTCTGGCCTCAAACTCTTGGTCTACCTGTTCTAGTCTTCTGAGTGCTGGGATTATAGGCATATGGTAACATACCCAGCATGTGCTAACACAACCACCAGTACATTTATTTTCAAAAATAAAACTTTAAATTATGAGGGAACATTTAAGAAGGACAATTTTTAACTTCCAAAATACATATTTTCTTCTTTGTTTCTGTCTGTACAATTCAGGCAAGTTTGAAACATTTTAAATGTGTGTTGTAATTTAAGACTGAGGTCAAAACTCTGTAATTGAGGAATTGCTTACCATACCTGAGGCCCTGAGTTTGCTTCCAAATAGCAACGACAGCAAATTAGCCTTAATGTTTTTTGTTTTTGTTTTTTGAAACAGAGTTTTTCTGTTTAGTCCTAGCTGTCCTAGAACTTACTATGTTGATCAGGCTGGCCTCGATCTCATGGAGATCTACCTGCCTCTGCTCCCCGAGTGCTGGGATTAAAGATGTGTAGCACCATGCTTAGCTTTGATCCTGTGCAGTTAGTTTCTTTTGAGATTTGAAATGACGGTTTTACAGGAGAGAGAACAATGTGTTCATGAGTGCACATGCCTGACTTGACTGCAGCTACCTGTTGTGTTCCTTAGTCACATCTTTAAAACTTGTGAAATTTCTTTATTTCCTTTTTGATGTAGGTTGTTGTGTGTGTGTGTGTATGAGAAGTTGATGATTCATTTTATCTTTAGAGAGCATTTATTTTAGGATTCCTATATAGAAAAAACAGTGAGTGCTTCTTTTTTTTTTTTTAAATTTCTGCTGTCTATGAAACTTACTAAAAGTTGTTAACTAAAATTTAGGGTTGTCTTTTTCAATTTTTATGCATATAATACTTAACAGTAATATAGATTTTTGTTATATCAAATAGTGATGTTAGTTAGTCATTATTTCTTTTGAAAATGCTAAGTGTTTTAGATGTCCATGTGTGACAGAAGCGAGAATTTATTTCTGCTCTTTTTTTGGTGAAGTGATCTAATTTTGTGTTTTCAGATATGATTCACCACCTTCCACTGTTGACAGAGAGACAGTACATTGCAACAATTCACTCTCGTCTCCAGGACTCACAGCCTTGGAAGCTTCCTGGGCTGCAGGCCACTGTTAGACTTGCCTGGGCACTGGCGTTGAGGGGAATCTCCCAGCTACCTGATGTAACAGGTAATGTAAGGAAAGTTTGAGATAACGAACTGGCTGTACCACTATACCTAGCAGTGTATTTATTTTCTTCCTTTAAAATTTTTTAGATGATTTATTTTATGTGTGAATGTTTTACCTGCATATATGTCTGTATTCCACATGTGTGTCTAATGTTACCTGAGATCCAAAAATGTCCTGGAGTTAGGAATGGTTTCTAGGTATCATGTGAATGCTGGAAATGGAACCTAAGTTTTTTGGAGGAACACCCAGGCCTCTTAACCACTGAGCCATCTCTCCAGCCCCAAATGTGTTTATTTTCAAATATCGGATTTTAAATCAGAAAGAGAAAGTGTAAATATGAGCATGAAAAATTATAAGTTGATAAAAA
This sequence comes from Grammomys surdaster, assembly GCF_004785775.1. NCBI lineage: Eukaryota > Metazoa > Chordata > Mammalia > Rodentia > Muridae > Grammomys > Grammomys surdaster. The sequence continues at coordinate 2,546,625 of NW_021604631.1, forward strand.
TTTGTAAGCCAGAAAGAATGGCTTGTGTTAGCACTTTTCATTCCAGTACAGTAAGTGGATCTCTAGTTTGGGGCCTGCCTAGTCTACATAGAGTTCCAGGACAGCCAAGGCCGCATAGAGAGACTGTCTCAAAAACAACAACAGTAAAAGCCCTCATAACTTTGTAAAGTAGAACTGAGATGCACATTTTTGTTGTCTCAGAAGAGAACCTCATAGGTTACTTCCCCTCCCCTAGCATATATTCAGAAGGCTCTAAGGTCAATCATCAGCACCATAAAAAAGAAACAGAATAGGTGAGTCGTTCCTCAGGTAAACCTCTCTCAAAAGTGGGGCAGGATGCCTCACACCTTTACTCCTAATATTTGAGAGGCAGAGGCTAGAGGGTCTCTGAGTTGAAGACCAACCTAATCTATGAAGTGAATTCCAGGCTAGCCAGGGCTACACGGTAGAGACCCTGCCTCAAAAAAAACCACAAGAAGAAAATCTTTCTGGAAATGTCTGGAATTAAAGTTCCTACATTGTCTTTACACGTTATGTTTGCATAAGAGCCCTCTGACTATACCGTTGTTAACATTACATTAATTAGCAAGTCACTCAAGTTTTTTTGTTTTGTTTTGCTTTCTTTGAGATAAGGTCCACTATGTAGTTCTGGCTGGCCTGCAGCTTGCTAAGAAGACCTGGCTGGCCTCAAACTCAGAGGTCCACCAGCCTCTGCTTCCTGAGCGCTGGGACTGAAGGCGTACATCACCAGACCCAGCCACATTTGTATTTCAAATGTACTCTTTTAGTAGTTCTTTGGAGTTCGTGAATCAATTAGAATTAGGTATAATCTCATTTTGTGCCGAGACCTGTTAGGGGCTGGAAAAATGTCTGAAGTATGCTCCACTAACATTCTGTCATGAGATACAACCTGAGTTAAAGACTTTTCTCATTTTGCTTTTCTGTGTTCTGAATCTTTGTAGCCCTGGCTGAGTTCACGGAAGCAGATGAAGCAATCGCAGAGCTCGCCATCGCTGATAATGTCTTCCTGTTCCTCAGTGAGTCTGTCGTGCTGGCCGAAAACTTCTGTCAGGAAGAGTTTTACATTCGCAGAATCCACAATCTTATTACAGACTTCCTTGCATTTATGCCAATGAAAGTAAGTATAACAGTGTGGGAAGAGCTTTGTAGAATAGTTAAAACAGTTTTAACTAGCTCTGTTTGGCAACTAATAAAGTCAGTATATGTATTTCAAGTACAGTCTGGATGGAAAAGTGAAATAATAGAAGCCTTATTAACTGGAAGGATGTTTTTCAGAAGAAACATTGGATACTGAACGCTTTTCTAAAAGCAGTGGGTTACTGAAAGTGCCTCTGTGGGTGGATGATTACTGTTAATTTCCTGTGCCTAGTGCTGCAGATGTGATGCTAATATTCTTGGCTCTTATGTCCGGGTGTTCCATCTTGTCCGTGTGTTCCATGTCTGTTTTCTTTCCTTTTTTATTTTAGTGACACTCATTTATTTTTTATATATTGTGGGTGCTTTCTTGTGGAAGTCAGAGAACAACCTATGGTTGTTTTCTCTCCACCATGTGGCTCTGCAGCTCAGACTCAGGTCGTCAGGCTTTGCAGCAAACACACTGAGCCATCTTGCACACTCCTCCCCTGATTGTTTTTTTGGTAGTGCAAGGGGTGAGACAGCTCACAATAAGGCAATTGCTTTCTCACTGAGCTACACCCCAGGTCCTTCATTTTGGTTTTCTAGATTGTTGGTTTAAAACTTTTTATGTATGCTTAAGTATTTAATGCTATGTATTTTCATTTTTTGTGCAATTTAATATATTTTGTCATTTTCCTTGAGATGACTTTGGTCACTGGCATATATAGAGGTGTTTGATTTATAAATGCTTAGAAACTTACTAGTTATTTCTTTTACTAGTTTCTTGGTAGTCAGAGAACATACTTTAACCAGGTTGCTTTTATGTTGAGGTTTGCTTTAAAGTACCCACTGTCAGTCTGTTTTGGTAAGAAATCTGTGAAAATGGAAAGGAATATGTTGTATTCTGCTACTGTTATGTGGATTGTTCCATGAGTAATTAACTGAAATTGTTTGATTGTATTGTCCAAGCCTTTCCATCTCTTTACCAGCTTTCTGTACTTTTTGTTGTTGTTGTTGTTGTTGTTGAATATTGAGTCGTTTTGAGTATTGAGTATTTTGTTGAATAAGGAGTATTGAAACTTCCAGCTATAAATGTTTTTTTTTTTTTTCCTTTTTCTCAGAATAAAGTAATTACTTGTTTCATTAGCATTGAGTTCACACAAATGTTAGAAGACAAGGATTCTTAGCTTGGGTATAATGTTCTTCACAGCATGCCGGACAATGCGGTTTACTTGTTATATCACTGTATTATGTTCTTAGTAGTTCCAGGGATGTGACGTTTTATGCAGAATTTAGGATAATCTGTAAGTAGAGATGGCCTGCCCCAAATGTTAGTAATGCTTCTGTTGAGAAACTAATTGATCTCTTCTTCCATAAAATGGAAAGTTCTGCCGTCCCTTCCTCCCTTTCCTCCCTTCCTTCCCTTCCTTCTTCCCTTCCTTCCTCCTTCCCTCCCTCCCTCCCTCCCTCCCTCCCTCCTTTGTTGTGTATGTATGTATACAGACATGAGCATATCATTCTAGGCAGGATTCAGTGGAAATCAGGACAGCCTATAGGAGTTGGTTCTTTCCACCATACTGTGGATGCCTGGCTTGGTGCAGGCATCTTTACCTGTTGAACCATCTTCCTGGCTCTCTCTGATCCTTAAGATATTATAGTCTTAGTATTTTAGTGAAATTCCTAGTGTATTTTTCATGTTGCTAAAATGTAAAAGTATTTAAGTAAGTTTCTTATAGAGTTACTTTTAATTACTTAATTTCTTGATTTTGTTATTAACCGATGGATAAGAAAATTACATTAAGCCTTGTTTAATACATGTAATAGGTGAAGCAGCTGAAGAATCGGGCAGATGAAGATGCTCGAATGATTCACATGAGTATACAGATGGGTAACGAACCCCCCATCTCACTTAGAAGGGACCTGGAACACTTAATGCTCCTGGTAAGTCATTCTTTTGGAGAGGTTTTGTTGTTGTTGCTGTTGCTGTTGGCTTTTTTAATTTTTTTAATCTCTTCTCTGTTCCATTTTTCTTGAGTCTTGGAACATTTTTAGTAAGAGACTTCAATACTAATGTACTTTTTTATTTCTGTAATGTTTCTTCATAGTTTTTGCTTATTATCTGCAGATTGGTGAACTATATAAAAAAAACCCTTTTCATTTGGAGCTTGCTCTAGAATACTGGTGTCCTTCAGAGCCTCTGCAGACCCCCACGGTCATGGGCTCGTACCTGGGAGTTGCTCATCAGCGCCCTCCTCAGCGCCAGGTGAGGTGTTCAGCTTTTTATGTTTATTCTCTGACTTGATCATTGAGCTTTGAACACAGACAATACATTATTTAGAAATTATTACTTTTTTTCTTTTATTTAAGAAAATTTGAATCCATCATTTAAATTCAGGTCATTTTGAATTTTATATAGTCAGTCCTTTATTACATACTAGACATCTGACAAATGGTTAGAGACAGAAATGCTCCTAGCCTTATTATCTGTTTCTTTCTTGAGCTTTTATTTTTGGTATAGTCACCCTCTGTAGGTGTGACAATAACCAGTATACAGAATGCTGACCAAGCTGGGGAAGATGAGGTTTCAGCACTAAAGAAGACTTGGAGGTCATGATTGATGTCATGGTGCCTGGCAATCTCCATATGTGTAGACAAGCACCCTTTTCTGTCCCGTATTCTCTGTAATGTACAATGTAAATAAAAAGGATTGTCATGTCAGCATTCATCATTCTGGCTTTTCAGTGTTAGAAGTTTGCATGCTGTAAATTCATTCTGCCCTGGAGTCTACAATCGATACCTCTCTTTTATTTTTACTCTATTTCTTACATTTATTATTTTGGCTTTTTCCCTATGTAGAAAAATATATTTGAGAAGGGTATATTAAAGCTTTTCAAAGGCTAATATGGAAGATAGAATGATTATAATGGATTTCCAGTGCCCTGATTCCATATTGCAAGTTGATACAGTTCTGTAACTACTAGACTTTAATCTTCAGGGATGTTTTAAAGTAAGCAATGTGCAGCAGAACATTTTATCCTTCAGTGGGTAAATATTTTTCTTAGAAATAAGGGTATTTTTCCTACAGTATTATTGTAAAGCTATTTTATACCTAACAACAGTATACAATAATTTCCAGATGTCTGTAAACATATTTCATTTTTAGTTTTATATAGTTAAAAAGTAGGAGTAGTTGGTGGTTGGCAATGACTTGGCAGTTAAAAATGCTTGCTGCTCTTCAAGAGGACCAGAGTTCAGTTCCCAGCACCCATGTCAGATGGCTTACAGAGATCCTATGACTCTTCTGTCTTCTAGGCACCTGTACACACATGTAAACATAGACATACATGTGTACTAAAATAAAAATAAGTCTTTAAAAATATGATATGTCTTACATGTGTCATTTACGGTGGTGATTGTGAATGTGAGTCCATGATGCCTTAAAGTTGTTTTCTATAAACTTTTTTTTTTCTTAATTTCAGGTTGTCTTGTCAAAGTTTGTTAGACAAATGGGTGACCTGTTGCCGCCAACTATTTATATTCCTTATTTAAAAATGCTCCAGGGCTTGGCCAATGGGCCTCAGTGTGCCCATTACTGTTTTAGCCTGCTCAAAGTCAATGGTAGTAGTCATGGTAAGGGAAGTCTGCTTGTTAAATTTATTTTTACACTATTGCATACAGTATATGGCTGAGTAGATTCTACCGTAGGTACAAATTGCATTTATAACACCTGAGGGAAAGAGTTACACTGGCGATTTTTATATATGGTAATGCTTTGATTTTGGTCTCAGAGGTCGGGGGATTTTGCCACTTACCTTTGTTAAATGTCGTTAAGTGTAACAAGTCTAAAGCATAATTTTTCAAGAGCACGTGTGCTACATAAGACCAGGCGTACTTCTGCAGTGGAAGTTTGACTTTGTTCTGCTTTACTTAGTTTGGGATGATGTCTTTCTATGTAGCTTAAGGTGTCTTAGAACTCACTCTAAAGCCCAGGGTGTTCTTGTCCTCCTGCTTCATCCTCGGGACTAGAGTTGCAGGTATAAGCCATCTTGCATAGCTAACTGATTTCTGTAATTTATCCTCATAAACACTTGATTTCTCATTACTAATTTTCAGACTCAGGTCTGGTTAAGTCAGATACACTGCCAAAAGGGAAAAGAAATGAAATATCTGCTGTTTTGGCTACACGTTTTTATTTTTGCTCTTATATGTGAAGAAAATGAGGTTTGAAGAAGCTAAGTTTTAATACACTCATGGTAACAGGTTAAAGGAGCCATGACTAAAACAGATCTTCTTACCTAGACAAAACAGCACTGCTCATTTAGGACAGATTGACTGTCTGCTAAGACAAAGACCAACAAATGATATAAATTAAATTATTCTTAGACTCCAAGCAAACAACCAGACCTTTTGTTGTAAGGCTAATGATTGGTCCTCAGGTGGTAGGCAGGATTCTACCTTTGAGCCCTAAATAGGCAGTTTTTGAAAGAAAACTGTGTTGCTTTTCTTTTCAGTTGAAAACATTCAGGGAGCAGGTGGCAGTCCTGTTTCCTGGGAGCATTTCTTTCACTCCTTATTGCTTTACCATGAGCATCTCCGAAAGGACCTGCCAAGTGCAGACAGTGTCCAGTACCGTCACCTTCCTTCCCGTGGCATCACCCAGAAGGAGCAAGACGGACTGATTGCTTTTCTCCAACTGACGTCTACTATCATTACGTGGGTAGGTGGCCCATCCACAGAAGACGCTGGCTTATGCTGTAGCACGGTGACATCCTAAATGGCCAAGCATTTTCTTTTAGTGATTTTTGTTTATGAGTGATATATTTAGTACATAAATAGCGTTTATCCCTGTGCTCTTGGTTTTTAGACTTTAGAGGGCATAATTTATGCTAGTTCCATTCATTACAGACTCTTAATTTGAAAATTATAGCCAGAACATGTTAAAAAGTAGAGGTGAGGAAAGAAAGGGTCAGTTGTGTGTACATTCTTCTAGAAAGTAGCGGGCAGAGATGCTGAGGCACACACATGTCGGTCTGTCTGTGTGCAGAAGGAAAGTAGTTTTCATTGAAAAGGAAGTTACTGAATCATTTTAGCTGCTTCTACCAAATCAGTCCTGTCTTCAGCATATACTTTTCACAGCATGGAACTCCAAGTTGGTTCTAAAATGAAATGAACTGCTCAGGTTGACATTTGGCTAGAATATAGAAATGTGTTTTCTAAAAATTTTCTAATCATGTTTGATGTTATCATTATTTTTGTATTTATTTAATGTATGTGGCTACACAGTCATTCTCTTCAGACACACCAGAAGAGGGCATCAGATCTCATTACAGATGGTTGTGAGCCACCATGTGGTTGCTGGGAATTGAACTCAGGACCTTTGGAAGAGCATTCCTGCTTTTAACCACTGAGCCATCTCTCCAGCCCCCATGTTTGATGTTACTATGCTGTAAAAATACCAAACTTACTATGTCTTACTGAAATAAAATAAAGTAATCCTTGATAAAATATTTCTGAAAAGTTATTTTTTTTAAATAAGTTTTTTTTTAAAGATTTTTTTTATATGCGTGAATCCACTGTTGCTGCCTTCAGACACACCAGAAGAGGGCATCAAATCCCATTAAAGGTGGCTGTGAGCCAGACTTCTGGAAGAACAGTCAGTGTTCTTAACTGCTGAGCCATCTCTCCAGCTCCTTAAAAAGTGATTTTTTGACGCATTCATGAATTAGATATATTTTAGTGTACTAATAGTATGTTCTAGAAAGGACTGAGCAGTGGCTTTGATTTTTGTCACTCTAGTAGACCATTTATCTGTTTGTAGTAGTATTTCTGTTTCTGGGTCTGTCAAAGAAATTCTTAGAAATTTAACTTACGTTGTTTTCATGACCAAACTAGTGATCTGATTTCATCTACCAGTAGGCTTCCAGCTAAAAGGTAGATTCTTGTTTGTCGTGGTATATACTAAATGTATACAGCATACA
>NW_021604631.1:2553749-2571814 GCF_004785775.1 Grammomys surdaster
AGCATACAGTGTGTAGATTCTTGTTTGTCGTGGTGTATACTAAATGTGTACAGCATACAGTGTGTAGATTCTTGTTTGTCGTGGTGTATACTGAATGTATACAGCATACAGTGTATTGCTGATCGCTTTTTGTAGCTGTGACTTGGTAGTGGGTGCCTGTATTCACATCTGTCAGGAGGACAGCTTGAGTTAATGGGCTTGGAGGCCAGTATGGGCAGCATAGCAAGAGCCATTCGCAGAAAACAAGACAGAAAGGCATAGGTAAATGAATAAAGTGCTTATCTTGTTGTTTTGTGTTCCAACCTCAGAGTGAAAATGCTCGCCTGGCGCTCTGTGAACATCCCCAGTGGACGCCTGTTGTGGTGATTTTGGGCCTCCTGCAGTGCAGTATTCCCCCAGTTCTCAAAGCTGAGCTACTGAAGACACTTGCAGCTTTTGGAAAGTCTCCTGAAATTGCTGCTTCACTTTGGCAGTCGTTGGAATACACGCAGGTGGTGCCATGAGCTTTCTTACTGTATAATTTAAAGGATGGTAATACTGTAGAAACAAGAGCACCTGGTGGAAATTTACAGTATTCCAGGGCTTCCCATGTAGGAAGTTAGAGTTTGGGAGCCAGGCATTGCATTTAGGTTGTTTTCTTGGCTCGCTTCTTCAACCTCAAGTAGTTTCCCAGAGACAGGTTCTTCAAGTAACTCTAAAGATCTTAATTTTTAAGATCATTGAGATACTTCCTGTGTGGCAGACTTTGAGATGAGGCTAATTAATGTAAGCCTTCAGACATACTGTCCTTGCTAAATGCAGGAAATAGATACTTGTGTTTTCTACTGTTCGTTTTTCCCATGCCTTTCCTGCCTGAAACTAGGAGAGTGATGCATTATGTAGCTTTCTGTTATCACAGCTTTACTATCAAAGGGCCTGTTTGATAAGTTATACAGATGTTCCACAGCAGCTGGATGACTTTTCACTGGAGGACATAAAAGGCTCATAGGCTTTGGGCATAAGTGGAAGTGGCTCGACAGCAGGAGCTTTTGACTTGCATCCATTTATACCATCATAGAAGGAGAATTTAAGGGTCGAATGGTTTTTGGAACTTACTGAATTTTTTTTTTTTTTTCCAAAAATCAGCTCTGTTGAAATTTTTCTTTCTTTTTTTTTTTTTTTTTGTTTTTTTTTTCGTTTTTTTGTTTTTTGAGCGGTTTCTCTGTGTAGCCCTGGCTGTCCTAGAACTCACTCTGTAGACCAGGCTGGCCTCGAACTCAGAAATCCGCCTGCCTCTGCCTCCCAAGTGCTGGGATTAAAGGTGTATGCCACCACCGCCCGGTGAAATTTTTCTATTAAGTATTGGGATAAAGTGGAAAGACTATGTTGTGTAACAGTGGCTCTCAACCTTCCTAGTGCTGCTACCCTTTACTAGAGTTCCTCATGCTGTGATGACCCCCAACCACAAAGTTAGCTTCATTGCTACTTTATAACTGTTGTGAATTATAAGTAAATATTTCATATGTGACTCCTGTGAAGGGGCTGTTGGACTCTTAAAAGGGTCATGACCCACAGGTTGAGGACCACTTCTTTTAGCAATACCTCCAGGAGATGCTTAAGTAGAATTTCATTGTCTCAGAGGTAATACAATATAACGAGGCTGTGATTCTTGTTCATTATTCACACAAACAATTATTTTCCAGTAGCAGAGGCTTCTAGATTTTTCCAAGTGTGTATCTTGACCATGAGAATAACTAAAGTTATTAATGCTTTTACCATGAGGCTGCTGTTCCCCTCTTGATCCATAGTAAACCAGTACTTAGCATGTTCTGTGTGCTTACTGCATTGTAATAGGATTGGGTTCAGGTTTTTCAGAGAAAAGTCGATTTATAAGTTTCCTGTACATTACAAAACCAAAAGTTCTGTCTGCCAGAACTGCTATGAACGTGGACCAGGGACTCCTTGGTGATCATCGTGAGGTGGTGGTTGAGGGTGAGGTGCTGGATGGCCGTTATTGCTCTTTGATGGACAAGGATGCTCGTGACACGCATTTCTTCTTACTTCCAGATACTGCAGACTGTCAGGGTTCCAAGCCAGAGGCAAGCTATTGGTATTGAGGTAAAGTGTGCCCTTTTAGATTCAACACTACATTCATTCATACAGTAATGCCAAAATAAGACTGTGAAAAGTTATTTGTAGCCCACTAAGTTTCTGTCATTTTTAAATGTAATATATTTCCTTTTGAAGGATTTTAATAGTACTGAAATAGAGATAAAACTGTTTTTATCATTATTTTATATGTTTATTAATTGTAAGATTCGTGTGTGCCTAGGCACACATGTACCATAGTATGTGTGTGGAGACCACAGAGCCTCAGGGAGTCAGTTTTCTTCTTTTCATATTGTGAGATTCTGGAGATTCTACTCAGGGTTGTTAGGCTTAGAGGCAAGCATCTTTATCTACTCAGCCATATTGTTAATTTTGAGTGAAGCAGTCAGTGAAAGAAACTAAAATATGTTCACAGTTGAAAGAGGATGTCACATGACAGCCATCTGAATTGAAAGTCTTGATTGGAGTTAGGTTTAATTAGGTTAGTTAAGTCAACTTGAGTAAGAATTTAATGTTTTGTTTTATTAAGGTAATATCTTGCTTTGTAGCTCTGGCTGATCTTGAGCTTCTGATAGTCCTGCCTCAGATTGCTATGTACTGGGATAACAGGCATAAGCCACCACCCCCAATGTGAAAAATATTTTTGTTCTCTTTTTTATTTATTTGTTATGTTTATTTATTTATTTGCTTTGCAGGAGGGTGGCACATGCCATACATGTCAGTGGAGGTCAGAGGAAAAGTTTTAGTTGTTTGTTCACTCTTGAGATGTAGATTCTGAGTATCAAATTCACATCTTCAGACTTAGCAAGTACCCTTACCCATTGAGCCCTCTCACTGTCCCCTCTCTTTTTCTTTTACTTTTGAGATTATAATTACATCATTTCTCTGTTTCCTATCCTCCCTCCAAATCCTCCATGTATGCCTCTTTGCTCTTTTGAAATTCATGGCCTTTTTTCATTAATTGATGTCATATGCATAAATGTGTGTATGTGTATACGTATACAAATATATTCCCAAATACAACTTGCTCAGTCTATGTAATGTCATTCATGTGTATAACCAGTTGGTGTACTATGTAAAAAAAATTTTTATTTCAAGTTTGAGATAATATGTGAAAATTTAAAATTCTTCTCACTCATTTAGATTGATATACTTAGGTATCTTTTCTGTTTAAGTAGGAAATGGTACTATTTCTTACTTTTTATAAGTGGTGATATCTCATTGTTAACAAGTTAGTATTGGCAAAATGCTTTACATCTCATAGTTAGTAGTTTTATATTGTTAATTGTCTTTATTCTTTTGTTTGAAGGTTGAACTCAATGAAATAGAGTCCCGGTGTGAAGAGTACCCCCTGACTAGAGCCTTTTGCCAGTTGATCAGTACCCTGGTGGAGAGCTCATTCCCTTCCAATCTGGGCGCTGGCCTGCGGCCCCCCGGCTTTGACCCTTACTTGCAGTTCCTGAGAGATTCTGTGTTTCTTCGATTCCGTACAAGAGCTTACCGGAGGGCTGCTGAAAAGGTTATGTCCAGAGTAAACCATTTCTCTCTTACAAATTTACTGTTGCTTCTTTCATCCATGGAGTAAGGGGCTAGAAGTTCACTTTGGTTTTTGGGAGTTAATCAAATTCATAGTCCGAATTCTGTTATTCCTTCTTGGATTATTTTATGTGTCTTACAGATAAATTTGGGCATTAAAATGAAGACACATATTAATGTTCTCTGACAGGGATTTTCTGATGGGAGCTCACTATCCTTAACTGAGCACTTTCTGGAGACAAGATCTCACCATGTCTAATTGAGCAGTTTTACTAAAATTGAGCAAAAACCTTTCTCCCTTTGTTGGGAACACATGGGAGCCTTTGGACTAGGAATTGCATCAATTCAAGCTGACTTGCTAGTTCTGTTAGCAGTTCTAGGTGGTGGATTATTCACCCAAAGGGAAGCTATGTTAAAAGCTGGTGGACTTAGCTGCCATTGGTGAATACTGATGGCAGTTCTTGGCACATTCTATGTACATCTTGGCTCTGCTCCTAGATACTGTGGAGCTCATTGTATATATCATTTTATGTATTACCTTGAGGCAGGTACTATTAATGTTCCAATTTTACAGATGGAGTCTTAGCAAAGTTAAGGAACTTGCCTAAGTTCCAGGACCAGGATTTGAACCTAGGACTCTGTCTTCAGATCCAAGCTCATAACCACTAAGCTATGTAAGAGACCCTTCCAGGTTCTTATGTAGTTCACCTTTAGTTTATAATAACTGTTTATTATCTCACAGAATGTCCTTGGATATATTTTATAAGAACATTTCTGCTTTATTAGTTTTCTGGGGTTTTTTTTTTAGCCTGTTGGATATTTGTTATAAAAAGAAATTGGTTCATGCTAATATTGGACAGTTTAGAGCAAAAGAAATTATATCTCCCCTTAGCCCTGTTACCAAAAGAAAAATAATAATTTCTAGTCTTCTTTTTTCTTGTTTAACATTTAAAGAACATTAGAAAGACTACCTTATAGGCTGGACAGTGATGACTCACACCTTTAATCCCAGCACTCAGGAGGCAGAGGAAGGTGTGTTTTTGTGAGTTAGAGGCCAGGGCTACACAGAGAAATCCTGTCTTGAAAGACTAGAAATTAAAATAAATAGATAAATAAATAAATAAATCCACCCCCCCCAAACAAAAACAACCCCTTACATTACTTTATATTCTTTGTCATATAGTGTCATGGAGATTTCAAATGATTATGAAGTTTCACTTTAAAAAAAAATGTCTTTTAGATTGCTGCATAGACTCCATTCCTTGTATCTGTAGCTGGCATAGTCTGATTCGTTATATTTTCACATGTCACAACCATGCTTCATTCAGTGTCATCTCAGATGAGCAGTGCACGCTTGATCATTGCAGTCTTTTCAACAAAATGTTCTGACACATACTGTGTACTCGTTTTAAGTGTCCTATTTGCCTTCCTTTACCATGTCATTATGACGAAGGTGTTTGGAGTACTGGTCAGTCATGTGCTTTCCAGATAACTTCTGCTCATATGAAGCTGCCCCTCAAACCTTGCTGCTTTCTCTGCTACCACCGATTTTATTGTCCCTGAAAAGTTTTTGTCAGGTTTTAGAATGTTTTTTTAATTGAAGCTTTCTTTAGCCTAACTTAGCTAACTATATCTTAAAACAATGGATTCTCATAAAAACATTACTTTGTGTTGAAATAAATACTAGAGTGTTAGAGGTAGTAGATTTAACAGTATTTAAGTCTACTATCTGATAATGCCTTTAAAAAAAAAAATCCAAAAGGCCACAGTCCTTTTATAAATAATTCAAATATATAAATATATAATCCACATATATATAAAAATCCAAATAGTCCCCTTTCAAAACTCAGCCCTGATAAAATTGTACAGTTTAGTGATCATTACAAAAGCAGTTGCTTACAGTGTAAAACCCAGTATTACAGACCTCCATAGTGGCGCTGCAGCTGTGTTACGACAGAGCAGTGGCCATGCATGTACAGCCCAGGCTCAGTCTCCAGTACCACAAAAGTAAGTAAACTACATAATAAAATACCCTGTGCAATGGATTTTGAAGCAAAGCTTAAACTTTGCTGTATGTATAGCTGGACATAGGTGTCCTTCCATATAAAGTATTTTAAATCCATCTTTAACAATGAAGTGGTCATGAGGTCAGTTGCAGCATTTTGACTGGTTGTTGGACAGAGAGCCCTGGTCTGAGCTTGTTTGCTGCTGGGCTGTGTGAGCTAAGGGTCGGCCCACTGTGCTGAGCATCGCCTGAGTTTCTTAGAGGAAATATGAAATATTTGACCTTTAGAGAACTCTGGTATAAACTCTGGTATAAAGTGAACATACAGGTGCTAAATACCTAAACCTTGTAAATGAGCTCAACCTTTGGCTGTAGAGATACTTCTTAGGTATATTTAAAACATGTTTTTCTGAAAAAGAAAAAAAAAACAAAAAAAAATGGTTACCTTTGACAAAATGAGACAAGGTGAATTAAGGTTGTGTTGCATAAATTAATAAAGTAGACAAGGGACTTGATTTGTTTTCTGGAGAACAAAGTGAAAGGAATGAAAAACTTGACAAGTTTCCCCCTTGGACTGTTGTTTATTACTGACATACATGTTTTTTCTCTAGTGGGAAGTCGCTGAGGTTGTCTTGGAAGTGTTTTATAAGCTGTTGAGAGATTACGAGCCTCAGCTTGAAGACTTTGTAGATCAGTTTGTGGAGCTACAAGGTAATTTAATTCTATCACTTTTCAAAGTATTTATGATTTAATGATTATATTTATAAATGTAAGTTAAGATATAATTTATAGTTAAATTAGAATTTAATCTTTGCCTTGTTGTTTTAATTATGTTCTGTTCAAGAGAGAAAATAGATTTTTAGGGTACTGATTCTCATGTGCACGCCAGTTTTTCCTGTGTGGAATTGCTACTCTTAATAGTTTGTGTCTCTGTCTGTGACTTGAAGCTTGCCTTCACCTGTGTTAATCCTATTTAAGTTACAGTGTCATACATTTCACAAAAACAAAGGCTGTAACAAAAATTCTAATTGAGGGCCAGTAAGATGGCCACTAATTGAGTCCTTATAGGCACTCAGCCTGACACCTTTGTTTAATCCCTAGGATCCCTAGGATTCCTAGGATCTACCGTGGAAGAGAATTAACTCCTCAAGTTGTCCCCTGAACACACACAACTCTAAATACATACGCAAATAGTTTTAAGCCAATACTGATTCACTGCCTTTTGGATTGTGTACTATTTAGGAGAAGAAATCATAGCCTATAAGCCACCTGGCTTTAGTCTGATGTATCATCTTCTGAATGAGTCACCCATGTTGGAGCTTGCTCTCAGTTTACTGGAAGAAGGAGTCAAGCAGCTTGATACCTATGCTCCTTTCCCTGGTATGTGCCTGAAAATCTCTCTGCCTTCAAAACTGTTGACACCTTTATCTTGTTAATTGAGAATTTATTGGAGAGGATCTTTGATGTTTTTTGTAAGAGTCTCTTATCTTACAGTGGTATTTTCAGTGAGTTAGTATGAGTGCACATAGACTGAATTCAGTACAGAGATTTGTTGGCTCTGTCTCATTGCAAGGTCTTCTCTAGATAATTAAAGAGATCTTTATTGCTTTCACTTGTTTAACATGCTTAACTCTGAATCTGAAATCTCACGACACTTACAGAACACATATTATAGAATCTGTCTCACAGTGGTCAGTAAATGTTGCTCATTACCATTGCCGTTACCGTTTGTTCTGTGCTTTCTATGCGCTTGGCTCTTAAAAGCATAGCGTGTGTTTACTCTATTTAATTTGCACAGAAACCTTCAGTGGCAGATGTTATTTCCATTTACCAAAAAGATGTACAGACAGGTTACCCTGAGAGCCGAGACTTGGTCCTAGGCAGTTAGGCTCATGCTCCATACTGCTGTGCTGTATTGCTCTCATGTGGCAGTGATCTGAAATAGAGGAGTCAGATTCTAAACATAGGATTGTAACTCTATAATTCACAGATTACAGGAACCAGTAGAAAGAGTTAGGCCAGCACAATTTGAAAGGTTGAGATTTTTATTATATTTTTTTGCTTCTTTATTTTCTTAAAAGAAAATCCCAACCCCTTTTTAGGGATTATTTTTATTTTATACATGTGAATGTCTTGCCTACATGTATGTATATGTATCATGCACATGCCAGGTGCCTGTGGAAGCCAGAAGAAGGTATCAGCTTCCCTGTAATTGGAGTTACAGTTGGTTGTGAGTTGCCGTTTGGGTGCTGAGAACAGAACCTATCTTCTCTTCAAGAGCCCCGAGTGCTCTTAACCACTGAGCCATCTCTTCAGCATACAAGTGCCTTTATTTCACAATGATTATGTCTTTTTTGAAGTTGGTTTCTCAGTCTCAGCACTGTTGACAGTTTAGCTGATAGTTCTTTGCTGAGGGTGCTGTACTGTATGCTGTGGGCTTCTGTCTCCTGGGTGGCAGTTGCACCTTCCTATAGGACAAATAACAGTGTTGTAGGTGCAGATGTTCACTGGGGACACATCATCCCACTCTGAGAGCCATTGCATCACATGTCAGATGTCCTGCATATCAGATATTTACATTACGATTCATAACAGCAGCAAAACTGCACTAAGGAAGTAGCAGTGAAAATAATTTGATGGTTGGGGTTCACCACAACATGAAGAACTGTGTTAACAGGCCACAGCATTAGGAAGGTTGAGAACCACTACCCTAAAGGATCAGGGAAAAGGTAAAAGAGAAGTTAATACTTGAATAGCCTCTGCCATGGACATAGCCGGTTTTATATGGGTGGAAACTTTGAAGGTGCTGTTGAAAGTTTGTGAAAACAAAGACTTTTTGAGACTAAAGTTTGCCTATTAGTTTTTTTTCCTCTAAGTACATTTAGATTGTAATTTCATTGGGGGTTACAGGAAAGAAACACTTGGAAAAAGCAGTTCAGCATTGCCTCGCACTCCTCAACCTCACTCTGCAAAAGGAGAACCTTTTCATGGACCTTCTAAGAGAGAGTCAGCTGGCTCTCATCGTCTCGCCTCTGGAACAGCTCTTACAGGGAATTAACCCTAGGACTAAGAAGGCAGACAATGTGGTGAACATTGCCAGGTAAGTGACATGAGGCCCAGCAGAAGGGACACAGAGGCCACTATAGCTTTTATTTTTCTCTCTTTTTGGTTACATATTTAGTACATCGCAGATTATTGGTTTTGGCCTACTTTGTTTGTTTTGTTTTTTTGAGACAGGGTTGCTTTGTGTTACTCCTGGCCATCCTGGGACTTGCTCTGTACACCAGGCTGGTTTTGAACTCAGATTTGCCTGCCTCTGCCTCCTGAGTGCTGGGAGTCAAGATGCACACCAACATATCCTGGCTGGTTTTAGCCTACTTTAATATTACCTAATTTTACTCCTTTGATTGTAATTACTCTGAACCATACTGTGTCTTTTCTTTCTTCTCTTCCTAGCTCATTCTATGTCCTAAAAGTTTCTAGGTCTGAAATGAATAGTGTTTGTCTTTCTGTAGGGAAACTTGAGTGTTTGGACAGTGGGGATACAGAGCCCCCTCCAGTCCTGTACTCGTGTGTGTGTGTGTGTGTGTGTGTGTGTGGTGTGTATGTGTGTGTGTACATATGTATGTAAGGATGTGTGTGTGTACACATTCGTGTATATATGTATACACATCCACATTTGCTAACATTCTGGTGGTGTGGTGTTTCATAGCTTATAGAAACCTTGGCTGATCACCTCAGCTTCATATGGTGGTCTGTGGAGGTGCTTCTGCCCACATATCCTTTTGTGAGGACACAATCTTATCCCCTTGTCTCAGTTATCGTTTAAGTTGCCGTGATAAAACAATGTGACCAAAAGCATCATCTTACAGCTCTTAGATCACACTCTGTCATTGATGGAGGTCAGGGAGGAACTGGAGGCAAGAACTGACTCTGAGGCCATGGCAGGTGTTATTGGCCTGCTCCTCAAGACTTGCTCAGCTTCTTATAGCACCCAGGACCACCAGCCTGGAGGTGACATTGCCCATAGAGAGCTGAGCCCTCCCACATGAACCATTAGTCAAGAAGACACACCACTGTCTTGCTCATGGGCCAGTCTGCTGAGGACATCTTCTCAATTGAGGTTTCCTCTTCCAAAATGACTCCAGTTTGTATCTGGTTGACATGAGATTAGTCAGCCCAGTCTTCCTTAATCACCTTATCAGTACTTGGTTTGCAATATATGCAAAGACCTTTTTCTAAATAGTCCTTGTGGATTAAGACTGTAGGTATTTGGAAGAACATGATTCAGCCTGTGACAAGTTCTTTGTAGCTAGAAAGAGGACACCTTTCTCTCATTTGTCCAAAGTGTTATATGGGTAGATTAACTTTTGGCTTGAACTTTGCTTTTTTTCTTTTAAGAATTATTTGTTTTTAATTTTTATATGTATTTGCGTGTGCCTGCTTGTCTCTATGTGCATCACATGCATACATGAACCTACAGGTCAGAGATGAGGTTGGATCCTTCGGAGCTGGAGTTTGATGTAGTTGTAGATAGGTATAGATGCCAAGAGCCAAACCCAAGGACCTCTACTAGAATAGCAAATGTACTTAAATACCAGCCATCTCTTGAGCCCCTAAATACTCATTATTGAGAACAGTGAGAAGCCATTATTGAATACGTTGTTCTTCAATGTTTTCTGAAGGTATCTGTATCATGGGAACAGTAATCCTGAATTGGCATTTGAAAGTGCGAAGATCCTTTGCTGTATCTCTTGTAATTCCAACATTCAGATCAAAATGGTTGGCGATTTCACACACGACCAGGTAACTGATTCTGTTGATAGTGTTCTCTGTCAATCAGAGTGTCTGGATGAATTGTACTTTTGTTTGTGGAACGATTCTCTAAGTATACTTATAAGGGATAAGTGAGAAACCAGCCATGCACTTGACTGCAAATTGTCTTTGAAGTTAATACTTTTCACAGTGTAGTGTGCACTGTGTAATGTTTACATTCCAATATGTGACTGTATGGTCTACAAAGTGGCTGTTACCCTTAAGCATTTGAAACAATTGGGTTTGTAGCCACAACACCTGTTTGCTGAGCTGATTACCTTTGTAGTTTTCTGGTGATCTATAGGTGTGTTATGTTGGGTATTATAGAGTGTATTTTTGGTTCTTTTCTTTCTTTTTCCTGAGACCACAATGCTCCAGTGATCCTCCTGCCTCCACTTCTGGAGTAGTTGACACTCCTTTTTCTTTTGTTCCTAATAGTTTTGTTTCTCTTTTTCTCATTTGAAACGGTGTTGTGTTGGCTTGGCTGGTTCAAGCTCTGCTTAAGAGGTCTCCTGTCTGATCCCAAGAGTGGATTCTGCTCTAAAGCTGCTGTGTTCTCCTCAGTGGATAGCACAGCTGCATAACTGGCTTTGTATTTCTTCTGTAAACATCTAGTGTCTGTAAGAAATGTCTAAACTTTACCTTTACTGGATCCTCCTCAGCAGTGTTTAAAACAGGAGCCATTCTGTCACTTTGGCTGGGGATGAATATGCATGCACAGGTGATTTTGTTGGTCAGAGGACAACCTATAGGAGTCAGTTTGATCCTCACTTACGTAGCTATCTCCCTGGCCCTCAGATCTTCATTTGGCGGCAGTTTTTTATTATAAGACCTTTCATATGACTGTTCTCTGCCACTGTGTCAGTAGTAAGCTCTAGTAACAAACCAAAGTGACCTCCCATCTTATAAATGCCCTTGGAATGAAGGCACCATCAAGGCTGAGAGCCACTGTAAGATACAGATGTGGCTTCTGCATTCTGGCTTTTCTTTTTGAGAGTGGGTCTGTCTATGAGATCTAGACTGGTTTAGAACCTATGATTCTTCTGTGTCCTCTCCCTCTTAAGTGCTGGGTTACAGGTATGAGCCACAATGCTGAGCTTTAAATTAAATACAAATTATCATTACTGCTTGGAGCATACAGTTTCTTGCCATTTTTTTTTGTTTATTTGTTTTGTTTTGTTTTTCGAGATAGGGTTTCTCTGTGTAGTTCTGGCTGTCCTGGAACTCACTCTGTAGACCAGGCTGGCCTTGAACTCAGAAATCTGCCTGCCTCTGCCTCCCAAGTGCTGGGACTAAAAGCGTGCGCCACAACTGCCCAGCAGATTTTTTGTTTGTTTGTTTGTTTCTATTTCCCTCCTTCCCTTTTCTTTTTATTTTTTTTGAGGTACAGTCTCATTATGTAATCTTGGTTGGCCTGAAACAAAGATTGGGCAGGCAAGTCTTAGATCTGCTTGTCTCTGCTTCCCAAGGGCTGGGATTGATGGTGTGTTCACCACACTTGGTCCACTTTCTTTCTTCAGAGGAGGCTGACTTCAAACTTAGAGTTATCCTACCTCAGCCTCCTAAGTGCACTATGTTTGTCATGGGGTCTCTGGTGTGTAGAAAGATGTTGTTAATTTGTCATTTTTCTGTCTTTTATGATTTCAGAGTGTGAGCCAGAAGCTGATGGCTGGATTTGTAGAGTGCTTGGATAGTGAAGACACAGAAGAATTTGTACGTGTAGAAGAGGGTATGGCTCTGATTAACGTGTTTGTTTTTACTTACAGACGTACATGGCATAATAAAAAAGACCTTGAAACTCTTAATTTTCTAGTGCTGATGTAAGAATTTGTGAGAGATTGAGAATTTGCTATACTAAAAAAGAGTTTTAAGATTGTTTAAATCAAAGCAGTATAAAGGTCATTCAAGAATTAAGTAAATGTGGGGCTTCAAACAGCATGCTACCTTACATTAATTTGTGATTTTGTTTTGTGGATTCTGTATTTAGGCTCAGAATTAGAAAAGAAGTTAGCTGCGATCCGTCATGAAACGAGAATCCATATCTTGAATCTTCTTATCACATCTCTAGAACGCAATCCACCCAATCTTGCTCTCTACCTGTTGGGTTTTGAATTGAAAAAACCCATCAGTACCACAAATTTACAAGACCCAGGTATAGCACGTGAGCATCTATTTCTTACATATTTGTTGGTGTAAGTGGTCATTTATTGAATACTGGCTTCACAGGGTAATTTACTTAGAAAATCAATGAGATAGGAAAGATATTGTGGGTTAGACTTGAGGATCAAAGGTGTCTAAACAGACTTACCGGGTTGAGGTTTGTCAGTGTCCTGTATCATTTTTTGAAAGCATGTTCACAGTTGAGCACGGTTTCTGAAATTAGGCTTTGGTAAAGAAAGTCTTGGGTTTGTGATGTAGAAACCTTGAGAAAAATTGAATTTCCTTTTGGTTCCATGTAGGAGTGTTAGGCTGCCCTCGGACATGCCTGCATGCCATCCTCAACATTCTGGAGAAAGGCACAGACGGGAGAACTGGCCCTGTGGCTGTGCAAGAGTATCCTCAGCTGGCCGAGCTGTGCTACCAGGTATGTGGTAGTTAGCACCTTGAGGATCTGGGAAGAAACTTGAGCAGCTCAGTTCATAGATGGGAGAATGGCAACTAGGCAGAATAGAAAGGGGTTCATTTAGTAGTTCTTCCAGTCTTTCATTTGTGGATAAATTCCATGAAGCATAAATCCCAACATCCTAGATTTGAAGATCTTAGCAATGTGAAGAATGAGAACTACTAGGAATTTTGGTGGGCTTTACCAGTGGTACTGTATTTAAAGTAGCTCTTTGGGAGCCGAGAACAGGCTTGAGTCAAAAGATCCCTGGTTGCCATCTGTGCCCTCAGCAGGCTGAGCTAGCTTGGGCTTGCTGTGTGGCTTCTGTTGTGTGGCATTTTCCATCTGTGGAATGGATTGCTGTGGCACAGAGTGGCCGTGTAAGCAGCACCTTTGAAGAAGCATGTAAAGAAAGAAGTCCTGTGGCCATGGAGATGACAGGAGTCTGATGAGAGTTTCAGTTAGCTTGTACATGTGTTCTAAGCGCTGTGATTCCATTTCATGATGAAAAGGTAGATTATTCTCTTGGTGTAATGGACACATCTATTATTCTCATGTTTGTCTTTGTGATTTTTCAGTCTTCACTTTAGTCCTCAGGTGTCCCAGAGAGTTACACTTGTTTGAATCTGAATTCTGTCTTAGAGAGTGCTCTGAGGTCCACTGAAGCTCAGTGTTTCAGAATCTGATATGTATGCAGAAGCAGTTAACAGCTTTGTCATCCAGGCTAGGGGAGAGGCGAGGTGAATAAAGCCACGTTTAAGACAGACAAGAAGGTGAAGGTGCTCTCTAATTACTTAACTGATTCGGTTTTGTTTAAGGACTTTAGCTTATTGGATCGTAAACTAGTACCAAAGCTGTCTGGAGACAAGCATCAGTCTGCAGCAAAAATGTTTGCTTTTTATTTTGTGTTTTCTCTTTATATGTGCTTATGTAGTTGCATTCAGTACACCGATGTTTTTCCTGTTCCTTTTAACCCTTTTATACAAATTTCTGTAGTCCCTTTTCTTCCCCTTTAGATACATTTTCTGTACTGTCAAAGTATATATCTTGTTGTTTGATATTTTTCTAGGAATATATTTGTAGGGCCAGCAAGAGAGCTCAGCTGGTAAAAGCACTTGCCAGCAAACCTGACAGTGAGTTCAATCTCTGTAACCTGTGGTGGAAGGAGGGCACCAGTTGCACAGAGTTGTCCTCTCACCTCTTGGCACAGATGCTCATACACATTGTGCATACACAATACACACTGCGCACACGTGCATATGCACACACACAGAATTAACAAGTGAACAACAAAAAATAAATACAGATTTCTATTTCTCGGCACGGGTTTGCAGTTATTTCTGGCTCACTGGCCTGCTTTATAAGGTCACGAATACAGAACTAACAAGAACTAATAAGGTTAATGAAAATTGGCAGTTAGATTCCTGTAATTCCCCAATCCCAACATTCTTATCAACTGGTAAACCTATGACCTTATTCTATGTGCATTTCTGTTAAAAGGATCGTATACAGTATGTATTGATGCTCCCATAGGGTTCAGCTTGGCGGCAGTAGCACTGTAATCAGGTTGTATGGACTTTACAGAGTAGTTTCTCTGGAAGGCTTCACAGCTTTCTTGGGCTTTAGAACTAAATATACTTCAGAACTATGTTTGGTCCTGTTTTGTTTTGTTTTTAGAATTCTATATTTTTTATTACATTTTATTTGTGTGCATGTGTGTGTAGTGGTAAATTCAAACTGCACTGGGCTTCCGGCGGGTGATTGTGCTTCTAATCACCTGCCAGAGGTCTCTGGATTGCAAATGAAAAGACACACACGTGCAGTGTTATTTTTAATACGCCTTACTAGCTCAATGACTGGGTCACTCCTGAACCTCCACTTGGCTAACACGCTCCCCTCCTGTATTCCTGAATAGATACTTGCTAAATCTGTATTTCATCTCTGCTACCCCAGACCCAATTGGAGGAGTGGCCCCTGGGGCGACTTTCCTGGATTCTTACATGTCTCGTGCTCTCTGCCTTCCCATCATGGCCATTCTGCTCCTTCTCTCTGTGTTTCTTGCCCTGGAGTCCCAAAAGTCCTGCCTCTGTCCCCTTGCTCAGCCATTCGTTCTTTATTAACCCGTCAAAAAGCCAGCTGTTGGCAGGAACCTGCATCGGATGTGTGAATTCCCATGTAAGCACAAATCAAATCCCCAGCAAGTGTGGGCATATCACCATGCTAGGGTGGAGGTCAGAGGACATTTGGGAGTCAGTTCTTCCTTTCACCATGTTGAGTCCTGGTGATTAAACTCAGCTATCAGGCTTGGCAGTAGATGCCTTTATGCACAGAATGGTCTCTGTAGCCCTTGGTCCTGACTTATATGCAAAATTAAAATTAAAAAAATGATATAAATATGATTGTAGCTAGACCATGAAAAGGAAGCTCGTGGCCTCGATTGTGTTAGACAAGTCAGGTAGCTGAAACTTTGCACAGATGACGTTGAGCACTGGTTTAAGGGTTCTAATCAATTTTACATGGAATTTGTAGAGAGTATTGGTTATGTCAGCTCAAAAGGGATGAATAGTTGCGTGGCTAGAGTTTTTATCTCAAACAACCATAATAATTGTGATAAGTATTAATGTACTGAGAGAATGTTGCTTAAAGAGCCCATACATAGATGTGAGTAATAAGTTCTTATAAATTTATAACTTGTGAATGAAAATTACTGCTGCTTTGCAAATACTGAAATTTACATTTTGTAATTAGAATTGCTGACTTACAAGATGTTGTATGACACCTACTGTCTTAGGGTTTTATGCTGTGAAGAGACACCATGACTAAGGCAATTCTTATAAAAGACAACATTAAATTGGGGCTGACATACAGGTTCCGAGGTTCAGTCCATTATCATCAAGGCAGGAAGCATAGCAGCATCCAGGCAGGAGTGGTAATAGAGAGGAGCCAAGAATTCTACCTCTTGTTACAAAGGCAAAAAGACAGACTGTCTCCCGCATGGCTAGGAGGAGGGTCTCAGAGCCCACCCCCACACTGGCACACTTCTCCAACAAGGCCACACCTTCTAATAGTCCCATTTCCTAGGCTAAGCATATTCCAGCCACTACATCTGCTTTGCTACCTCATTTTTTATCCTCATTCATTCATCCATCCGTCTATTTATTTGGTCTTTTTTGTTTTGTTTTTTTTTGAGACAGGGTTTCTCTGTGTAGCTGTGGCTGGCCTTGAACTCACAACTGGTTTAACTATTGTCTATTATTGAAAACAGATGTCCTCTTGGTTTATTATGAGTAACTTTCATTTTTGTGCCATTTTGTCTATATATTTATGAAAATTATGTACATAATGGAGATGTTTGTCAGATCTACTCTGTTTTTCTTGGATTGATATAAATGTCCCCCCTCCTCCTTTACCCTAAAGTTGTATTTAGCGCTTGCATTTGTAACATAATGAAGTTTGGACATCTTTATAGCTTTTTACTAGTGATTTTTATAGTTCTACTAAGTTTTACTATTTTTTTTGAAGTTGAGATAAAATAATTGCAATTTTCAGAAGTGACTACCAGGTAATACTACTACTAATTAAAATACTAAAGCTTAATTAACTTTGTATATTATTAATAAATATGTGTAGCGTAAGTTCAAGATTTAGTCCTGTCATATGCAACTCATTTTTATTTTGAGTGCAGAGTCTTGCTGTATAACCTGGGCTGGCCTTGAATTCATTATTCTCCAGCTTCAGCTGCCTTAGTTCTGAGATTATAGGCCATGTCTGGCAATGTTAGTACTCTGAGCTGTGTTTCAGTGTGTTTTCTTGAGCTGGTACACCAAGGATCTGGATTTAGAAATCTAATATGGGGCTGGAGAGATGGCTCAGCCGTTAAGAGCACTGGCTGTTTCTTTGGAGGTCCTGAGTTGAATTCCCACCCCAGATGGTGGCTCACAGCCATCTGTAATAGGATCTGATGCTCTCATCTGACATGCAGGTGTACATAGTACAATAGAGCACTCATATGCATAAATAAGTCTTTAAAAATTCTAAGCTTATGCTTATTTTTTATACATGTGATTATTCACTTGCTTAGATTGTTGATGCATCTTAATTTTTTACATTTATATTTTGTTATCTTAACCAGTACAGGAATAACTGATTTTCTTTTATTTCATTAGGTGATATATCAGTTATGTGCATGCTCAGATACATCTGGTCCTACTATGAGGTACTTGAGAACCAGTCAGGATTTCTTATTTTCTCAGTTGCAACATCTACCTTTCTCAAACAAAGGTAGGACATTGTATTGCTATATTACTATAGGTTGAGAACTCTTTGTTTCAGCATTTGAATATTTGATTGATTGGTTGGTTGATAGAGTCTTCTCTAAATCTGGGCTTGGAATTTGAGGTACTCTGCATTGGCTGGGATTACAGGCATATACCACTATGCCCCCTTCAATCCTTTTTGATTTGGGAGTATTTTTTACATATGAGGTATCTTGAGGACTGTACCCATTTCTAAACATGAAGTTCATTTGTGTATGAAACCTTATAGGAATAGCTTGAAGTTAATTTTATCTCGTATTTTTAGTGTGCCTTCATTTTATCTACAACCTGTCTTGTGACATGCCACACTACTAGTATTATGTGGGCACTTTATCTTTGAGTGGAACATGTTGGGTTTTTTGTTTGCAAGTTAGCATTGGTCAAATCGTGTAACCAGTGTATACACTGGTGTTACTTGGCTAGGTACTGTAGACTTCCCATGGCATTTGATACTTTGGTGCTGTTACTTTGGATGCTTTTGTAATTTCTGCTTGAAGCTTCCTGTTTTCACTTTCTAGTGTTAAATTATATGACTGTAGTCTGATTGATTGGTTCTTTTCTAACAAAACTTAAAGTTTGTGTTAAAGGGATAAGAAAACCACTTAAATATGATCTTTTCTGTTTGTGTGTGTGTGTGTGTGTGTGTGTGTGTGTGTGAGAGAGAGAGAGAGAGAGAGAGAGAGAGAGAGAGAGAGAGAGAGAG
>NW_021604631.1:2571824-2589073 GCF_004785775.1 Grammomys surdaster
AGAGAGAGAGAGAGAGAGAGAGAGAGAGAGAGAGAGAGAGAGAGAGAAAGAAAGAGGTGTGAAGGTGTGCACATGCTACATTGCACATGTGGTGGTGAGAACAGCTCTGTGGAGTCTGTTCTCTCTTTCTACTTCTGCATGAGTTCTAAGGATTGAACTTGGCCCATCAGGCTTGTGCTGAAAGTGCTTTTATCTGCCGAGACATCTTACTTGCTTGTGAATGAAAATTACTTAGAGAAATTTCTCATTTACATTTGTATCTTACATATATTTGAAATTAAGCTGCCTTAAAATAAAACTTTGAAAAGTAATTTTAGAGGAAATTATAAATCTAGTTTATTGACATGACTAAGAACTGTTCTAGCCTAATTTAAATTTTATCAAGGTTCTTTTTTTTTTCCCCTTTTAAATGCTAAGGCCAGAATTATGTTTGTTTGTTTTGTTTCTTTTTTTTTTTTTTTTTTTTTGAGACAGGGTCTCTCTTTGCAGCCTTGGCTGTCCTGGGACTCACTTTGTAGCTCAGGCTTGCTTCAGACTCAGAGATCTACCTGCCTCATGAGTGTTGGAATTAAAGGCACACACCATGTCTGGCTTTTCACTCTGTCTCTCTCTCTTTCTCTCTTTTTTGATAAGTATTTACAACTCTTTTTCTACACTTGTTTGTGTTAATTTCTTACATAAATAGTAGAACTTTTGACTTTTTTATTACTTTTTGTACAACAGCATTCCTGTAGAAGTTAAAAGACAACTTTTAGGAGTGTTTCTCCTTTGATTGTGGGTCCCAGGGATCAGTCTGAGCTAGGCAGGCTCACTGCACATACCCATATCTGCTGAACCTTTTCAAAGTCTTAGCTTAACTTTTGACAGCTTTTGGGCTTTATGTTATAGCTAAACTGAGGGTGCCTTGAATTTGTGAGCTCAGACTGTTCCCCACCACCTTAACCTCCTAAGTGGCTGGACCTACAGTGTAGGTACTGCAATGCAGTTCTGAAACTTACCTTATGGCATCATATTTTGAGATCAAGGTCCATACAAACTGTTAATAGATTTCTGTTACTAGTAATTGTCAGCTTTCTAATTAGGTTTTAAAAAACTGTAATATCCTTGTGATTATCTGATTGACAAAACAGTTTTCTTTATTTTCATAATTCTGTCATGAGATTTTAGCTATGAGATTTTGTTTATTTAAGAACATTATAGAAACTTTAAATTTTTATACATGTATAATCCAAAAGAATAGTCACAGTCTGACTTATATTTTATAAAAACTGACTTAGGTTGGCCTCTGTCTTAGTTAGAGCTTCTATTGCTGTGATAAATACCTTTACTAAAAGCATGTTGGGGAGGAAAGGGTTTATTTTATCTTTTTAGTCTCAGGTTATACTCCATTACTGAGAGAAGTCAGTACAGAAACTCAAGGTAGGTGTTTGGAAGCAGGAGCCAAAGTAGAAGCCTCGAGGAGTGCTGCTTAGTGGCTCGCTCCCCATGGCTGCTCAGCCTGCTTCCTTACACTGTCTGGGGGTCAGGTCACCCACAATAGGCTGGGCCCTGTCACCTCAATTTCTAGTTAAGTGTATGCCTCACAGGCTTGCCTGTACGATACAGGCATTTTCTCACCTGAGAAATAATTTCTTAGTAACTCTAGCCTGTGGCAAGTTGGCAGAAAGACCAACCAGTACAGACTGAGATTGTTAGTGTTATTACTTAGTCAATATTTATGATGTCATCATTTAAGACTTCAAAGCACAGGATCCACCATACATAAAAATAATACTGAGCCAGGAATGGTCATGCTTGCCTGTAACTGTGATCAGCACTTGGGGGGCTCAGGGAGGGCTGTGTTTGAGATTTGCCTTGCTTAGATTGCAAGACTATCTTAAAATAATACTGAGTTTGAAAACCTTTTTTGAAAGGTTTATTTTTAAGTCTTGTATATATGTGTATATCTGTGTTTACATGCACCACGTGCTGCAGAAGCCTGGGAAGAGAGGACAGATCCCATGGAACTTCACTGTAGGCAGTTGTGAGCTGCCATATGGTCCTGGGGACTAAACCAGGATCTACTGCAAGAGTGGGATGTTCCCTTAACCATGGAGCCATCTCTCCAACCCCCTTAAACTTGTTTTAAATATGTGATTTATAGCCCTAATTGTATGTCAAGGCAAGAGCTCTACCAACTATCTTAGCACATATCATAAAATTATGTAATATGGGCTTAAGTATGTACTTTTTGAGTAAAAATAGTTTTTACTCAAAAATTTTTACTTAAAAATGAATTATTATATATTTGAATTACTTTTCAAAACAAAATACAAAGTGACATTGATGTTAAATTGTGGCAGACTTGTAAAATCTTTGTAAAATTACTCTGATAATAAACTTTTTTTTTTTTGTGTGAGATAATGTCTCACTATGTATTCCCAGCTGGACTGGAATTTCTTGTGTAGATCAGGCTAGCCTGGAAATCACAAGAGATTCTCTGTATTCTGAGTGCTTGGGATTAAAGGCATGTACCAAATCTGGCACAAATAAAAACTTTATTGTTCTCTTAATTTTTCATAGATATAGAATAATTTCTTTTTTCTTTATATCCTTTTTCTTTCATAATTTTATGTTCTGGTTATGATGTTACTAAGATTCAGAAATCACTGACTTTGTTTCATGAGGAAGTATCTGATGACTTATGGAATTTTCTGGTATGTGTTAGAACTATGGGAGATGAAATTTATTTGTTTAAATTCTAGAGTATGAAATCTCCATGCTGAATCAAATGTCATGGCTTATGAAGACTGCCTCAATAGAACTAAGAGTGACATCTCTGAATCGCCAACGCTCACACACACAGAGGCTTCTGCATCTCTTACTGGATGACATGCCAGTGAAGCCGTACTCAGGTGAACTCTTATGAGGGGACGTCTTATACTTAGGGTGTGGCTTTAGACAAAACTGCTTCTTCCCAGCTTAGTATATTTATCTTAAAACAATTAAAAATTGTCCTTTGATGCCATTTTATTTTCCTTCTAATAAATTTGCAACACAAAATAGTGAAGCTTGTCATACTGAACCATCATGACCCAAGCTGTAATACTGGGTATTACACATGCAAATTAAACATAAGCTTCTTTTTAGTCATCTCCTTAGTATGATGGGGTCTTGCTAGTTGTGAAATTTTAATTATCCTCTGCAGAGTTCTGAGTGAGTCCAGTTGTGATGGAAAAAGGTAGATGAACATTGTGAAGTCCTTGTAGTTGTGCATCTTTGTCCACTTACAAAAGGTTCTTTGACCCAGAAATAGAATATTATATTTGCCATCTCCAAGTAAATGTAATTTTAAAGTGTACTTTTCCTTTTCTGATCTGCTATTGGTGCCCCAACAGATGGTGAAGGAGGAATGGAAGATGAAAATAGATCTGTCTCTGGGTTTCTTCATTTTGACACTGCCACAAAAGGTGAGACCCTTGGAATTGTAGTATATTATAGACATATTACACTGCTTAAAATTGCAGGATAATTTACTGCTCTCTCTAGATTCTGGACCTATATAGAAGAGATACATAAAGGATTATTTGTTATCAATAACTAAGGGTTTATAGAGCAGAGGAAAAAGTATCTTAGTGAGTGGCCGTATCAGAAATAATCATGTTTAGATTTCAACTGGGTTGTTGGTTTCAGAGCGTAGCATGTTAGTGAGCTAAGTATGATTGGTTTTTCTCTTCACTGTCTCAAGTACAGTTTGTTTACTTCTTGTTTCTAGTGCGTCGAAAAATTCTAAGTATTCTTGATTCAATTGACTTCAGTCAGGAGATTCCGGAGCCTTTGCAGCTGGATTTTTTTGATCGTGCTCAGATAGAGCAAGTCATTGCCAACTGTGAGCACAAGAATTTACAGGGGCAGACAGTCTGCAATGTCAAGGTGAGGGCTGCTCTCAAGAGCCTACAGTAAGTGGTTCAGACATGGGGCTGTCAGGAAATGTAACCGTGCATGTGTGTATGTATAGTCACATGTTGCTGCTGTCTGTTACTAGTTTATTGGGCTGTTTGGCCTAACAAAACAGTGAGGAAATAAACTCAATAAATACCCTTCCTTTTTTAAAAGCTTTCCCTCAACTTTCCTCTAGGACTTTCCCACCCAGCTAGGACTACAAAGTAGTTTTCACTATTTAGTTCTCTATCAAGTGAATGATAATAGCCTCAGCAAAATGAGAAGAATATTGAGGCTCCCAGCATTAAATTACTGTCCCTCAGCCCTGAGGTACTACTTTCTGGAAGGAGCCAGATGGCTAATGTTTTTGTGTGCAAATTGGACTATGCCATTGGTGCATTGTATGCAGAGACACCTGGATCTTTTCCAGTTAGGGCGGGTTATGGTAATTGCTATGTATTATTCCACCAGCATCTGATGATACTGTTTTTCTTTTTTTTCACTAATTATTTAGCTTCTTCATAGGGTTCTTGTAGCTGAAGTCAATGCTCTTCAGGGTATGGCAGCAATAGGGCAGAGGCCTCTGCTGATGGAGGTAAGCTGTGTTAGTTTGACACCTTCAGCTATTTGTTTGTACTACATATTTTGCTTCCTTAAAAAGCTGTAAATGCATATGTAATTAGTAAACGACTTAAGCTTCAAGCTTTTATAGAGGGCTGGTGAAATGACTCAGTAAATAAAGGCACTTGCTGCCAAGCCTGACAACTTGAGTTTGATCTTCAGTGCTCACAGGATGGAAGAAAGAAATGACTCATGGAAGTTGTTTGTTGATCCCTATACATTTTCTGTGGTATATATACATGTGAGGGCATACACACATGTGAGTGACAGGGCTGTGTACGTGCACACACACACACACACACACTAAAATAAAATTAAACTTTTATGGAATATTTTGTGGTTTCATATTTTTAATATTTCTATTTTTTAAAGTTATACAATACAATTAATAAATGCAGTTTGAGTGTTTTCTGAATAGCTAGACGTATTAAAAATAAGAAATTGTTTAAAATGTATACTATTTCCCTGAATGTTAACCTGTTTGAATATTTATTCCTTTAGGAAATCAGCACTATTCTTCAGTATGTTGTAGGAAGAAACAAGCTGCTGCAGTGTCTTCATGCAAAGCGGCACGCACTAGAATCCTGGAGACAGCTGGTAGAAATTATACTGACAGCGTGTCCTCAGGAGCTCATTCAGGCAGAAGATCGACAGCTGATTATCCGTGACCTTTTACAAGATGTGCATGATAAGGTGATTTAGTTCCTAAGTCTCTTTATTGCTAGAGACTTTTATGTATTAGTATATGATATAGGTATATACAATTGCCTTTAAGCAAATATGCTACTCTAATTGTTTTTTCCATTTTCCATTAGAAGGAAAATAGAGTTTATAATACTGATGTAAAAACTTTCCTTGAGAAAGATTTATTATGTACAGGAGGAGCTATGAGCTAGAATGTTTCAGAATTATTTAGGAGGCTTTGTAAAAATAGACTGTCTTAGTTAGGGTTTCCCTTGCTGTGAGGAAATAACCATGACCAAGACAACTCTCATAAAAGACAACATTTAGTTGGGGCTGCCTTACAGGTTCTGAGGTTTAGTCCATTATCTTGGAGGGAAGGCAGGCACAGTCCTGGAGGAGCTGAGAATTCTACATCTTCATCCAAGGGCATCCAGAAGGAGACTATCATGGGCAGCTAGGAGGAGGATCTCTTCCATACAGTGCGGAGCCTGAGCAGAGGACCTCAAAGCCCACCTTTACGGTGACACACTTCCTTCAACAAGGCTACACCTCCTGACAGTGCCATTTCCACATACATGTAGGCAGATCTTACCTAGAACTACTGAATATGATCCTAGTGGTACAAAAAAATTAAGCTTTCATGGAATTCCATGGACGTGTATTTCAAAGCAAAAACTGTCTGACTGGAACTGTGATAAGAATTAAGTAATGCTTGTTTATTACTTTTCCCTTCGAATAGTTCTTACATTTGTTTTGCTTTATTTTGTTTGTTTTTTGAGACAGGGTTTCATGGTGTAGCTTTGGCTGTTCCAGAACTCAGTCTATAGACCAAACACGTCTTAAGCTCACAGCGATCTGCCTACCTTTGCCTCCCAAGTGCTGGATTAGTCCTTAGATTTTTTTGAGGGGGTGGGGTGGGATTCGACACAGAGTTTCTTCGTGTGTATCCCTAGCTGTCCTGAAACTCACTCTGTAGATCAGGCTGGCCTCTTTCTCGAAGACATCCTCCTGCCTCTGCCTCCCAAGTGATGGGATCAAAGACATGTGCCATCTCTGTCCCCCAGTTCTTATATTCTCAGGGTAGTTGTAAAGCTTTCTGTATATGAGATAATTACTGAGTTCTGGTGGACGCTGGTCTCACTGACTCCCTTTGTACTTGAAGGTGCTGGATGATGAAGCCGCACAGGAGCTAATGCCCGTGGTGGCCGGCGCTGTGTTCACCCTGACTGCTCACCTAAGCCAGGCTGTGCGCACAGAACAGAAGCAGCCACTGCTCTCAGGACTTGGAGAGACCCATTATGCTTTCATGCTTGATAGTTCTTTCGCCTCACCTCCTGCAGCAGACAGCCGGCCGGTGGGCTTTGCTTCTATTGGGGATTCTTCGCTTCACATCATTCTGAAGAAACTCTTAGACTTTATCTTGAAGACAGGTTTTTCCATCTACATTTTCTAAGCATTACGACTTTGTTCTGACTTTGAATGAAAGGTTTTCACTTGACTGCATGCATGTCTCTGTCTCCTAGGTGGTGGCTTCCAGCGTGTAAGGACTCACCTGTACGGCTCTCTGCTTTATTACCTACAGATTGCTCAGAGACCAGATGAGCCAGACACATTAGAAGCTGGTAAAGTTAAATTGATTTTTACTCTTTTTTAAGTTAGTAACTTCAAAAATCGAAGTCACTTCTCCATCTTTTGACTCAGCACAACTATAGTTAGTACATCTTGACATAACCATTAGTGGAGGACGCATGTTTAGTTTTTGAGAGTTTCGAGATTAGTACATAGACATGGTAAGGAAATGACACTCAGGTGGTATTCTGATTTTATAGACTTGAACTGCAGTGTGCTGTTTGTAGGGTTGGACAGCGTCTCTTTTCTCCTTGAACCACAGTGCATACTGGGTCTTATAAAATGGCTAGTATTCTATGGGCTATAACATTTAAGCAATTTCTTTATTAATAGGCTTAAAAATTCTATTTTACTATCACAGATATCACTTCAAAATTCTCATATGTCTACTTTTCAAGAAGATTTGTGGTAGAGTTCTCATGGGAAGCTGTATACAGTTTTATTTTAATAGATTATTTTAGAATGGCCATCTAAAATTTTCTTACCAGTATAAATGTTCACCTGTTGTATGTATTTTTTGTTCTACTGTGTGAAGGCTGTTTTGGATAAAGTCAAGGTAGAACTTGTTCATTTAAAGGAAGGCACAGCTTGAGACATGGCTCAGCAGTTAAGAGCATTTGCAGAGGATAGGAGTTCAGATCCCAGCACTAACATGGTGTCTCTAAACCCCTCACTCCATCTCTGGGGATCCAAGTCTCTCATGATCACCTACTCACATATGTGCATAACAAATATACATTGGGAAGGAAGACATTTAAGATGCTGAGCTGAGCTGAGTGGCACATGTTTGAAATCCTACTCTGTAGGACTGAACATAAAATTAGTTTCAAACAAAATTACTGTAGCTTTATTGGGTGTATTTATGGAGAATTTAGAAGATTCACATGGAACTTGCTAATTTTCTTTTTTTCAGGAAGATTTTTGTCTATATTGTATGTGATCCTTCTTAACCAAACTATATGTTTAAATTATCTTTATAATGAGTGTTTTTTATTATTAATATTTTTCTATTAAAACTATTTTGCCTTTATTTTTAGTAGTTAATATTTGAACTAAACTATGTTGAGAATTTGTCAGTGGCCTTGTCTAATGATAGGCTTTCACTGTACTCTCTTCTTTATGAATGTTTGTGTTTTAAGTGTGGTTTCTCTCATACCATCCTGTGGTAGCTGTCACTTATGCCTAGTACTTTAGAAGATAGCAACAACACAGTGGTACTTGATAGTATAGGGGCACTTATGTGTGTGTATATATACTTTCTCTACGTGTCTGGAGTTTATGCATGTCTGTGCACAGTGTGTCTCAGGTCAGAAGAAAGCGTCAGGTCCCTTGGAAGTGGAGTTACATGTGGTTGTGAGCTGCCATGTCGATGCTAGGAATCAGCCCAGGTGCTCTGTAAGAGCAGCCCGTGCTCTTAACCACTGAGCCATCATCTGTACAGCCCCTGTGTGCAGATATTTTTAATGTCAAGAAAAATAAATAGTTTTGCAGGGCAGTGGTGGCCCACGCCTTTAATCCCAGCACTTGGGAAGCAGAGGCAGGTGAATTTCTGAGTTCAAGGCCAGCCTGGTCTACAGAGTGAGTTCTAGGACATCCAGGGCTACACAGAGAAACCCTGTCTCGAAAAACCAAAAGAAAAAGAAAAAAATAGTTTAAAGAAGCTTTTAGAGCAATCAACCTTTTTTTTTTTAAAGATAACAATTGGGACTTTTCACTCCCAACAACATCCATATTTTTCTCTTAAAAATATTTTTCATATTTTAGCCAAAGTGGAAAACATTATTTAACCACTAGGTAGAGGTCTACAACACACTTAGAATAGTCACCAAGATGTCAGCTTATTTCTATGAGGATTGAGTATCTGTATATCCCAGGCTAGTTGCAAACTTGGAACCTTGTGTTGTGTGATCACAAGTGTGTGTTGTGTGCCTGTGTGTGGTTGTGTTCGCAATGGTAGTTTAGTGCTGGGCATGGTGGCTCAGGCCTTTCATCTCAGCACTCTGGAGACTGAGGCAGGAGGATCTCTTTGAGTTGGAGACTAGACTTGTCTACAAAGTGAGTTCCAGGACATTCAGGCTGTCATACACAGAAACCCTATCATAAAAAAGCAATACAAACAAACAAACAAACCAAAATGTCAAAAAAATAGGTTGGTAGTTCAGAAATTACTACAGTATTAGAGAGGAAAATCATGAAGTTGCTTTAAATTAAAAACTTGCTTTATTTGATTATGAAAATTTTGTAAGATTTGTGTGACTTAGTGAAATGTATGCATACACACTATTAATTATATATTTAAATTACCTTATACATGATAGTTTTTAATTTTAATAAATATTTCAATTAAAAACCCTAATGAGTAAAACTTTCTAATTTTGTTTGTTTGTTTTGAGAGAGATTTCTGTCTGTATTGGATCTTTTCCTTCTTAGCCAAAGTTTCAAAGATGGTAATAAAGTATAAGAACAAATTGATTAGCAGGATAAATACAAATAGTCCGTTCTCTTGGAGTCCATGATTAAGTCTAACTTCTGAAAGAGCCATACATTGTGTTATTAGTGTGTATGTGTGACACATGCTCTTAAAATTCATTGTCTGAACTCAGTGAGCTGGTCTGTCGTGTACATACAATAATGGATTTCTGTAGTTGTTGGATATGAGATATAATTAATTGCTAAACTACATTTTACTGAACTTTTCTGTTTTAATCCTTGTAGCTAAGAAAACGATGTGGGAGCGGCTGACTGCCCCTGAAGATGTGTTTAGTAAATTACAACGAGAAAACATGGCTATTATTGAGAGTTACGGTGCTGCCCTCATGGAAGTGGTCTGTCGAGATGCTTGTGATGGCCATGAGATTGGAAGGGTAAAGTGTTAGTTGTGTAGACTTGCTACCGAACATTGTGTATTTATGAAAGTATATACTGAGTGAGCTTTCAAAATGCATGTTGTATATAGAGAGTTGTTTTCAATATTATAGTGAGTTTGCTCATCTGCTATGATTTGTAGCTTCTGTTTTATTTTTTGTGCGTGTGTGGCATCTTAACTTAGAATTTCTTCTTAATATTACCTTTATAAAATTTGAGGTTTGTAGGAAGGACAACATGGGTAGAAACAATAGACGTCCTGCTTAGTAGATGTTGGTCTTTCCACTGGTGGGCAGTTCCTTTTTTTCTGAATATGTTCTCCTCTGTTTGGTGTTTTATGGAGGGGATTTGCACTTTGTCTTCAGTAAAGCATTGTGGTTGACACAGCTAGGAGGAAGATGCCTGTGGAAGGTCCTGTCACACCATTATGTCATGGCCATGGGGAAAATTAAGAAATAAAATGCAAACTAGAAAGCAATCTCTTCATTATGCTTAAGTTTTTAAAGTACTTTTATACATAGAACAAAACCCTGGGAGAAAATAGATCAAAATGGCTTTAACTATGTTTATTAGATTACGTATATATTTTTAAATACTTTTCTAAGATTCCTCTAAATAACATAAAAATTTAGAATTATAAGTAATAGTTAAAAGAAAATATAGGAGCTGTAGAGTTGGCTCAGCAGTTTAGAGTGCTTACTGTTCTTGGTGTGGACCTAGGTTCAGCTCCCAGCACAGACACTGGGTAGCTTGCAATGTTTGTAACTCAATTTCCAGGGAATGCTATACCTTTTTTAGCCTTCATGGTGTGTATCATTTCATACAGGCATCCACATGTACATTTTCAAAAAAATTAATTTTCTTTTCTCTAACATGTAGTGTCTGGGTTTGTCTAAAATATAAATGCTATTAATTTTAATGTAGATTTTGCTTCAGAATTAAAACTTGACACTGAAGATTTTCTTTATATCAAGAAATTGAGATTCTAGGTATATACAATTTCCAACTCCTCAAAACAGTGAAATTTTATTATCTACATTCTTACAAGAAAAAATTCTAAGTACTCCAAGTAAAAGCTATGGCTGTTGGTGGTTTTGGTAGCCATCCATATGTTAACGCTTTGACTCTGATTCTTTCTTCCTGTAGATGCTGGCCCTGGCTCTCCTCGATCGGATTGTGTCTGTGGACAAGCAGCAGCAGTGGCTCTTGTACCTTTCTAACAGTGGCTATTTGAAGGTCCTTGTGGATAGTTTAGTGGAAGATGACCGTACTCTACAGAGCTTGCTGACTCCACAGCCTCCTCTGTTAAAAGCCCTTTATACTTATGAATCCAAAATGGTACGGTTGTATGGACGCTGGACTGCATAGGTCAGCGGGCCTGCGTTGGTCCTGCAGATGTGCATTGGAAAGCAGCTGTGCTTACTGCTAGCTAGGCCTCTGGTGCTCCCTGAATCTTTCTGTTCTATAAGCTGCCATTATGTTAAGTTTTACATTTGGGGAATTTGTGCTAGCAATGCATCTTTTAGTGTGAGAATGGGCTGCGATGATCCTGAGAAGGTTAGAGGGCAGTGTCCTGCTGCCAGCTTGCTGACTAAGCATGCTGCTGAGTTGGCATGGCACCAGTGTTCACAGGAAGAGAGCAGTGCCTGAGACACTGTTGACGCTGTCATTTCCTTCCCTCCAGATGTGCTGCAGTCTCTCCATGTTAAGTTCCTTACCTAATGTCACATTAGCGGAAGTCTCAGACTCTTCATCCATTTATTCATATGTATTTTCTAAATACCTAATATACACTAGAAATGAGCACAGCAAACCCACCTGACCTGTTGACAGAAACTATATTTAAATCGAATAATTCACAGTAATAATAATGTACAATATTCAGGTACATTGCACTCTGCACGCCCCCCGCCCCAAGTTCTCATAAAAAATTTTATGAGAAAGGAGGTACCCTGTGTCCTTGTAGCTAGCTCAGGATTTCCCCTCACTAGTGATTAATAAGGAATGAACCAAGAGTGTCTTGTTTCCTTATGAGGCTCTTGGACATGATTTCACCACTGATACTTTCCCTTCTGTAACTTTGTAGGCATTTCTCACAAGAGTGGCTAAGTCACAGCAAGGTTCATTAGAACTCCTAAGATCAGGGGTGATTGTGAGGCTGGCCCAGTGCCAAGTCTATGATATGCGCCCAGAAATGGACTCTCATGGGTAAGTGTCCATATGAACCAGTTTATTTAAGCTCCTAGCAAAGGATTGGTAAGGGATAATGAAAATCCCAAAGATTATTTTTCCAGTGGATGGGTTGTATTGCCTGCCTCTGTCATTTACTAACCAGTGGAAGTTGCCCAGAGGGTCAAAGTGGGTGAGTCCTAATTCCATTTCAGAAGAGTAGCCCAGTATGAGAAATGGGCGAGGATTCTGTTAGTCTTACTAGCCTTACTATTTTATATGAGTTCCATACATGCTTGTTTTAATTAGGGGTCTTTTAAAATATAATTGTAAAGTTAAACCTTGTTGGCAGGTGTGGTAGTGAACACCTACTTGTAAGCCTAGCACCTGAGAGACTGAAGCAAGAGGATGTGAGTTCAAGGCTAGCCTGGGTTGTATAATAAAGTTAAGGAGAAGAAAAAAAGAACTGATTTGTTGTTACATATTTCTGTTACTAATCGAATTTTACAGTTATTTTTTTCTTCTGGTTTTAGGGTTTTACACACTGCTTACTAATTTGAAAACTTCAAATGAAATTATTTTCAAGTTTTAAGTTTTTCAGCATATGTCAATTCAGTTTGAATATGGAACATTCAGTTTAGTTTTTTAAATTTAATTTTATTTATTTTGAGTGTGCAGCTTGCAGGTTCTGCAGTATGTGTGTAGGTCAAAGAACAACTTTTGGGGGTTGCTTCTTTCCAGTGTGGGATCCAGATTGAGTCTGGGTTGTCAGGTTTGCAAGAAGAAATCAGTCTGTCAGGAGTCTTCCTATGGGGCCTTACTATTTTCCTCTCAGTCTCCAGGATGGCCTTGTTAGGCAGGCAGCATGTCTTCCTAGCAGTAAAAATACTTAAGGTGGATTTAGTTACTGTTTATTGCCAAAATGATATCTGAGCTTTTTAGGCTTAACATTGAACTGTGTTGCCTCATGAGGAGGGAAGGAATTGTTTTGTTACAAGTTTTAGACATGCAGAGAGAGTCAAACACCCATTTTCTTTTATCTGAAAATGA
The DNA here is from genome assembly GCF_004785775.1 of Grammomys surdaster. Classification (NCBI taxonomy): domain Eukaryota; kingdom Metazoa; phylum Chordata; class Mammalia; order Rodentia; family Muridae; genus Grammomys; species Grammomys surdaster. The sequence goes on from NW_021604631.1 coordinate 2,584,764, forward strand.
AAATGCAAGTATACTGTTTAACATGTTCGTGGTAATGAATTGTTAAGACCATATATAAATACAGTGTTGCTCTCCCCTTGGTTGGTTGAAATGAATCAAGCATGTTTGGCATGAGAGACCCACCAGTATTCATCCCAACACCTGTGGACCGATACCGGCAGATTCTCCTTCCAGCTCTCCAGCTATGCCAGGTCATCCTCACGTCCAGTGTGTCCCAGCACTTGCAGGCAGCAGGGCAGGTAAGAGGGATGCTTTGTACAGAAGTTACAATGCACACCTGCATTTACAGATGCAGAGACGCTGTAGATAGATGCTCAAGGGAAGTCCTGTCTGTGTGCTGTCAGTGACAAAGCTGGATACAGAGCACAGCCCCTTGCACTGTGGACTACCCTGACTAGTTTTGTACTCCTCTGTGAATGGACCATTGTAGCTACTTAATAGAATCCTGAAATAAAAAGCAAGAGATTGAAATTTGTTCTTGTAGAAAAGCTAGCCATTACTCTGATAAGAATAAACTGACATTTAAGACATTTTAGCCAGGGATTTAGAGAGATTACAGTAGGCCTGTCTTAGTTACTTTTCTATTGCTATGACAAACACCGTGACCAAGGTCAAGGCAACTTAAAAAACAAAGCGTTTAATTGGGCTTGCATTTTCAGGAGTTAGAGTTCATGATGGCAGAGCAAAGGCGGGGCAGCAGGAATAACTGCGAGCTCACGTCTTACAGGAGGGAGAGAGAACACACTGGGAATGGTGTGAGTCTTTTCAAGCCTTCAAGCCCACCTCCAGTGACACACCTCCTCCAATAAGGTCATACCTCTTAATCCTTTCCAAACAGTTCCACTAACTGGGGACCAGGTAGTCAAACATACAAGCTTATGGGGACCATTCTCATTCAAACCAACACAAGGCCTTTAGAAAATACAAAAGATGAGCTTAGTATAGTGGCAAATACTTGTAATTCCAAGTACTAGGGAGCCTGAGGCTATAGAAGTCAGAGGTCAGCCTAGTCTTTGTAGTATAACTCTGTCTCAAAAAATAAACCCCCTAAAATTAGGCGTGGCTAAACATTTCTGTCATCCAAAGTATTTAGGAAGTAGAGGGAGAAGAACCAAGAGATCAAGGTCTGCTATGGCTATGTGGCTAGTTCAAGACCTTTCTTGAACCATATGGGACCCTGCTTCCAAAAATAAAAAGTGTGAAAGACAGTACCATATTTGTATGTGATTTTTTTTTTAACAGCATGAGACAATTTAAATAGTGAATACTCTATCAAAAATGTTTTCTTTAAGCATGAGAGATTGTTTTCATTCCATCATGAGCCTGTAGTGTTTTATTCCATTGTGATTCTCCGGAAGTATGTCCTGAGACGTTTTGGCTTCTGATCATTTTGTCTGTTTTTCCTACATGACTTTGAGCTACAAAGCTGTGGCTTCTAAAGTAGTGCCTTATTTACACTGCAGTAGCCTAAGGGATACCCTCTTTTATACTCAGAATGGCTTTTGAGCTGAATCTTTAAACACAAGAATCTCCTTGTCTTCTTTACTAAATTAAGTGTCCTCCCCCACCCCACTCTTAAGCGTGCACACACACACTCCTACACCTCCACTACCCCACCAGTGCTGGGAATGGAATTTAGTGCCTCAGCAATGCTATACAAGCACTCTGTCATGTCTGTGCATTGGTTAGCTATCATCAGTTTTCTGATTGCTGTGTTAGATTCACTGGAAGAGTTTCTTTAAAAGAGAATTGGGCTGAGGCTTGGGCTTAGTAGCAGAGTGCTTTCTTTAGCATGGGTTTGATCCCAACCCAACACCAAAAGAGAGGTAAAAAGTTTCATAGCTAGTGATAATAGACTATAAACGGGGACCTGTACTAAAAAATAAAATCAGCATATATGTGCAGTGTCATAATAAGATCCATTATTATGTATATTTAATGCATGTTAATGAAGATACTTTACAGAAATAGAGTGAAGTTCCCTAGCAGTCTGTGATGCTTGTTTGCCTTAGCCTGTGTGCTCTCATGGTGCTGCAAGCCTAGTAAGGATGTTCCTGCATGAGAGTGCTGAGGAGCGCCCCCTGGTGGTGGTGGTGCTCCGTAGAACACCAATGGCAGAAAGAAGTTTGGAGGGAAGAATGTCTGTCTCTGTTATTCTTACCATACCAGAGTTTTTATGTGATTGAACTTTGCCCGCAAGTCAGACTTATCATTATACCCATTCAAAGGAGATTCTCTTGATTCTTCTTAAATAAATAGTAAAAGAAGTAACCGAGGTGTGTTCACACAGAGTTTCCCAGGCATGGTGTCCTACATACAACTCTGCTGTTTTCAGAAGCAGACTTTGAAGGAGTTTAGCTCTGTGCTGATGTGGGGTCACACTTCTGCTTTGAGAGGACATGAGCTGCACGTTCAGAAAGCTGCCCCTTCTCCTGTTCTTCATTGCATGCAGTTTTGTACTAAAAAGATGAATTAATTATACATGTCTAATGCAAGCTCCTCTCTTCTCCCTCGGTCTCTGGGACTGTTAAGGTGCTACAGTTTCTCGTTTCACATTCCGATACCATCCAAGCAATTCTGCGCTGTCAGGATGTTAGCGCTGGCTCTCTGCAGGAATTAGCTCTACTGACAGGAATCATAAGTAAAGCAGCGCTTCCTGGTGAGTTGATTGTTTTGGATGCAATTAATTCTTTATGAACTGACACTGGCTCAGGAGAGTGAGATTTCTATTACTTTGCAGTTAGCATGCGAAATTGGTACTGGTGACATTCAGCTGCCATATTTAAATAATGTTTTTATTACTATGAACCATATAGTCCAAGAATTAAAGTCCAGGGAGATAATTAACAAACATGAGACTCTCATTAGCTGTATGTGGTAACTGCGTTTTCAAACATTGCACTGTTTGTATTGGGGTAGCAGCATGTAGAGGTGATACATGAGAACATTACCTTTCAACATGCTGGTGCAGCAGAGTTTCACACGAGTTTAATAGATTAAAAGCTTACTGAAGAAAAAAATAAGAGGAATTACTGGACTCTAGAAATACTCCAAGAATGTAAAGAAATACTAGTTCTTAAAAGGACACCATGATTAAGAGAAATGCTTAGGAAATAATGAATTTTTTCCACCTTTTTTCCTTCAGTTTAATTTTTATACTGTGTATAAATTCTAAAGTCAGCACCTAGATGTGAGACCTGGGGCAACAAGTCCTTTGGTAATTCCTGCTCCACCTGCAAGTCATTTTGTAATATTCCTATTCAGTCTGCAGGTCTTCCTCCCTGGCCTGCATAAGTTTTCTTTTGGTTTATCTTTTGGCATTTTAAATTTGCACTGCAGGTCTCTTCTTTAAGAGAAAATGTGTATTCACGGGCTACCTCATGTTTAAGGTTGTCTTGGCTGCCATTGATGCTAAAGGATAGCACAGCCTACTGACTTTCTTCTCAGCACATGCAGTCCCAGTGGTAATGCATGTTCATACACCAGGCACTGTTCCCCCTCCTCCAGCATCATGAGGTCTAGCTGTTAGAGTTCACATTTACAGGGGAGGGAACTGAAGCACACAGTGGTCACAGGTCACAGAATGTGGCTTCTGATCTGTAGCCTTATCTACAGTACCTCTGATCCTACGAGGCAACCCTGGTCTACTGTCTCCCAACACTTTGCCTCCTTGAAGATGTCTCTGTATCTGAGCCCTCTGGTTGAAGAGTTGATAAAAGTTGGGTGCAGTTCCTATCAGAGAACTTGGACCCTTGTTCCAAGGAGACTTGAGGGGAGGGGAGTGTCTTTCTTCTCAGCCCATGGAATGTTAAGATTTCCAAATTAGTCCAGGCCCCACAGAGTGACTAAAACATTCCACCCTTCTTGCCTCTCCTGTCACATAGTGCAGTGCAGTCCTTCCTCCTGGTTTTTCCTAAGCCTTAACTCCTCAGTATGGTTCTCATGGATTAGGTCTGCAAGGGTCCTGTGAGCGTATCCTCTTTTCTCATGCTGTTTCAGGGCGGAGGGGGGGGGGGTAGATGAGTCGTGAGCTTAGTCATGGTGCTTAATCTTGCAGCTTACTGCCTTTCTCTCTGTCATCTCTGCTCCTCAGTGCTTATGGCATAAAAGTTAGCTCCTCCTCCTCCTCTTCTGCCTCCTCCTTTTTGTTAGGGGTAGAAGGGTTAAAAAAGTTCATTCATTTTATGAATCTAAGCTATCATTACTTATTATGAACTATTTAATTTCTGATTTTAGAAAGTTTTAACTTTTTTGGTTGTAAGTAAAAAGTTTTTCTTAAACTTTGTAGGTTTTATCATATATATATATAT
>NW_021604631.1:2589473-2640919 GCF_004785775.1 Grammomys surdaster
TTACAGGTGGTTGTAAGCCACCATGTGGTTGCTGGGATATGAACCCTGATCCTCTGAAAAAGCAGCCAGTGTTCTTATCTGCTAAGCTGTTTCTCTAGCCCCTTTCTTAAACTTTAAAAAATACTTTTGAAAGTACCTACCTAGATTTTAGGTTATGTGTGAATACCCTTGAGCTAGTGTTGCTGACATAAAAGATACTTAACAGTCTTTAGAAGATCCTGTTTCTCAAAGCTTTCATGGCAGGCGTCTGCGCATTCATTAAAGAATAGAAAATGCCAGAAGCATTCTCTAGTTTCTGTGTTTTCATTTTAGTATGAAACTACATTGACATATATTCTACGTTTTATAGGTATGTTAAATGAACTTGACGTAGATGTGAATGAAGGATCCTTAATGGAGCTCCAGGGACACATCACAAGGTTTCAGGTAACTGACAGGGTTCAGCTTTCATCGGTTCTCTGATGACTCGATAACCGGCATTGTTGCCACTTCTTGATTTTCCCAGAATCACCTTCTTACTTCCCATTGCAGGTGAAGAGTTAATGTCTTTATTCCTGTTTTTCTGCCACAGTATTTCCAACATGCTGTATCACAGAGCTTTTATATTAATGTTTAATGTTCATAATTCTGTGTAAATGTTATTAATGAGTAAGCCATAAACAATTGTTCATTTTACTTTTGTTTTTTGCTCTTTTTTTTTTTTTAAAGATTTGTTTATTTTATATATGTGAGTACACTGTAGCTGTCTTCAGAAACACCAGAAGAAGGCATCAGATCCCTTTACAGATGATTGTGAGCCACCATGTGGATGCTGGGAATTGAACTCAGGACCTCTGAAGAGCAGTCAGTGCTCTTAATCTCTGAGCCATCTCTCTAGCCCATGTTCGTTTGTTTTTTGAGAAGAGTATTTCTGTGCACCCCTTGTTTAGACTAGCAACTCTGGAACCTGTTTAGACTAGGCTGGCCTTGAACTTGCAGCAGTCTTCATTCCTCTGCTTCCGATGTGCTGGAACTATAGGCATGCCCTGCCGCCTCCTGCTGTTGCTCTTTACACAGCATTTGTTGTCCTTACACAGACAGTTGCCCCTGCCCGGCCCCTTACCCCCTTGCTCTCTCTCGGGTTTTTGAGGCAGGGTCTCATGTAGCTAGTCTGACCTTGAGCTGTTCACTTTCCTGCCTTTGCATATTAAGTGCTTTGCCTTTTCTAAAATTGGTTTTTAGATATTATTGTTAGTTTATCTTAAATTTTTCATATGTATAATCTTTTAGTATATTTTAAACATATTAATTTATCAATTAAGTATTTTTATCAAAGGCTTCTGAAGAGCCTACTGGCCTTCTTTGACCTAAACATTGTCCCATGTTACTAGCTTTAAATAATTAGATACAAGAATTTACATTCTATTGTTTTAATACAATAATTTTCTTAACCTGTTACCTTTTTATAAACTATTTTTCTAAGTTTTCAAAAAAAAAAAAAAAAGTCAGGACTCAGTAGAGGAGTGCTTTCCAGGCTCGAGCAAGGCTGGCTTTGAGGTTCTCATCCTGCAGAGATGATGAGGAAGACTGTCGACTCACGTATCTCGTTTAGTTAGGTTCAAGTACATGCACATGGTAATGTTTGACATTTTATTATTAAATAACTTTACAGAAGGACTTAAATTCCCTACCAAAATCCACCAAAATTTTCCCCTTACATTCTTCTTTCATCAAAAGGGGGAGAAAGACCTTTTTGGTGCCTTCTTGGGCATGTCTATTTTATCTGTAAAAGCAGCAAACCTTGGGGAAAGTACTTAGATTTGAGGCTACCAATATTTTTATTATCTTAAAAATTAATACCTTATTTATTGTGTATGTATGTATGTGTGCACACATGTTCCATTGTGTACACATGGAAGTCAGAGAATAACTTGTGGGAGTCTGTTCTCTCCCACATATAGGCCCCAGTGGCCAAATCCATATTGTCAAGCTTGGCCTTGACCTGCTCAGGAGCCATCCCATGGGCCCTATCATCTGCATGCCACCTGCCAAGGCTGCCTATAAATGCCCAGCCCTTTCAGGGAGTCCCAGGAAGCAGGAGTTACAGCCTTTTAAGTTTGAGTCTTGAGAGACAGAGCAGGATTTGTTACTGAATATCTTCTAGTTGCCTCTTCTTATTAACTTTTATTTATTAATGTGTATTTTGTTTTATAACTGTTCCATAAAGAATTATTTAATATTTTTATATACAACGTAAATTTTCTTCACAAACATTTAGGTTATATTAGGAATTCTTTGTGGAAAAAATTTGGTATGTCCCTTCTTTGCAAAAAGGTGAATCTTAGTAAAGCTTACCTTGGTTGTCTCAGTAGGAAGATATCAGGTGCTTTCAAGAATAATTCTACTTTGTACTGAATTTTCCTCTTCTTTTCTTCCTCAAGAAAAACAAGATCACTAATGCTGAACACTTTCACCCTGAAGTGAACGACGTGTCTTTTATTTTTCCTTAGCGCCAGTGCTTAGGCCTACTAAGTCGCTTTGGTGGCTCTGACAGACTGCGGCAGTTTAAATTCCAAGATGATAGTGTGGAGGGAGATAGGGCGAGCAAGAAAGATGAGATCGAGCTGGCCATGCAGCAGGTAAGGCGGGGAGAAATGGTGTCCCTGAAGTTCTTATGGTTTCAGAAAGTTTGACAAAAATAGCAGTTGTGTGTCATTTCACAAATTGACTTAGGCCTTGTTCTCCTGTAGTTTAGATTTCTATGACTTTGGGGAATTTTTAGCCTAACATTTTAGTTACACTCCTTTTCTTCATTATAGATTTGTGCCAATGTAATGGAATATTGCCAGTCATTCATGCAACAGAACTCCCTCCAGAGTGCTGTGTGTCTCTTCACCCCTAGCCTTTCAGAGACGGTTAACAGAGATGGAGCACGGCAAGGTGAGCCTGGGGCTTGTTTGCTTCCTCTGAGGCATAGCATTGTTAGGGTCAGATACAGCTCTGCATCTTGGCTCCAGTGAAATGCAGTTTGTTCTTGATGAGTTACTAATGTGAAAATTTTAAAATGACTTTTTAAAGCAAGTGTATGAGGCACTGTTGTCAGATCTGTGTGAGAGGAAGCATAGAGGTAAGGAAAGTCTTAGGAGTTTTGAGGCTAAAGCCTCATGTGGGGGAGCATAGTTTTACCTAATACCAGAGACCTCAAAAAATGTACCTAGGATTAGAGAGTGTACTGGCTAGTTTTGTGTGTCACCTTGACACAAGTTGGAGTTATCACAGAGAAAGGAGCTTCAGTTGAGGAAATGCCTTCATGAGATCCAGCTGTAAGGCATTTTTTTCAGTAATCAAGGGGAGAGGGCCCATTGTGGGTGGTGCCATTTCTAGGCTGGTAGTCCTGGGTTCTATAAGAAAGCAAGCTGAGCAAGCCAGGGGAAGCAAGCCAGTAAATAACATCCCTCCATGGCCTCTGCATCAGCTCCTGCTTCCTGACTTGCTTGAGTTCAGTCCTGACTTCCTTTGGTGATGAAAAATGTGGAAGTGTAAGCTGAATAAACCGTTTCCTCCTCAACTTGCTTCTTGATCATGATGTTTTTTTACAGGGATAGAGACCCTGACTAATATAAATTGGTACCAGGAGTGGGATATTGCTGTGATAGGCCTGACCACGGTTGTTTGGAAGAATGAGGATTTGGTGACTTTGGATTTGAAAAGTGGTGGAATGCTTTAAATGGGGCTTAATGGGTTATCTTAGTAAGAATATGGAAGACTTTGTTGCTGAGAGTGATTTGAACTGTGCAGACCTGGCCCAAGAGGTTTCAGTAGAGAAGAAATTCAGTATGTGGTCTAGAGACTGTTTTTGTGGTATTTTGATGAAGAATGTGGCTGCTTTTTGCCCTTGTCTGAAGAGTCTACCTGAGGCTAAGGTAAAGAGATTTATATTAATTGCATTGACAAAGGAAGTCTCAGAAAAGCCCAGCAGAGCCTTTGTTTTCTGGCTAAGTCTCATGAAGAACATTTTGAACAAGTGTAGCAAGCTCAGAAAGGAAAAATATAAAATATATGGTTAGTTTATTAAAGAGGCACCAGGAAGTAGAATGGAGCTGAATTTTATGATATAGGAATTATGGGACTTTGGGGCAAGATCTTACCCAGCTAAATTTAGATCCAGGCATGGTGGTACACACTTTTAATCTCAGGAGATAAAGCCAAGCAGATCTCTGACTTCAAGGCCAGCCTGAGACAAAACAAGTTCTTGGTGAGGAAAGGCTTAGATCCAGGCATGCTGGTACACACATTTAAGGCCAGGAGACAGAGCCATGCAGATCTCTGAATTTAAAGTCAGTCTATGGAGGAAGTTCCAGGACAGCCAAGTTTGGCAGTGAAGGAGGTGGGAAACAGAAAGCTAGTGATAATGTAATAGAACAAGGGGCCGTGTTCCAGCCCCAGCAAACAGCAGAACTCAGCAGCTTTGACCACGTGGCCCTGGATTTAGGGTCCAGAATAGGAGAGAATACTGGGACAATTGATGCTGGTTAGCTGAAGCTAAGAAATTAGTGGCGATTAAGAAGAGACCAGCATCACTGAGGTGAAATCTTCTGGTGTTCTCTGAGAGCACAAAGAAGCTATGTTCCAGAGATAGCCAAGGTTGTACCTCCTGCAGCAGCTTTACTTGGTGATATGTAAGAGTCAACTGAGGTGGTATAGGTTTTGAAGGCGTGAAGGGATCATGAAGAACAGCTGAGGCTCAGCACTGTCAGAGGCCATGGAAGGTCATTGGTGAAGGTGCAGCGTCAGTTGTAGTTGATAGCCCAGGACTGAAGGAGCCATGCAAAGGAGTTGAGGCTTGGCATCATGAAGAGAGCCTATGAGAGACTATTGGTGAAGCATACTTACAACAGAAGTCCCCAGTGTTTTGGAGATGCTAGTACCATGGGATGATCACCAAGAACAATAGCAGCAGTGGAATGGATCAACCTGAGCTTAGAGTACTACACAGGGCAGAGCTGGAGAAGTGATGCCACCCCTTTGGAGGAGCCCAGCAGATCATGTGTGGATTTTAGATATTTTAAGTTGTAACATTGAAGTTGGCTTAGAGACCCCAAGATGCTCAAGATGCCAGAGCCATGGTTTATCTCTGAGGAAAGCTGCTAACAGGGTGGGGAACCAGCCAAGGATAAGGAAGTTTCTTACAGTCAGCAAAGATAAAAAAGGAGTTAGAGATCTGAAGACTGCTTTGATATCAGTCATGGAGATGCAGAATTTGCAGTTTGCCCAACTAGTTTCCTGTCTTGCTTTGGGGATTACAGTTAAGTGATTGGGTGAATCTCAGAAGAGACTTTGAACTTTGGACTTTTAACATTGTTGAGGCTGCTGTAGACTATGGGGACTTTGGAAGTTGGACTAAATGTATTTTGTGTTATGCTATGTTTAGGTATGGTCCCATAGACTCGTATGTTTGAACAAGCCTATGGGAGCCAGGGAGTGGAATGTCATGGTTGAATATGCTTGGCCCAGGGAGTGGCACTATTTGGAAGTGTGGCCCTGTTGGAGTAGGTGTGTCACTGTGTGTGTGTGGGGGGGGGGGGGGCCCTAGGCTATAAGACTCTCATCCTAGCTGCCTGGAAACAAGTCTTCCATTAGCAGGCTTGAGATAAAGATGTAGAACTCTAAGCTCTACCTGCACCATGCCTGCCTGGGTCCCTCTTTGATGATAATGGACTGAACCACTGAACCTATAAGCTAGCCCCAATTAAATGTTGTCCTTTATAAGACTTGCCTTGGTCATGGTGTCTGTTCACAGCAGTAAAATCCTAAGACAGACAGACAGACAGACAGCTAGCTGGGCAAAAAGTGAGAACACACAGTAAGTTAGCTTTGATGCCAAATCTGCTCATGCTGTGCTCCGTGTCCAGAGTGGGTTATGTGTCACAATTCTGAGTTTCTGTCACATGACAGTAAGCTTTTAGGTGCTAGGTAGGCTGACTTACCCTCTGGTGTCTTCAAAAGTTAGTATGCAGGTCAGGATTGTGGGTTGGTTCAGGTTGCCATTCTGGAACACACACAAAAGACAAAGCTGTTGGATACTGGTTTAGCATGAGATATGGTGATTTCCAAGGAGTCATTCCAGTTTGCTGCAAGGAAGGAGAATCCATGGGAGAATCCTAATCTTTGTTTGTCCTTACCAACATGAAGGGAAAATTGTCTTTCTGGCCCAGTTAGCTTAATTAGTTTGGGTATAGAATGATTAGGAATCCTGTCCAGAGACCCCTTTCGATTGAAAGTCACCTACCAGTGACTTCCTCATTTCTGTTCTTTTTGTCAGTGTTTCCCAGGCTATTCCTAAACCCACTGCTTTTTGCACCTCACTGGAAGGTAGCCAAGTGAAAGGCAAGTTGCTTTGTTTTGCTCCCAGAGGAAGTTGTCATAGTGAGACAGGGCAACATTAAATCCAGTTAAGTTTTCAACTGTTTCTTTGGGAGAATGACTTTGAGCTGTCAGTTCAGCAACCAGATCAATGCAGATCAGAAGTGACCACAGGTGACTGGAACCAGTGGCTGAAATGGGAATTGTTTTACTTTGGATTAAGAATGCCTAACAGTGTATATGGTTTGTGGGACTGGAGAGGTGGCTCAGCAGATAAGAACACTTACTGTTCCTGAAGAGGACCCAGCTTTAGTTGGTAGCACCAACATGGTAGCTCACACCATCAACACACACATTGGTGCAAATACAGACATGTAGACAAAACACTCATACATATAAAATAAACCTTTAAAAAGTTTATGTGAGTACATGTGTGTGTAGTTTTCCTAATCCTCACTAATAAAGGTGCTCACTGGCCATACTTCGTAACTCTCAGAGACTCCAGCTGTGCATGTACGCAGTAACTACAGCAGCACTTAGCCGCTTCTTCTGGGAACTGACAGAGGTGTTTAATTTTCTTTTTTTAGGTTGATTTTTTTCTTCCTTAAATTATGTATTTATTCACTTTACATCCTGATCACAGCCCCCTTCTGCCTCTCCTCCCAGTCACCCCCTCATTCTCCCTCTACTTCTCAAGGGGAGGTTGCTCCATGGGTACCAACCCACCCTGGCACAAGTCACAGCAAGGCTAGGGGCATCCTCTCCCACTGAGGCCATACAAAGCAGTAGAGCTAGGAAAGAGGGACCCAAAGGCAGGCCACAGAGTCGGGGACAGCCCACCCTCTGATTGTTAGGGACCCACATGGAGACCAAGCTGCACATCTGCTACATCTGTGCAGGGGCCTAGGTCCAGCCCATGCATGCTCTTTGGTTGATGGTTCAGTTTCTGTGAGCCCCCATGGGCTTGAGATTGATTTTCCTCTCATGCACAGGATGTTTTTGCCTGCCTGTATGTCTGTACCGTTTGTGTACAGAGCCTTTGGAGGCCAGGAGAGGGCATCAGATCTTCTGGAACCAGAGTTACAGAAGACAGTTGTTAGCCAGCTCCAACAGTAGTGTCTAAAAGTAATCTTGGGTTGTTATTAATCATAGTTTACATGACCTAAATTACAGAGCATCTTTAATTTTTATAGATGGCTAAAAATTCATAAAAAGTTGTTTTCCCAGAGTGAGGCTTATCCATTGCACTCTACGTGTGCTAACCCCTGTGATTTCCCCAACTGTGTAATGTGTGGTAGTGGAGGACTTTATTCATGTTCTCCCTTTGTAAAACAAATGAAAGCCATAGAAATGCATTCAAATACAACACTGTTTTCTCTTACTATTAGATACCCAGGTTCCAGTCGTTCCGTATTGGCGCCTGCCTGGCTTGGGCATTATTATCTACCTGCTGAAACAGAGTGCCAGTGATTTCTTTAGCTATTATGACAGTCACCGTCGCAGCGTCAACAAGCTGCAGAATGTAGAACAACTTCCCCCAGATGAGATAAAAGAGGTATGAACCTTGTAATGACTGTGGGGCTTGAAAAGTCACTGCTACACCACAAGGGCCCAGGTACTGGGCTTGCGCTCGTGGGCTTGGGCTCAGGAGTAACAGTGAGAGACTCCATGCTGCTAAGGGATCTGCAGTGATTTTCCTTTGCCGTGTACCTTGTGAGCACAGACATCTTGGCTCATTAACAGCCCAGTAGCTCTTTTCAAGAAAATAGGAGTGGCTGCCCTGAAAAGGAGCTCCCAGCAGTCTCTTCAAAAGCTGCAGAGAAACGGGGCTTGCTGTTACAGTAGGACTTGGGAAGTTGTCTCTGAGTCTTCAGCATCTTCATGCTTTAGTCTTGATCCCTTAAATCTGACACATATCCACCATTCCACTTTCTCCAGAAGATACCTAGCAAATTCATGCCAGCTTCTTTACCTACTCTTGGAAAGCATTTTTGTTTTTATTAGTAGGACCCCAAGGGCTGGTGGGCCACTAGGAAATTAGAAGTGTCTTTTAAACAGACTTGCAAAGGCAGCAGGCAAACATCCATGTGGAAATTGCTTGACTCTCATGCATTAGACTAAAACTCTTGTGTACGAGGCAGTATAAATACATTTGAGTATTTTCACAGTTCTTACTGTAATGACATGCTCATAGTAGGTCATTTAAAGTTGTTACAGTTTATACGTCTTTTTTTTCCTTAGTTATGCCAGTCTGTGATGCCTGCTGGCATTGATAAAATCTCTACTGCGCAGAAGTGCGTCTTAGCAAGACGTCGTCTGGTGAAGCTGATCAACAACCGTGCCAAGCTGCTGTCTCTCTGTTCCTGTATCCTTCTGCGGCTGCAGCCCGCGTGCAGGCCCTCGAATGTGCTATACTTACTTCTTACACCATATAGAAACCATATAGAAAGGGACATAATTGTTGTCCTGTGGCCTGTCCTCTCTGCCCAATGAATGCCTGGTGTGTTTCCACAGTGTTATCTTAGTCTCACCTTCTAGAGGAACGATGAGCACTGTACACTGTCCAGATGCTGGCTGGCTGGGCAAGTGGCTAGTGCACAGCAGCAGCCTGTGGGCCTCACCTCTTGTAGCTCACTGTGTGGCTTTTTCTGAAGCATGTTCAGTGGAACTTCATCCCTGTCTCTTAGAGCAAGTTCATGGTGGATAATTAAACACAGCCTCTTCCTTTTCTCCTTACCAGAATCTGGTTTGCTAAAAAAATACTTGATGACATTCTTCTTTAATCTGAACTCCCAGATATCATCGAGACCTGCCTGTTTATTCTTTGGCGCCATCTGGAGTACTACTTGTTACATTGCACTCCAATGGATTCCCAAGATTCATTGTTTGCCTCTAGGACTTTATTTAAAAGCAGAAGACTACAAGGTGAGCTGTTCTCAAAACAGATGAGCCAGAAATGTGTATGCCTTTAGGGCCCTGAAAAGTCAGATACTTCTTTCTGTTGTTTTCTTTTCTTTTTCTTTTTTTTCTTTCAGCAAGGAAGGTCTTGTTTTATTATCCAGACAGGTCCTAAAATTCTGGCGTAATTGATCCAATCTCCTGAGTAACTGGACTGTGAATGTACACGACAAACTACTCCAAGTGACCTTAGTTTTATGTGTCTTAGATTACTCAGTGAATTGAGTGCTGGAGAGCTAAACAATAAACACAACTGCCTTTTGTATCTTATTTTCTGCCAATGAGAAATGGTTCTGGAGCCTGTTCATGGGTTGTCCTTCACTTTCCTGTAGTAGGTTTCCCTCAGCTGTAGAGTCACATCATAGCTAATTTTCTAGAATAGACACAGGCCATTGTTTCTGTGCTGGGGTGAGCTCTGAGACAATGAAGATGCATTAGACTCCTAGAGGAGTGTGAGACCCATCCTGGGCTGGGATGTGCTTCTCAGGCTTCTCGAGCTCAAAGCTCAGCCTCAGACCCTCACCACCTCTTCTTCATGTGCAGTGCCTCTGCTGTGCAGGAGACGCACTTGCAAAGCTGCTTCACTGTGTCTCTGATTGCCAGATTCTTTTTTTCTCAGAACCCAATCTGGACTTCAGAAATAACATGGCTCAAGTGAACCAACATGATATAGACCAGGTAAGGGTCTATCATTGTATATTCTTTTCTCTATAAGAGGAAAGCCTGGTTGTTGATAAAGTAGAAAGTAAAAGTTTCTTTTCATTCCCTAAAGACACTTTTTTTAAAAAGAATTTTTATTTTACATATATATATATATATATATATATATATATGAAAGTGTCTTTGTATATGTATGTGCACCGTATGTGTGCCTGGACACCCTGGTAGGCCAGAAGTGGGCTTCCGATCCCCTGGAACTGGAGTTAGAGGAAGCTGTGAGCTGCCTGATGTGGATACTAGAAACCGAACCCTGATTCTCTGTAAGAGTAGCAAGTGTTCTTAACAGCATAGTATCTCTAGCCTGGCACTACTCTTAACAAATTAAAAAAATAAAAATAAAAAAAGACATTTATTTTATGTATGTGTTTTGCTTGCATGTATGCCTGTGCACCACATGTGTGCTTGTTGCCCATAGAAGTCAGCAAAGGGCATGAGGCTCTCCTGAATCTGAAGTTTGACAGATGGTTGTGCGCTGCCATGTGGGTGCTGGGAATTGAACCCAGGTCCTCTGGAAGAGATGCTCTCAACCACTGAGCTCTCTTTCAAGCCCCTTAACAACTTTTGGTATGACCTTTAGGAGCTATTTTTTTTTTTGTATATATATCAGTATATCAGCATCAACAATTGTTGTTACTTAAGATATATCTTTAATTTATATACATTTGTACAGGAATTAAAATGACAAAAACATTCTGATGTAGAAATGTAAATTTTTAGTGAATTTGGCACCCCATGAAAAAAATTTGATGGTATTTTACATAGAGAGTGCCTTTTGTCAGTGTATGTGTGAGTAAGGTAAGTGTGGGGTAGTGGTGGCACTAGGTTTCAAACCCAAGGCGTTGCACATGCTAGGCCGATACTCTGAAATCACCTTACTTTATGTAAGAAAGACTCCATTACTGGGTGTCCCAGGGTGGGTGGTACCCAAGGGGAGGGGGTAGTAGGAGAGGGGCTTCTAAGGGTAGGACTGAGAGGAGATCAGGGACTGGTGGGGTGGCAATTGAGATGTAAAGTGAATAATTAAATTTTAAAAAGATTAAAGAAAAAAGCATAGGGTAACAGTGTTCTGAATCTGGAGCTACAGAACGCAATACCTGAGAAGTAATGCACTAACAAAAGGATATCTGTGCTACCTCCAGCTTCAGTCTGATGCCGTCAACGCTTTCGGAGAATCGCTGCAAAAGAAACTTCTTGACATCGAAGGCTTATACTCCAAAGTTCGATCCCGCTATAGTTTCATACAGGCTCTTATCAGACGTATTCGTGGCCTGCTGAGGATATCAAGGAACTGAGAACTGTGCTTTCTCTTCTGTGGAAGAGATGAACTGAAGAAAACCATCTCTTTTTTATAGATGACTTTATTTCTAAATTATGACCAAAAGATATTTTGCTATTTCTTTCTTTATATATGGACATCTTTTCTGTAAACCTCTGCCTCATTTCACCCTCACTTGTGAACGAACAATAAAACACTTTTTAAAAATAAGCAAATGTAGGGTCAGACTTTTGAAATTATTGAGTCTCTTCACATAAAAATAGTTTGATGCTTAGGGTTTTTCCCATGTAGAGAATCTGAACAGCAGTTTGTTTTCAGACATTATACATACTTCACGCCTTTGTGATGCTCAGGTGCTCTAGCATAGAGTGGGTAATGAACTACAGCCATGCTCGTACCTTGAAAACTAACGACTCAAAGAAGTCAAGCCTTCCCCTAGAATTAGCCTCAGCCTTTCCTGCATTTCAAATGATGATACAATCTGTCTTTGTTTCCTTGAAAATATCCTGAGTGTGTTAATTCAGATCCAAAAGGACATGAATGGTATGTACTCACTAATAAATGGATATTAGCCAAAAAAAAGTACAGAATACCCAGGTTACAATCCACAGAACTCAAGAATGTTAACAAGCTGAAGGGCCCAAGTGAGGATGCTTTAATCCCACTTGGGAGGGAGAAGAAAGCAATCACAGGAGGTAGAGGGAGGGAGGGCAGGATTTAGAGAGGAGGAGGAGGAGGGGAAAGGGGGAACATGATTGGTGGGAGTGGGAGGTAGGGGAGGCAGGGGACAGGGACAGGAGTGAAGTCCCGAGGGCCAGCAATCTTGGGAGGTAGGGGAGGGGACCCTCTAGAATGTACCAGAGACCTGGGAGGTGAGAGACTCTCAGGACTTGAAGGGAGGGAGATGAGATGCCCTGCAGTGGGGAGAGGGAATGTAGAGTCCACCTCCACTAGAAAGATGGGGCATCAAGTGGAGGGATGGAGTTACCATCCCACAGTCAAAACTCTGACCCAGAATTGTTCCTGTCTGAAAGAACTTCAGGGACAAAAATGAAGACGAGACTGAGGGAAAGGAGGTTCAGTTACAGGCCCAAATTAGGATCCATCTCAAGGGGATGCCCCATGGCCTGACTCTATTACTGATGTTATGGTGTACTTACAGACAGGAGCCTAGCATGGCTGCCCTCAGAGAGCCCCAACAAGCACCTGACCGAGAGAAGCAGATACTTACACCCAACCATTGGACTGAAGTCGGGGACCCCTGCCTGTGGTTGAATTAGGGAAAGGCTGAGGAGGAGAGCTACCCCATAGCAAGACCAGCAGTCTCAACTATCCTGGACACCTGAGATCTCTCAGACACGGAGCCACCATCCAGGCAGCATACACTAGCTGGTACTAGCGTCACCCGTCCCCAGCCTTCACCCCCACATAGACAGCAGAGAACTGCCTGGTCTGGCCTCCGTGAGAGAAGACATACCTAACCCCCTAGAGACTTTCAGCCTCAGGGAGTAGGGAGGCCTGGCAGGGGTGGGGTGGGGACATCCTCTTGGAGACAGTGGGGAGGAGGCATGGAACCATGAGGGAGTAATGACTGGACTGTAAAAAAGTAAAAGTAATAAAAAAGAATTGTGACAGCTCATCTGCCTATATTCTCATTAATGTGATTGCCACAGACAGAAGATTACGGAATCACTCCTCTTCCCTGTCCATGACTGGGTGTTCCTTCCAGCGGCAGTTTTAGCTCTGTACGTAAGAGGCTACTGAGACGGCTGGGGGCTGACTTAAGCGGAAGCAGAGCATTCGTCTTAATTCTGTACTATTGTGGTTGATAGTTTTTGTTTTTCAATCTTTAAACAAAATTTCTACAGTTTTTAAGCATTTTCATTAAAAGACTTGGCCATTGTTAGGTTTTGGAAGTAATTTGCTGCCCACCAGCTAAACAACAGCTGTTAGCTAGAAAATGTCCTGTTAGAAGGACATCTTAGGGAGACATGTAACTACTGGATCCAAAATGTAAGCCTCTTGCCTGCCACTCACTGGCCCGCTTGTCTTTTATGATCCTGGGATGAACCTAAGGCCTCACTCATGGTAGACAGATGCTCTGCCACTGACATCTGTCTCCATCAAGCCGTTGTCTGTCACCAAGATCACAACATTGGGCCAGCAGCAAGATAGCTCAGTGCATAAAGGTGTTTTCTGCCAAGGCTGATGCCCTGAGTTTGAATTTGGAATACATCTAGTAGAGGGAGAGAACTAACTCCAGGATGTTGTCCTCTGTGCATGGTGGCACAGAGAGTACCCACACACAGATCATTAGGCGTCCGTGCACACTTAGAACAGACAACACCAGACCAAACAGTTCCAAGGTGGGAGGGGGGGTGTTATTCAGGAGATAGGGCAAAGATGGGGGAAGAGAAATAGAAGATGGTGGAGGAAGAGAGAGAGAGGAGAGAAGTGGAGGCCGTCCATGACCATGTAGAAAGAGGGGAAAGGGAAGGAGGGAGGGGGAGGGGACAGAGAGAAGCTAGAGGCAAGAGAGCAAGAGAGCGAGGAGGAGGCAAGCAGCCCCTTTTATAGTGGGCAGGCCTACCTGGCTGTTGCCAGATAACTGTGGAGGTGGAGTTTAGACAGAATACTAACACAGATAACTGAATGTAAGCCTACCAGTCACCAAAACCTGGGCATTTTGTAAGCCTGTGAGAGATACAGAGCTTCTGAAGGGAACCATAGCTTGTGCATGGTCAGAGGACATCTTGGGGCAATCAGTTCTTTTCACCATGAGGGTGTCGGGCTGTTGAGCTTGGTAGCAAGTGTCTTTATGCACTGGGCCATCTTACTGCCACAGCATCACCTTATTGTCTCATCAGTTCTTCTAGAAGTGCAGGGGACAAACTTGGAGGTCAGCAGGGCAGAGGGAAAGTGTGTGGGAGGGAGTGGCGGCAGCATCAGACCAGAATTGCTACTTCATGCAGCAGAGGGTAATGGGTAGAAGAAGTAGGAAGGCCTGGCTAATGCCCGGATTCAGGAGACATGGGAAGAAGATGTTATTTATGTGTTCCTGTGCAAAGTGAAGGGGAGAGAATCAGGTTTTAGACACCGATTTACAGAGCTTTGGTATTTAAAGGGAAGGCTTTTATTCCTGACAAAGTTAATGTAGGACTTTTAACTCATTTTTTACTCAGTTAAATCAGTATAACTGGTTGGTAATCCAGAAAGGTATGTTCTCTTCATAGTGTTTATTACTGTAGCTTTGACAAATTTTGTTTTGTCTATGCTGTACAAGGCATGAATTTAGCCTTTTCTAAATTCCACTTTCTCCACGTTATTTTGAAGATGTTGGATCTTCTGAAGAGCTGGGAGCAGTGTCCAAAGGATGCCTCCCGTTTTCATCCAGACACTAGTTGTCAATAGTGCTTTCTCCTAAATGTATATTTATTCTAGGTTTCTTCCTTCAGTTGTTAACCTATGCCTAAATGATTCTTAAGGATATTTTTCTTAACTAATATCATTTCCATGTTTTAGACATTTTACTATAAAACTCAGTGCTTTCTAGTATTTCTTCTGTATTCAGATTTCTTCAGTTGTCTTTAAAACTTAGTTTAGAATCACACAAAGCTGGGTGCAAGTTCCAGGACAGCCAGTGCTACACAGAAACCCTGTCTCAGAAAAACCTTAAAAAACAAAACAAAACAAAACAAAAAAAACCACATGGCACATTTATTTACCTCTTTAATCATCTGTATCTGCAGCCCTTGGTGGTCCTCTTTTTCTAAGAGGGCAAGAAGTTGACAGGTTTTAGCGGTTTAGAAAGAGCTTACATTCTTGCCTTTTGATTAGAGTCATGTTAAGTATTTTCCACCAGAATCAACCTGACAGGTGACATGCCCTCGGCATGTCAGAGATACATCAAGATACCTCAGAGATACATCAAGAAGTTCACGTCGATGTGTCCTTTGACAGCCAGTGACCTTTCGGTTAAATGTAAAGATTACCATCTCCTAGAATAACTGATTTGTAGCTGATATTTTCAGGCTGAGTATCTCAGTCCCAGGAAAACCTCTAATCGTTGAATTAATTCTTTATATGAATTAATTAAAAGTTGTATGTCATTTCAATTAAAAGTGCTATGATAAGTATAACAAACCTGGATATCTGGTCTTCTCTGACATCACACTTATAATTTTATACCTTAAAATGACTCAGTTCCAGGCTGCAGAAATGGCAGGGTGAGTAAGAGTCCTTGCTACACAAGCAAGGAGTTTGGACCTAGGAAGCAACATAAAAAGCTGGAGATAGTGGCATAGGTGCCTACAGCTGCAGTGCTGGGGAGCATAGATAGGAAGGGGCTTTCTGGGGCTTGCTAGCCAGTCATCAGCCTAGCTCTGGGGGAAAGAAGCAGGCAGGTAATAGCACAGGATATCAGATGCCCCCCTTTGGCTTCTGCATGTGCGCAGGCACATGAACCTACACCTGTGCTCACAGTGGGTCATAGTGGCTCATTTGTTCCAGGTCCTTTGTGAGAGTACAATAGGGTTAGTCTCCCGTGACTGCCTGAGCCTCCTCCCTTGCTTTCCTCCCAGAGCATAACATCTTTTAATTCTTTGCTTCTTCTTACTCATGTTTGATACTTCATAGGCTTTAAATACTATTACTTTGCAGAGCAAAATACAGTATATTTTTCATACTGTACGAAACAATTCATAAATTGCTTTTCATTCAGTATCCTTTTTGAGAGTTTTGCATTCTTATAATTATTGAATAGTTACAGTTACCTGTTGTGCAAATGCTCCGATTTCTGCCTTTTACTGTAATGGGATCCACAGACATATTTTGTCAGTTGGCATCCTTAGTATATATATATATATATATATACATATTTCCTTGGTGAGACATGCCACGTAATAGGGCTTCTGCACATACGTAACTAGAAGAGGAAATCCTGCTGGGAAGTTAGGAGTCCTGTTTTCACCAGCCATTGCTCTTTTTCTTAGTGTCTGCCCAATGTAGTCTTACCTACAGGGTGAGAAATCTTGAATTTGTCACACCATTGATAACACCTTGTCTCAGTCAGGGTTTCTATTCCTGTACAAAACATCATGACCAAGAAGCAAGTTGGGGAGGAAAGTGTTTATTCATCTTACACTTCCACACTGCTGTTCATCACCAAAGGAAGTCAGGACTGGAACTCAAGTAGGTCAGAAAGCAGGAGCTGATGCAGAGGCCATGGAGGGATGTTACTTACTGGCTTGCTTCCCCTGGCTTGCTCAGCTTGCTTTCTTATAGAACCCAGGACTACCAGCCCAGGGATGGCACCACCCACAATGAGCTCTCCCATCCTTGATCACTAATTGAGAAAATGCTTTACAGTTGGATCTCATGGAGGCATTTCCTCAAGGGAGGCTCCTTTCTCTGTGATAACTCCAGCTTATGTCAAACTGACACATAAAACCAGCCAGTACACACCTCTAATTGTTATATGTGTATGTGTTAGTGGAGATCAGAGGTTTGCCTCAGATGTCACACTTCAGGTACTCTGCATCCTACTTTTTGAAACAGGGTCTCTCACTGGCTTGGAATCCATGGATTTGGGCTAGGCTCGATGGCTAGCAAGCCCCAGAGATTTTCAATCTCTCTGCCCAGCACCGGAACTCAGGTCCTCATGCTTGTGTGGCAAGCACTTTACTGACCGAGCCATCTCACAACCCTAATTATTGTACTTTAAAAATCAATCTGATGCTTGTAAAGTGGTATCTTACTCGGCTTCCTTTGTGTGCATTATTGGCCCTTCTTTTTGCTTTTCTTTTTTTCCTTTGTTGGGTGTGTTAGAGTTTGTTGCTGTCATGAAACACCATGACCAAAAGGCAAGTTGGGGAGGAAAGGGTTTACTCTGCTTACACTTACATATCACTGTTCATCATCTCAAGAAGGCAGGACAGGAACTCAAACAGGGCAGGAACCTGGAGGCAGGAGCTGTTGCAGAGGCCATGGAAGAGTGTTGCTTAGTGCCTTCCTCCCCCTGGCTTGCTCAGCCTGCTTTCTTATAGAACCTAGGACTACCAGCCTAGGGGTGGCTCCACCCACAATGGGCTGGGCCTTTCCTCATTGATCAATGATTAAGAAAATGTCTTGTATCTGGATCTTCTTAGAGGAGGTATTTTCTCACTTGAGGCTCCCTTCTCTCTGATAACTCTTGTTTGTATCATGTTAACATGAAACTAACCAGAACATTGTGGTGTTGTTGTTTTTTTAATGGGTAGAAGTGATTATATAAGTTCAGAATGCCCACCCCACGTCCTCTGTAGATAATAAAGTCCACTGGGTTATTTTTCTCAATTTAAATACATTTTAGTATGCCAAACCTATTGACCTTTTCCTTGGGGGGTGGGGGTGTGTGATCTTTATGTTTTATCTATTTTTTTCCTCTAATTAGCTCTTTTGTCAGTTTAGCAGAGGAGCTGGGAGGAGGGAGAGGGCGAGAATTAAGTGAATGGATGGAGAAACAGAAATGGAGGGAAATTCTGATAGAGAGCTTGTCTAGGTATGGTGGAGGAGAAAGTTTATTGTAGATGAAAGGAAGACAGTTCTAAAGGCAAGGACACCTGGGAACCCAGAGGACTTGACCTTGACTGAGCTGGGCCATACACAGAGAGGGGAAAAGAGGAGGGGAGAGGTGGCAGAATGAGGTACAGGGGCCCTAAGGGCAAAGGAACAAAAGGTTTGGGTAAAAGAAACAAAATGGTTGGATTATATAGGGAAAAGCCTCAGGGGGAAAGGCAGCCCAGCCCCTGGGCTGGTGAGTTTACAGTAGAGGGCTGCATGTGCCAGCCATACCCTGTAACAGGTAGGGACTGAGGGATGATGGGAGAGGACCAGGAGGCCAGGTCCACTTTGATAGGTTAAATAGTCATCTCAGCCATTGTCTCAGGGTTTGAGGCTTAACATACCCCACTAGACCTCCCCGCTATGATTTGTTTTCTGTTTTTTGAAGCCAGAGTCCCACTTAACTAGATAAAGGTGAATTCCAAAGACTGAGAGCAAAGTGAGAAGGGCGGTCTCAATGTGCTTGTGCATGGGGGTGGCCAGCAGTGCGACAGGACAAGAGTGGATTCATCTTTGGCTCCTCCATGCTAGACGATTCGCGCTCCACTTGAGGCAGTAGTACATTTAGATGGATTAGGCGGTTGCTGGTGGCTGCCAGCAATCACTACTTGGATCCAGTCGTGCCAGACTCCGAAGATCTCTCTCCATCATCTCTCACGGGTTTGAGGACTACCCTTAACTAGGCTGCATAATACACTTGTGGGGTTTTGAAAAATAGAACCTTTCCCCACTTTTCCTCTGAGAGTCGGCTGTGGCGGGGATTGGTGTGGACTTCGTAAAGGCTCCCAGGAGAGTCGGTTGCTCACCTGGCATGGAGTCCATTACTTCACCCCCACCCTGGTTTAGTAGGCCAGGGAGTCCTGCTTCTGACTGTGTTAAAACAATTGCCAGCGTCCTTGTCATGTGAATTCATGCCAGCTTTACGGAGACTGGTTCAAAGAGGCCTGCGTTTGCACCTAGCCCTCCTGCTTCCCGAGACGACCGTCAGAGGGCGCTGCGGCTCCGCGAGTCGCTTCCGGGACGGAGAGGGCGGGGCAGGGCGGGGCGGGGCGGAAACCGGAACCTGGCGGCGGGTTCCGCCCTCGCGCTGGGGAGGAGTCCCGGAGCCGAGCTGGAGTCGAAGCGCCTTTCACACCCTCCTCGCCCTCCCCACCGACATCATGCTCCAGTTCCTGGTGAGTGGGGCCTCGGAGGATCGGGCCCCGCGGACGCCTCGTCCTCCCGGGGTCCCGGGTCGGCGGTGCACAGCTCTGGAGTCGGGGTTCGAGCCTGTCGTCGCCCCTCGGGTTTGCTCGCGCAGTTTTCCTCTGGCCTCCTCTTAAGCCCTTGGGTCTTTGCCTGGGTTTATATTGCAGTCACTCAAATTCCAAAAACTTTGGGGTGTCAGTGATATTACTGCGTTTTCAGAAACCACTTACTGTGAGCTCTTTGCGTAATCCTCGTAAGTTTGGCCCTTAGTGACTTGGCTCCTGTCCTCTCCCCGCGACCCCCAGTAGACCCGGTGTATTATGCTCGGCTTCTTTGAGGCCCTAGAGTGCCTTTCACATGCCTTTCACGAGGTCGGAGCGAGCGATCCACAGTGCCCTCCCTCTTCAGACCTTTACAGTTTGCCCGCTTTGAGGAGTGTGAGTCAGACTGCCATACAAGAAACTCTTGTATAAACCTCCCCCTCCCCTCAACGTTTCAAGTCTCCTTTTTGAGTTAACACGTTTTCTGGCAGAAAGCTAAATTATTTCTAAAATTGCCTGTTGAAGATTCTAGGGAAACTTGCCAGTCAAATTTTCAGATGAAAGTTTTCAAACACTTTAGATGAAAGTGTTTCATCCTCTAATTCTAATAAAGCAGATACCTTCTTTCAGATGGCCAGTGGCTACCTGGTGCTCCGAGAATGAGTTGCTTTTTAATCCCGTTAGCCTAAACAGGATTGTTGACATAAACTGCCCTACAAAGACTCAGTTGCCTCTGGGGGTTTCTCTAGTGTCCTAACTAGGCCTTAGTTTAGGAGATAGGAATAATTAGCAGTAATTTACTTGTTAGGAATCACTTTTAAAAGCAGCATCAACCAGCTAGTGTAAGGTGATATGATTGGCCCTTCCACTGCCTTTGTTGCTCATTGATAAGTAGGGAGAACATTAATTCAATATTACTCTTAACTTTTTAAGCGCTTTGCTGACTAAGTCTATTTGGTGCGGGACTCAACTGCTTTGTACTTACATGGGTTTTGATTGGAAAATTCAAATTTTTCAACATTTAAGGAGAGATGCTGAAGCTAACCATTAGATTCGTAGCTCAGATGTAACTGATGTTCTTTCTCTTGCTCTGGGTCTGTCTCCTCTTCACTGCTTTTATTGAGGAAAACCGATACAGATGTACAGAAGTGGAGTCAACTTTTCTCTTGTGAAACTTGGCCAAACACTTTTAACTTCTGCAAATCTTGCTTTTTTACATTAGCCATTTCAACTGTTCTCTAACGTTTAAGAGTTTAGACTCTAGAATCACACTTCAATTTGTACCCTATCCTTAATCTCAAGGGGTGTGTGTTGGATGTGTGTGTGGGGAGGGTGTTGGCAGATTATTTAAATTTTCTATGCTTCAGTTTGTACCCTCTGAGGTTTCAGAAGGAGCCAAATCATTAAACACTTAAAACATTAGCACTTCATAATGGTTGAGATACTGCTCTTTCTGTTTTGTAAGGTTTCAGAAGCGATAGGAGAGGGTTGGCTGTGATGCAGTGAGTCCAAGCTCTTCACTTTGATGATGCCGGGCAGCTGAATACTTTGTAACCTCTAAGATGTTGCCTAAGTAGTTGTCTAGAGGGCTCTTGAAAACTTTTGTAATTGATTGTGTTGCTTGCTGTTTCCCTCCGATGAAAATGCATCCCCAGTCTCCCTGTTTGCACACTGCCTTCCACAGCTCGCTCCTAGCTTGGCTGAAGTTCTTTTAAGGAGCTCTTAGGTGGGAATTGGACTATGAGCACTGCCGTGAGCGTCACAGCACCTGAATACTGCTACAGTTTCTGTTCCTCTTACCCTTGGGGCCCCAAAGCAGGTGCCAACTTAAATCACCTCCTCCTAACTCATCCCCTTTCAGCTTCTGGGGCCTGTGTACTGTGCTGTCATGTGATAACTCAGAATTGTGGAGTGAGGGTGACTGGCCACTGCTCTTGCAGAGGGGACCGTATCTGGGTGTAGCAGCTGGGAGGCTCCCTCCTTGTCTCTAATCTTGTCACTGGCTGCTTGCTTCTGCTCTTAGTTCCTGTGAATTGCTCAAGTCCTGAGCTTGGCTGTGCGCCTTAACCTTACCCTTAGGGAATAGGCTCCTTCTTAGGCCAGCACCTTTCACAGCAGCTTCCAGAACAACCTTGAGTCTCCTGTGCTTCCCGATCCCTAGTAACGACTGTCAGTGTCTCTCCTTTCCTTTCTCTCAGCCTCTGCTCGTCTGGTTGAACTGCCACATTTAACTCTCACATTTGAAGTGTTGACATAATCTTTGATCTCTTTCTTTTAATTCATTTTATTCATTAAAACTTTTACTGTTGATATTACATGCCTGACACGTGTATTCACTTGTTTATCTAATCTTTTCTTAAAATCATGTAATACAGTAGGTGCATCTTCACAGCAAAGATTCCTTCTTACACTGCATCCGTTTGTCTATTGATTACTGTGAACACCTCTCCTGTGGGGGCAAGCAAGTGTTGAGGTCCGAGGACAGCTTCCAGCAGTTGTTCTTCTGCTTCCCCAATACCGGTTCTGGGGATTGAACTCAGGTTGCCAGGCTTGGTGGCAAGGGTGGCTCCCTGCTGAGCCGTTTTCCTGAGACCTGCTGTGTAGTCTTGAGTAGGATCTTTAATTACTCTGTGCCTCAGTTTCCCCAGCATAAACCTGGGCAGTATTAGTGGTTATTCTGTGTATGCGTGTTTGTGAGGATCAAGAGTTAATGAAAGGTTAGAATATTACCTTTCATGTAGGCCATCCGGTCTCCATGGCTGACTCACAAAAGCTTGCTCTGTTCAGGGTGAGTTATTTCCTCTGTGCTGTGGAACGCGGGCTGTGAACTAGCAGGGTCTCCAGTCTGGCTGACTTGCTGCTGCTTCTCCTTGCTACTAAAGGGTTTAGTTTGGGGATATAAAGGGACTTAGTCAATACGCAATGACTGACTTCATTTGCAGTCAACCCCGAGTATTGCTGGGCCCATCTGCGTATTTAACTAGCCGCGGATGGAAAACATTAGAAGATAGTCGCTTATGTATACGGCATGTGTACAGTCTTTCCTTGCCGGTCCTGAACAGTGCAGTGAGATAGACTGCCTCACGCCTTTCATTGCAATAGGTATTGTGAGTGATCAAGAGGGTTAGAGTGTGTTGGATGATATGGGTGGGTCCCTGTGTATGACCTGCTTGAATAGCTACAGATGTTGGGGTTGAGGGTGTCCTAGGATGGATCCCCTCATTAATTGTAGGTCTTCCTTTTTTCACTTCATTACTACTGTTGTTTATAAGATAGTGGAATATTTGCTCCATCTTCTTTTAGAGCAGGCAAACCAGTACACACCTTTCCCAGAAAATTTTCACGTTCTCCTGTTGACTATTGGCACATTAAGGAGTTACTGATAGTTCTTGTTTTTTTCTTCTTCTTTTATTCTCTAAGCAGTATTACTGAATATAAAACATAGCATGCTTTTCTAGGAAGCATTGAAGGGCTTTAGTACTAGCAAGGATTTGCTTTAATGCACAGAATGTAGGTGGGTCTTTTTTTTTTTTAAACTACTTGAAGTAGCTATTAAACTATTGATGATAGTCTTCACACTGAGTTTAAAAACAGAAATGGTAGTGTGTGTACGTTCCTCCTTGGAAGGCCTTCTGATTTCTTCTTTTGAATCTGAATTTAAGAATACTGTTACTGAGGGTGGAGAGATGCTTTAGCTGTTGAGAGCCCTGGTCTCTTCCAAAGGACCTGGGTTCGATTTGCTGTACACTGATGAAGGCTCACAGCATCTGTAACTCCAACCCTAGGGGATCTGATGTTCTCTTTTGGCCTCTGTTCACACTGCATGGGGGCTGAGCTCTCGTCCTCTGGGAAGAGCAGCCTGAGCTCTGAGTGGCTGAGCCATCTCTCCAGCCCCCCCACCCTTTTTTTTTTTAAGATTCTTAAACTTTTATCAGTAACTTGGGCTTGGGTGTGTTATTTTTGAAAATATAGTTTGATGAGTCACATTCGGACTTGTCAGCCACTTTGGGGTTTTGCCAGAAGCCATCCCAGATAAACATTGTGGTTTTGTTTGCTGGTCTCCAGACACAACTTTCTGAAAGGGAAGGGCCTGAGCAGATGACAGATTCGTCTGTTTTGGAGTAGGTGCTGTGCTTTTTAACAGAGCCTTTTAGTGTTAATGGATAAACCATTGTTGATCGATCTGTTTGTGTGTTAAAAAAAAAAAAAAAGGTACCCTTAGAATAGTTTAGATTTCTCACGTACAGACTCTTCCATTTACTGTACTGATTCTCCTTTGCTCCTCTGGAATTTCCATTCTTTCTAAAGAAGTCCAGTTTGGAAGCCCCGAAGTTGTCTTTGGTTTCTTCTATTTCACCCCAGGTAGTTGAGATTACTTTACCAAATTTTGATGATATTTTTTGTTTTTGTTTGTTTTTTTTTTGGCATTGAGACAAAAGTTCATCCATTTCATGTATGTAATTCAGTGACTTTAGTGTGCTCAGAGATTGTGTACTGTCTCTCCAACCTGGACAGTCAGCAGTTGATTTTGTATCACCGTGGAATTTCTGTTTTGTGTAGTTTTTTAGTAGAAGCATACAGAGTGTGGTCTTTTCTGACTGCCCTTGACCACACTGTCAAGACTCCTCTATAGACGGCATGGAGCAGTGAGCGCTTCCTTTCTCCTTATGACGCGTACATGTTAATCAACTCTCCACTTGTTTCCGCTCTTGGTTGTTAGGAGTGGCTAAGCCAGGAATATTGATGTAGGCGTCTTTGTGGGGGTTTATGTCCCACCTTTTGGTGCATACCCACACTGGAGCTGTCACATCCTATAACTGTGTGCAGCTCCTTAAGAAGTGGCTAGGTGGTTTCCCAGAGTGGCCATGCATTATACACCAGTGGTGTATAAAGACCTCCATCCCATGTCTTGCTAACATTTGTTGTTCATTTTGTTTTGTTTTGCTGCTTTTGAGTAAAGCCATCTTAGTGGGTGTGCCATGGTTCCTCATGGTTTTGATTTGTGTTTCCTCAGTGACTAACTGATGTCCAATGTCTCGTAGGCTTGTTGTTTGTGTGTCTTTGGAGAAATTCACTCACAGCTTTTGCCCAGTTTTTAAATTGAATTATGTTTCTTTGTCATTTAATTGTGGAAGACCTTTATTCTGGATAAAAAATACCATCAGGTTGTGATTTGCAAATAATTCTATTTTGTGGTTTATCCTTTCTCTTTGAGGGCATTATCAGAAGGGCAAACATGTTTACGTTTTTATTTATTTCGTGTGTGTGTGTGTGTGTGTGTGTGTGTGTATACACATGACTA
The DNA here is from genome assembly GCF_004785775.1 of Grammomys surdaster. Taxonomy (NCBI): domain Eukaryota; kingdom Metazoa; phylum Chordata; class Mammalia; order Rodentia; family Muridae; genus Grammomys; species Grammomys surdaster. The sequence goes on from NW_021604631.1 coordinate 2,613,901, forward strand.
TACAGGACTACTTGGCAGATGTGGAGGTTTAGATTCACTTTTCTTGTCTTTTCCTACCTGTTGACCATCTCCTGAAGCATGCATGTTTCCCTGACCTCCTGGGTTCTCCATCACTTTTCTGAATGATGGACACTTTTCGCGTTCTGCTCGGCATCATATTTAAAATGTCTCGTTGTAGATCTGGTACTATTTTGAAACTGGAATGGGGTGCCATTTATAGAGGCCATGGGTTTTGTTTTGCTTTGTGTTCTAAAATAACTGTTCCCTTTTCTGCTCCAATGCTTGGTGACATTGCCAAAATAGAGCCACTGTAGATAGCCTGTGTTTATTTTGAGACACACATAGTAAGAGTTAGGAATTCTGTGTCTGAGCTGGACATTTCAGTGTTAGACTATTTTAGAGATGAGGAAGTTCTGCACAGCTGGAGCAGGTGAGTGGCCCACCTGAAGGCGCAGTCTCCAGACCTTAGTGTTACTACTGCTTCTCACGGTTCCTCATCCCAGTTAGGATTAGCATCACCAAGGATGGTTTCCTCTCGTTTTAAATTTTGTCTCTAATTTAATTATCTTTCTGGATTTCAAAAAGTTGAGGTTTGAATCTACTAGAGTGGAAAAGATGTAATTCTGATTCTTATTGCTACCTTTGCAATGACTTTTAAAAAGCATCAGAAAATGATTAGTGTCTAGAAACTAGGTAGCTTCTTTTATGTTTCTTGATAATAACCAACCAATTTAAAATTAACTTTGGATTTAAAGGTTAAGTATAAGACAAAACCAGTTGTATTTCTTGTTTTTCTTTTCCTTCTTTCTTTCTTTTCTTTTTTTTTGTTTCCCCCTTTAGGGTTTATTTTTACTATTTTTAATGGTGGTGGTGGTAGAGGAGGTGGTGGTGGGCAGTATGTTCACTGGCGTGTGAATGCCGGCAGAGGGTAGAATAAAGTGTTGGTTCCAGAGCTGGAGTCAGTGTGAGCTGAATGAGGTGGGTGATGGGAACTGAACTCTGGCCCTCTGGTCCTCCGCAGTGTTCTTCACTGCTGAGCCATCTCTGCAGCACCCCATCTGGATCTTTCCCTCACCTTCATCTAGTTGGACGCTCAGGGAGGCACCTCATGTGTGATTGATGGGACAGTTAGTGCTGTTCTTTGATTTCTGTCTTAACTTCTCTGTTGAGACTGAGTAGAACCAACACCGTTTAAACAAAATAATGGGGGAAGAGAGTAGATGTCAATTTGAATTATTAAGTTAGAAATTAGCCCACAGTTGCAAGCTTTGAAGTAAAAAGTCTCTAGGGGAAATCAGAATTATCGTTAAAATGCATAGCTGTGGAACACTGGCCCATTTGTGTATATGGAATATTCTACATTTTTAGGAGAATACTCACCCAGTGGGATAAACATTTACAGTTCTCTAAAAATTGTTCCTGTCCCTTTTGGTGTTGAGTGGGAGCCACAGACCTTAAGTGTCCTGCCTTTAGTCCCCACCCTTGGTGTGGGATTCATCAGAGTTTCCTGTTCTCTGCCCTCATGGATCTGAGTTTCTGAGTAACTCAGGTTGTCTGCTGCTGCCTTTTTGAATAACCCTGGGCAAATCACAATAGTTCTTTTGAAATAAGAAGAAACTAAACTCTGAAAGCCCCTTTATTTTCTATACTTTTTTGATTCAAATGGGTTTTTGTTGTTGTTGTTGTCGTTTTGAGACCAAGTCTTGTGTGGGGGTGGGACTTTTGCTGTGTAGCTGGGACTCTCTCTGTTTGCCAGGATGGCCTCTCCCTGCCAAGGATCCTCCTGCCTCTGTATCCTGAATGCTGATGACAAATGTGAGCTGCCATGCCCAGCTCCAGTGGGTGTTTGCAAGTGAATACTTTTTAATCAGCTGTGTACAGGAGTAACAACAGCACCAACAACAAAGAGTAACAAAGTAATAGTAACAAACTCAGAACACTGGCTTCCAGACCTCCATTCAGGACTTTATGGGGGCTTTCAAGGGACGGGGAAACTTGCTCCAAGCCACCATTTATTCTGTTCTAATGTTGGTGCATGGCATATGTGTGCGGGATTGTTTCATAGAAGGAAGATGTGACTTCTGTGTTGTGTGCACTCCTGCACTGAGAACCTGAGCATTCACCTGCCATGCACTTCTTCAGAAGACGTAGCCTGCGTGTCTCTGACTTGGCTGCAGGCTCGTGATGGGTTTTGTCTGCAGTATAACTCTCTCGTTCTGTTCTTTCAGCTTGGATTTACTTTGGGCAACGTGGTTGGAATGTACCTGGCTCAGAACTATGACGTAAGTGGCCACATTCACGTCTTTCTTTCTTGGCTTCCTGTAACCATTTCATAGTGATTTTTTTCTCTCTCAAGGTGAAGCTTGCCCTACTAGCATAAATGAGGTCTGTAAATGTGACTCCTTAATTTTATAGAAGCTTTTCTGTTGTTTGAAGCCAGATGAGGAGCCTCGAATGTGCTTCAGGGAGACGCAGGATTGTGTTTTCTTCTGTCTGGAGGGACAGGGACTTCATTGCTTTATTATCTGTTGCTTATAAATACACTTCCTTTAGCTGGCACTTGAAGGGCTGAGTGTGTGTCTAAGGGAGAGCTGGGCCTGGCTTTCAGAGCGGGAATATAAATCTAACACTGATAGCTTATGTATGTAGGTATGAGCCCAGGAAATACCACTGAGTAAGTCTCCAGAGGAAACCAAAGCCTTGGCAAAGCCTTTTGTCCTTAAAAGAATAGAGGTGAAAGATACTGGTTAGTCTTTCTAGTCTTTTTACCTATAGCTAGATTATAATGTTCCTTTTTTTTTTTTTAAAGATGCCAAACCTGGCTAAAAAACTTGAAGAGATTAAAAAGGACCTGGAAGCCAAGAAGAAGCCCCCTAGTTCCTGATGCCTGCCTGGCACTGCATTCTGGACCCACCAATTTCATCCCGGGGGGCCTGCCTCCTTCTTAGCCACATCCAAAGCTGTGTTCCTCTTTGGTCTCAGACCCTGCGTGTTGCTTCAGATCTGGCACGGGCCAGAAGCTTCATGTTGGCAGCATCTCCCCTCCTCCCATATCTTCTGTCCAGCTGTTTCTGAGTCCTAAGACTGGAACTATGGTGCTAGGTTAGCAAACACAACCATAACTAGTACTCACTCACCTGTGACTCGGGAGTCCTACCACCTGTTGTCAAGAAACGAATGGATTCAGATAGCTGCTGTGGATTTACTGTCTAGGAGTGATAATAGGAGCTTGCTAGACAAACTAAATTTTGTTAAGGTAATTAAAATCAGTATCCAGTTTCTGGTGAATTTATCCATTTATTATATATTCTTATCAAGGAGCTCCATGATTGATAATTTAAACAATAAATCATTTTCTGGTCATTAAAGAAGAAACTATTTTATGAATTCTATAAAAAAAAATTGGGAAAATTTAAAACATGCAAAGTAACTGTTGTCTGAGTACAATTCAGTCTATTTAGTCTGTGTTTTTCCTTAATGATATATTTGAACTGAGTCTGCTGTCAAAAGAACAATTCTTTATGTTTTCACTTAACAGGATGGGCAGATAAGTGAGAAGCTGTTGATCGAATGCTACTGTTTGTTATTTTTTTTTTTTTTACTTTAAAATTTGTACTAACTGTATAACTTTACAGTGATCCATCTAAGAGAAGTGTGGTCCAAATATGTGATAAAATGTGTCTCTTGGGGAAGATTCTGCATCTCCCCACAATTGAAGCGTCTTTCCCTGAGTCAGGACGGATCATCAAACGTCATCATCTTTATTTTTTAAAAGACACTCTCACAGTGTTACCCAGGGTGGTCTTGAGCTCCTGGGCTCAAGCAATCCTTCTGCCTTAGCTTCCTGGTGCTGGAACTACAGGTGTGCACCATGGTGTCCAGCCTATCCGTAATGTTTTTACTTAAAAAATATTTTTAAAGTTAACTATTCTCACAGGAGATGACAGGAAAGTGATATCACATGAAGGTTCTTTTTAGCCTCTGTCTTGTTCCCAGGTACAATTCCTCAGGCAATCCCTGGTGTCAAGTTTGTGTGTGCCTTTGAGAAAGAGTGTCTAATCACACATGTGGTTTTGTTTTTGTTTTTTTGTTACACACGCCCACACACACACACACACACATATACACGCATACATGTTTATATGTGTTTGTATGTGTGTGTATATATGATTTTTGTCTCTTCCTTTCATTTTTGTTTTTACACAGTGTCATAAAGCCCATGATAACCTTGAACCTCTGATCCTCCTGCCTCTGCCTCTCAGGTGAAGGGATCATAAGTGTCTGTCACCCTCGAGGATACTCAAAATGCCGAATAGAGGCTTTATTAGCAAGCTGTTTGCAAAAAAGAACCATCATGACAGCATGACATCACCATGCCCAGCTGTTCTTTTTAAAGCTTTTTTTTTTTTCTTTTTCTTTTCTTTCATTTGCTTGCTTTTTGAGACAGGGCCTCACTATGTAGCCCTGGCTGGCCCAGAACTCACTATGTAGACCAGGCTGGCTTCATACAGAGAACCACCTGCCCTTTGCTTCCTGAGTACTGGGATTCAAGGTGACTCCATCATGCTTGGCTGGCTTTTTTATTCTCCATGGAGAACCTCTCCTGTCAGTACGTTAACCTTACCCCTTTGTTAACTATGTACGATTCCATTGAATGGGTGTCTCATAACTGAATGTGCTACTGATGAGTGTTAGGTTGTTCTTTTGATGGTGTGGTGCTAGCACCTCTGTCCCTATCCCAGAGGAGAGCTGTAAGATAACAACTCTCACAGTCTAGTTTGCTAAGACATGGTGTCTTGTTTCAGAGGGCTGGTTGGGCAGCTTCACTGACAATGCCTTTTTAAAGCATTAGCAGCAGACCACAGGTTGCAAGGATTAGGTAGAGACACCTGTTTTCAGAAAGTGACAATGATCTCATATGGGAGTCAGAACCTGGTGCTGCTACTTAGGGATACAGTCTGTCCATGTAAAGGTCATCTCTTCATGCGAGACAGAGGTTGGCTTCTCCCTAGCAGTGGTGAGTGGGCAAGTGGTGTGTTCTTCTGAGACTCTTTGGAACACCTACCTCATGAGGGTTTCCTGGGAAACAGTGAGATGATGTTGCATGCTCTGTTAGACTGCTTTGCAAACTGTCCAACAAATAGTAGATACCAGTTGGGAAAGGCTGTCTGCCACACTTCTTTCATATTTCTGCAGTCACTTTGGAACCAATGCGTGAATCATGTACAGCGTGGTAGTATAGTCTGTGGTTAGTCTCGGATATTAATGAAAATACAGTCTGCGGTATCTATTGTCCTCATGCCACCTGGCTCACAAGACTTGATCATGGATGACTAGGTCATTAGCAGAATGAACGACAGCCTCAAAGAAGAAAGATGTGTCTGTCACCCTCGAGGACACTCAGAATGCCGAATAGAGGCTTTATTAGCAAGCTGTTTGCAAAGAACCATCATGACAGCATTGTATGTGTGGCTGCCTTGGAGATGATGGGCTTTATGCAATAAAGATTTATCTGTATTAACTTTATGTATGTGTCTGCATGTGCGTATGTTTGTGTGAGTGCAGGTACCCTGCGGAGACAAGAGGGTCAGGTCCCATGGAGCTGGAGTTACAGATGGCTGTAGCTACCTGATGGTGCCGCTGGCATCTGAACTCTGGTCCTCTGGATGAGCAGCAAATGCTGTTAACCACTGAGCCCTCTCTTCAGTCCCAAGGTCAGTTTACATTATATTATGCAGTCAAGCTCTTGGTTACTGAGGGCTTCCCTCAGAAGTGATCCCGACCTGTACTGATAGAATTGTTTCTCTACGGGGAGCCTTCTTAATTTTGGCTCCATTGTAGAAATGGGCACACGGTTAATACAGGATAGTTACAAGTTTGCTATTTAGGTACATTCTCTGGGTTTTTTTTTTCCCTCTGTATTTATTTTCTGATCCAGGGCACAGACCATTGCCCATGCTAGGAGACCACTTTCTCTCCTACAGACAGTCACAATTCCCCAGCCCTGGCTTTCGTTCCGTAGCAGCGAAAGGTAGCTCAGTTCTTGGGCAAGACATTTGCCATTGACACACATGTTGGAAGAGTCTGAAACTGGAAGTTGTGGGGGACAGGGGCTGGAAATTGTTCATGTGAGTGGGGTTGCGTTTGTGATCATGGGAAGACCCATCACCAAAACATAACTTTCCTTCCTCATCTTAAAAATACTTGAAAATCCTGGGGATATAATTTAAGAAAACTTTGCCCTGGGTGGCCATAAGAGGGGAGTCACTTAAAATACTCCAGCAGCTTCCATGACACGTGAAACAGAAAACCTTAGGATTGTTCGACGCACCCACCCCGCCAACCTCTACCAGACAGGGTTTCTCTGTGTAGTCCTTGGCTGTTCTGCTCCAGGCCAGCCTCGAGATTTGCCTGCCTCTGCCTCCCAAATGCTGAAATTAAAGGTATGTACCACCATTGGCTGGCATGACTGTTGAGAATGTAATAACTACATTAAGCTTGAAAGATATATCTTTTTTAAAAAATGATTCTTGCTCTTTCTCCGCCATCTTCTCCCATTTCTCTCTCCCCACCTTTGCTCTATCTCCTGAATAAACCCGCTCCCGCTTGGAAAAAAAAAATGATTCTTTTTTTAAAAAAATTATTTTAATGTGCACTGGTGTTTTGCTTGCGTATCTGTGTGAGGGTGTCAGATACCCTGGAACTGGAGTTAAGGACAGTTATAAGTTGCTGTGTGGTGGCTGGGAATTGAACTAGGGTCCTCTGGAAGAGCAGCCAGTACTCTTAACATCAGAGCTATCTCTCGAGCCCTGAAAGACATATCCTTAAACTGTAAACCTAGGGAAAAACCACCTAACATTTAATATTCTCAAAGGGTGACATTTTGTGAGTCATTACTATGACATCTCCAGAGTTGGTGTTTTACGGAGTTAAACAGGTATCTACTTCTGGTGTAAAGGAGAAGTCCTGATTCTTTTTTTCTGACTTCTTCAGTTTTCATTCCCACAGAGAGAAGTAAGATGCATGATTTCCCTGTCATCTGTCCTTCTGGTCATGGTGCACACGTCCACATGTGTAATGTTTTCATTTCCACCGAGCAGTTCACACCCTGGATACCACGCTGGTGTTTGTTGTCTGTTGAGGTCTCCCACATTATAAATGTTACTTTAACTTTCCTTATGAAAGAACACTCTACTGTACTGTAGCAAATCAAGCCTTTCTTAAGCTCCCAGTCTAGGGTTTGCCTCTGACACATATGAATGAGTTCTTTTTTTCCTATCTTAGGGCATTGCCTTATGGAAAGGAACTTAGTAGTGAAGGGAAAATATTTTAAGACCTCGCTTGTTCTTTATAGGGAGTTTGTGGTACTTAGAATTTCAGGAGTTCAATATATTCTTTTCCAAAGTCTAGTTGTAGCATATTCAGCCAAATAAGGAGGACATAATGGTTGGTGGTTTTATAAGGCACAGTGGAAGCAAAAAGAACTGAGGGGGGTTTTATAGAAAGAGCCCAGGGTGGAGCACTGCCTGAATCATTGCCACAGTGGCCGGGCAGTGGGAAAGGTGTGGTGAGCTGTGTCGTGTCTCATGTGCAAATGCACAGGACTGGGACAGAAAGTGATGTGTCAGTGCAGTGTTCACTCAGCAAGGACAGCCCCATGAGAACGTAGAGGGGTTCACTCCCTTTGTGTCCGAGTGGTTCAAGTGTCTTGCAGTACTGAGAGTGATTCTAATGTCCAGCAGTGCTTTTGCCAACAGCAGAGTCTACGAGTGAAACCCACTGTATCCACAAGGGATTGGTTCCAGCTCTCCTAACTATAGCAAGAGCCAGGATGCTCAAGTCCGTTAGGTACAGTGGTGTGCATCTGCTTATAGCCGGCATACACCCTCTGTGGAAGGAAAGTAGACATTTTTAAAAACCGAGACGTAGGATGTAGGACATCACTTATGCAGGAGATCCTGTGCGTGCTTACTGTTGCTGTGTACGCTCCTTTCTGCTGCTGCGATGAAACACTCTGATCAGAAGTGACTTGAGGAACTTACAGGTTCTTCAGCTTACAGGTTACAGTCCATCATCAAGGGAAGCCAGGGCTCTGTGAAGGAACCTAGAGGCAGAAACTGAAGCAAAGCCCAAGGAGGAATGCTGCTTACTGGCTTGCTTCCTCTGGCTTGCTCAGCTACCTTACAGCCTAGGTCCACATGCCTAGGGATAGCACAGCCTACAAAGGGTTGGGGCCTTTCATGTCAATTAGCAATTAAGATACCGCATAGATATGCCCATGGGCCAATCTAATGGGTACAGTTCTTCAGCTGAGGTTCCCTCTTTCCAGATGTCTCAAGTTGACAACTGAAGGTAATTTGGATACAGGTACCTTAACGAGATTTCAAAGGCAGCTTTGAGCAAATTTGATATGTAACTTACAAGAATAAGATGTAGCCATACTTAGTGTCCTCAGCTCCGTTTCATCAGCTGGAGGATGAGCTGGTGTAAGACGATTGTGTTTTCACAAATTCTGTGTGATCCTAGAAAGTGGAACTCAAATCCTGTCAAGAAAAGGCCTAGAATTGAACAGCTAGAGGTTAACCCCTTCCACTCCATCCTCGAGGCAGGCAGTCATGTCATGTTCGGCCTGAGTCTGGGTTAGGTAAGAAGGTGATTTTCTTGAGCACAGCCAGGTCAGACAGTGATGGTTGGAAGGTGTGGCCATTGGAGACCCAGGCAGCAGCTGCCACGGGATGTAACATGGCTTTCCCTGGGAAAGACTCATCTCGCTGAAGGTGATTGGAAATTAATTCCGAGTACTCTTCCTTGAGTCAAACGTTCTTTCTCTACCCCCTCTACTCCCTAAATCATGTTACCTATGCTTGTCTTACCATCTAAGGCAGGGTCGTAGAGTTCTGTTATGGTTCAGAAATGTGATAAGCCATCCCAACAATAGGAGAAACACCCTGACTCGAAACATTTTAAAGCAAATGGCAGAGAGAGATCATTGCTTTCAAGCCAGCTGTATTGTTGGCATCATGCATGGACTTGTAGAGTGTTCACTGTTGTGATTGGCCAGATACTGGCTGTGCTAATTAGTGAGGCAGAAGTAGTCATATTCCTGGTTAAACCTGGTTGATCACATTCTGTGGAGCATGGGAGCGTTCACTGGCATACAAGGAACTTTACAACTCAGACTCCTGGTAAGCCAAAGATTTGACTTAACAGATAAACTGTCACAAGAAGACTATATGCCTGGTATAAAACCTATATACATAGTAGTCATGGAAACAGTTACAACAATGGAGTAACTGCAGGGAACTCCTTTTCTAAGATACATTTAGCTGACAGTGAAATTAGAAGCGCAGGATGGCAGCAAACATGACAGAGATCTGCATCTAGCCACCCATTTTTTTTCTGATGGGGAAAATGACATGGTCCTCAGGAGGAAGGAGGAAGCCTCACTTTGCAGTAGTCATCAGAGACATTTATTGAGCACTTAGAATTTAATACATTGTAAAGAACCCAAGGCACATCTTCCCCTCAAAGGGCTCGCAGATGCATAGGAAAGACTGGCAAGACCTTTGGGTACCACTTAGAACTTTGTGTTCTCAGAAACAAGCTAGTTATTAAATGGAGAAGTAAGTGTAATATCAGTAATACTGTGGTCTCAATAGTAGTTTTGGTCTTCCTAATAAGACAGGTATGAACCCTTTTCCTCCTTCACCACACTCACAAGGCAATTAAATCTCCTGTTAATGACAGTACATAGAGAAGCTGATCTCAGGATGGTTTGTTTGTTTGTTTCCATCTCTTTCCTTTGGCAGAATCAGGTCAGCCTCTTTCTGAAGAATATTATTTCTTTTCAGGAATTTGGTGCTGAGGTATGGGGACCACTGAAGAGAGACTTAAGGCAAATAAGACTAACAGAAGTACAGATTGCCACAGGAGGACCTCCTAAGCCTTAGGATCCAAGGCTACCTTTTCTAGAGCTAGGATAGGAATGCTTGAAAACATGGTAAGGCTTTCTCCCAGAAGAGTGGCCACAGTCTCGCGGTCTGCACAGGCAGAGAGCTCTGGCTATTTCTGATTCCTAGGAAGGTATGACAGGTAACACAAAACCTAGTGAGGCCAGTCAGTTTGTGAGGCTTCCCCTCAGAGCACTAAGGCTTGCGATGTTTCTGGTCTTCCAAAAGAGTTGAGGAGCTGGACACAGGAAGAGAGAGAGAGCGGCTGAAGGCTTTCTTGAGAGCTGGTGGTAAGGAAAGCAGGCAGGCTGGGAGGGAGACACAGCCAACACGCCTGCTGGCAGGTGGAGGAATCTGGTGGCAGGAATATCCTCCGTATGGGTCTGAGGTGTGTGCTCCTGGTGGGTTTCTTTGTCCATGGCTCCGCTCTGGCTGTGCTAGGTCACTGTCCACTTGTGTTAAGTCTGATCAGTGATGTTGCTGACCTTAGCCCAGGCTGGGAAAGTGTCCAAGTGGAAGAGGCTAACTCCCCAAGTATTGATGGCCACCATCACTATCACCAGGCCAATGACATTGACTCCTAGGCCGGCTTTCACCTGCAGGACACAAGCCAGAAAACCCTGGTCATTCTGAGTCAGTGCATCCAGACCATCTCAAGGCAGGTGAGCCCTTTCTAGGCCTGGCCTTAGCCTTGTCCCCATGCAGTTCTGAATCTGCCCAGTGGCTGCCCAGACTGCTCTCTTCTACCTGATCAAGTTGTAACCATGGGGGAAGGACTGGAAAGGCAGGGAGGTAATGGGGGAATGGGAAAAACTGATTTTGCTTCTTGCCTGCAGCTCTTTCATCATAAAGTAGATGACGTAGGAGGTCTGTGAGCTACCTGGGAAACCAGTTCTGAGGAATGTTGTCATTCGTGCAACGAAATCCCCGGGGAAATACATTAAACATAAGGAGATCTTCTGACAAGGAACATAATGTTTTCTAGGTGCTCATGTACATTAAGAACGTAAACCATCTCTTCTACGGAATAGCTAAGGGATACAGAGTATCTTGGGTTTACTTAGGGACGTAGCTGTCACCGTTCATGGACCTCAGGAGAGCCACACGGGGGGAAGAAGGAGGCAGGAGACTGAGGAAAAACTCAGTGTGAGCAGCCTAAGGGTTGTGCAGTAAGAGGGGAAGAAGAAAGGCCATGGCCTCCCGCCCTGAAGTTGGCCCAGTGACGAGCAGTTCTGATGGTGGGAAAGGTTGGCTCCAACTGCTGGTTTGTGTGGCTGCTGAGGAAAATAGTTTCACCTCAGCAAGGGTGATTGAACCCCGTTTCAGACCATTGGGCCTCAGTGGTTCGTATTAGTTTAATTTCTCGTAGACCTGCGGTCAGCTTTGAGGATTAGGTTGAGCCCTGATTATAGGCTGAGTGGTGGAAAGAGGGTGTGTCCAACACTAAGAGGCAGCCACAGAACATCTCTGTGGAGCCATCTCCTGCAAGCCAGCTGGAAACCAGAGTCTGGAGTGCAGGCATGTTAGTTTGTGTCCTTGCTTCAGGGCTCCCTTGCTTGGGTGAGAACTGAACAGAAGGATCCTGTTCTCACAGCCCTTGGGTTCATCCAGTTCCTTACACCTTATTGTATATGAATAAATCAGTTCTTGTCCAGGGAAGATTTGTGCAAGCTCATGCCTTCTGGAACCAGGCCACAGCTTGTGCCCTGGGTAGCTTTATCCCTGTGCCTGCTTTCTTCCTGATGAGAGTTAGGGAGAGCCTGTTGCTATTCCTGGAGCTTCCAGGCCAACCAAGAACCTTTTTACCAGAGTCATTCTTTCCACACACCAGAGAGTGTGCCGAGAGCCTGCTATGGAATAAGAGACTCCAGGAAAAGCCCACACAGAGAACCATCCCTATCCCCATGGAATAAGGGCTGGCAGAGGGCACCTATAGCTCACCATGTCTTTGATCTGGCAGTGCCCGTAGCTGAAGACGATGGCATTGGGGGGGTTGCCCACAGGTAGCATCACAGCAAAGGAGATAGACATGGTAACCGGGACCAGGGTGTAGAGTGGGTTTATGTGCAGCGTTTCGGACTAGAAGAGAGAATTCACAGTGACATTAACTTTAAGAATGGGTGGGCTTTTCCTGTGCGTGAATGTGATGGCTTAGTGTTGGACACCACGTTCTGGGGATAGTTGGTCCCCTGCCCTCTGGGGCACACAGTGCTTTTGGCAATCCACAAGATCTGAAACTCTGAGGCAATTCCAAGGATGGATGTTTGAGGTCTGAGGATGAGGGGGCATCATAGTGAAGTGGCTCTTGAAGTTTTAATTCTTTAGCTGAGAAATCCCTTCTTAAATAAAAATCTCATGAATAAGTGGCTCTAATTGAAGCAAGAATCCCTCCTCACCCTTGGGGTGTAGATCTGAGGGACTCGCCCAGCCCTGGAAGACAATTTAATTGCTCTCTTTGGGATTTGAACCCATGGCTTTCAATATTGCTGTGTTTTAAGATAAGGTCTTGAAGGGCATGGTGGCCCATTTTTTAAATTCCTGTACTCTTCCCAGTACTGGGAAGCAGAGGCAGGTGTATCTCTGAGTTCAAGTCCAAGCTGGTATACCTAGAGAATTCCAGGGTAGCCAGGGCTACATGGAGAAACCTTGTCTTGAAAAGCCAAAGCCAAAGCCAAAACAAACAAACAAACAAACAAACAAACAAGTCTCGAATGCTCACATGCAAGGTGACAGAAGAAGCAGATAGGGACAACTGAGCTGAGCGTTGAGAGTAGCCATGCGAGCTGCCATTCCAGGGAGCCCAAAGGATTCTATTGTAGGAGATCAGTAAGGGCCTTCATGCCCTATGTTTCCAGGGGCAGCATCAAGTGCATTACTCTGGGGGCTTTGCCTGGCTAAGACCTGGCTGTTGTTCCTCACTTATTTTGCTCATTACAGACTGGTCTGAGACCATGGAATCAGGCTGGTGATTGGAGGTGGTGGCTGTTGTCTATTTGTTTTCCTGAGATGGCATCATTATGCAGCCCAGGCTACCCACAAATAAATGATTTCTGCTTTCTCTTTTTGAAAAGTATTTCTAAACTCTTGACATAACTTTATTTTACTAATTCCCATTTGGGGAAAATTTACTGTTTTAACTACAAGCAGAACACCAGCCACTGGACCAAGCCTGGGGTACTGCCTGGCCATCTGCCAGTCTGATCCACTCACCAGGGTACATAGGATAGGCAGGAAGATGGTGATGGTGGCTGGATTGCTGACAAACTCCGTGACAATGGACACCAGGACACACGCCAGCAGGGTGATAGCCCATGGTGGGAGGCTGCTCAGGGACAGCATCTGGTGTCCAATCCATGTTGAGAGGCCAGAGCTCTGTGGGAGGAGGCGGTACAGTGAGAAGACAGGAGTCAAAGCAGGTTCTAGAGGGCACTCGTGGGCTGAGGGGCCAGGAATGCTGGCTGGGAGGGCCACCAGGCCTCAGCTGCCCTATCTGGCCTGACCAGGGCCCATGCAGAGTTTATGATTAGATCAGTTTGTAGCACAGAAATGTCTCAAGATTGTATAACATTCTGTCTTTGGCTATCCTGCTCATGGGACATTAGAACCACTCACCTTGGCCACATGATCCTTCCTAGGGCAGCACCGGAGGTCTTTATCCCCTTTGAACTTGATTGTGACTCTCATCCCCCTCCCAATCTGACAGCCTCATGCTCTGCGGCCCCACCACAGTGGTGAGGGCTAGCCCTCCTCTCCTAACTTAGTTTAGTGTTTAGTGTCTCTCCCACGACATCGGATTTCTGTACAAATACATCTTAGGTCACATATGCACTTTCATCTTTGTCTTCTCTGTGGCTGGCATGCTCAGACTCTTCATAGAGTATCCTAGAGACTCAAAGGGAAAAAAGAAACCGAGAGTGTGCGGAAAGCAAGGTAGGGCGGTTCACGGTTCGTCAACGTTTCACAGTTCAAGCTTAAAGACCACTGCATGGCGGGGCAGCAAGCAAGCTCCCTTTGTTAAAGACATCAAGAGCTCATGGACTTCCAGGGATTCTCACCACATCATGGCAAGCTCTCAGACAAGTGATGACCAGAGAAGCCTTCAGAATTCTCTCTGCTCTACCTGGGGCACGTGGAGAACTCTGGGAGAGGCACACTCAGTATGTGGAGATGGCATTGGTTAATAATTGATATAGCTCTTTGCAGCCCCCAGCAGCTGTCACTGTTCCTTCTTCTAACTCATTATTACACCATGAGACTGGCACAAAGGCAGGTCAGGAAGGATGAGTTAGAAACGGTTCATTTTAGGAAACAATGGAGATTTATTTATGATGTTATCCAAAGGGTATTTATCACTAGAATAAAATAATCTAATGATAGTTACTTTTCCAACAGAAATCTTCTATACTAAAATTTAAAATAAATTGATAAATGATGGTGCCAAGTTAGACAAAGCATAACAAATGAAGACTTATTTTACTTCTTAAAATATTTGGTGTGATAGGATTTTCCTTTCGAGTGTCAAAACTCGGAAGTAGCTTCTGACTCAGTAGAAATGACACAGATTTCACCTGACTTGCTCTAGTATTAAAACTAGCTGACTCAGGGCTGTAGAGATGGCTCAGTGGTTAAGAGCACTGGCTGCTCTTCCAGAGGTCCTGAGTTCAATTCCTAGCAACCACGCGGTAGCTTACAATCATCTTGTAATGGGATCTGATGCCCTCTTCTGGTGCGTCTGAAGACAGCTACGGTACATAAAATAAGAAAATAAATCTTAAAAAAAAAAAAGCCAAAAACTAGCCAAGTCAAAAGGTTTCATAGAGACAGAGCTGAACTGTGGTGTCAAAAAAAAAAGAAAGAAAAAGAAAAGAAAAAAAAAGAAAAAAAAGAAAAAAGTAGGTCTTGTCAGGGTAGGCTCAGGCCAAACTTATAACTGAAATTCAATAGAAATCAATATAAAACTCTGAACACAGAGTTAGAAATGTTGACAGATAGATGCTATATGAGACAGAGGTTTAATAGTGGCCACCAAGACACAGCATAAGAGTCATAAGTGATTGTAGTTTCAGTGTTAATGCTGACATGCGTGCCAAGGAAACCTCATAAAAACTTGGTGGATGCTGACATCAGAGACACAGGAGGGTGACCTAATATAACTCACCCAGTGGACTGACCACCCCTGGACCATATTTAAATACAGCCGAGGAAAGCTGTAGTGAGGCCAAGGAGTGTAACCTCTGAGAATGGCTAAAGGAGCTCCGGAGTTTTAGCTGGAAAAAAATTTCAATAATGCCTATTTAAGACTTTAATAATTATTACCTAGAATTCCCGAGAACAAAGCCAGAACCAACAGTGATGACGGATGGAGAATAAACAAAACTTGTCTGGAAATGAGTAACGATACTTTGTGTGGGGAGTGCCCCATCAGTAGGGGTGTGCAAGGATAAATATCCTGGAGGGAACAGTCAGTGGGGAGGAGAAGGGCCTCAGTGTCCCCTGAGGTTCCTTCCCCATATAGGAGTCTGGTTGGTTGCCCATGGTGACACAGGAATTCGCAATCAAAAGCATACTAGGTTGGTGTTGGAGAGAAGGCTCAACTGTTAAGAGCACTTGTTCTGGCAGAGGACCTGGGTCCAGTTCCCAACACCCACATGGTAGATCACAACCACCCTTAACTCCAACTTCAGGGGATCTAATGCCTTCTAAACTCTACAGGTACCAGGTACACAAATATACACGCAGGCAAAACATTCATACACATATGTTTTAAAATTTTAAACAAACCAGGGTTGGGACAGTTTAGTGCATGTGAGCAAAATGGAGGGAAAAGCATCCTGAACCTTAGTCTGATTCATTCACAGGATTCTTCACAGAGGGCCGATGGCAGAGGCCCCTCTATCATTTCCCACAAGCCTCACTGAAAAGATTCCAGGCTGAGCCATCCCATCCAGCGGGTCAAGCAACCCTTTATCAACTTCAGCTGAGATTCTCTGAGAGGTTCAGTCTAGGCATGCAGCGGGACAGAGGGACAACCTACTGAGTTGTCATTTGGGGTCTCAATGAGCCCTTACAACCTACCTCCTGTCAGTACCATGAGACCCTCCCTCCCCCTAGAAAGGAGATGACTATAAATCCCTAAATTCCTTTTGCTTGTGACAGTGTGGGCCCTGCAAAGGAGGTATCAGTGCCTGTGTGCTGTGACCAGTGACACCAACTGAGATGGACAGAGAGGAAAAGAACATCCGTCCTGCTGTGTGGCCTTGGTGATCATTAGGCTCTCCCTCGGTAACTTCTATTCTTCCCTTCAGGGTTGTGATGGACTCCTTTAGGAAGCTTCTGGACCAATCATTGACCAAGAAGAGAACCAAATAGTTACCTTGCTGCCAGAAGCCAGGGCGTAGCCTCCTCCCACCAGGATGACAATCTCCCAGGGCATAGTTTTCTGGAAGTCCTTCCACGTGATGATGGGCTCTATCCCCTTGGAGGTGTCCTGGCCTGTTCTCCCTGCATCACAGAGAGAAAGAAATGGTGTCAGAGAAGCCCCTAGAGCAGAGGTTCTCAACCTTCCTCATGCTGTGACCCCTTGAAGCAGTTCCTCATGTTGTGCTGACCCCCAACCATAAAATTATATTTCTTACTGCTTCATAACTGTAATTTCACTACTGTTATGAGTCATAATGCAAATATCTGATATGTAGATGGTCTTAGGCAAGCCTTGTGAAAGGATCATTTGCCCCCAAGAGGGTTGAGATCATTTGACCCCAAAAAAGGGTCAAGACCCACAGTTGAGCACCACTGTCCCTAGAGGTATGATTTGTAAGGAAGGGTCTAGCTAACAGGTAAATCGCAGGGCTTGGGAGCTAGCTCTATTTGGGTTGGAGTCTGAAGGGCCTTGGAAAGTGTCTTTTGAAAATTCCGACTTGAGAGTCTTTGACTAAAGCCACTCCGCCCAACTTTGTCCCTTGACATCAGCTCCTCTGCCATGAGCCCTCTATGAAGAAAAGAATCCTGTGAAAGAATCAGACTGAGAGTCAGGATGCCCCCAACTCCATCTTGTTTACAAGCACAAAGTGTTCACGGGTCTCACCGGCACTCTTTTTCCCAAAGCAGGGCTTCTTCGCTGGAATGAGGAAGAGCAGGAAGCCGAGGAATACAGAGACTGTGGCGTCAGTGCGGTAGCCTTTCCTAACAAAGAGATACACATGGCAGAAGGAAGAGAAGTGGGAATCCTCGAGAATGACACTGTCTCAGGACAGGTTGTAGGGACACAGCACCTCTACACACGACACAGTCCAGCAGTGACAGCAACTTTTGCCAGTTGTTGGCCTATGCTCTGGCAGACTCGTGGACAGGATTACTGTCTGGGGACAGCCTCCCTAAGGGAGTCTTAGTGTAAAATTGCCAGGTAGTTCTTGAGTTTTGGGATTGTTCAGAGTTGTTTAGATAATAACAGAACATGGCTTTCTCTCCTGAGAGGACCACACACGCCACCATTGGTGCTGGGGGAGCTTATGAATCCACAGTGGGAACCTGAGAACCTATGTGTACCTCGCCTGGTGACTTCTTCTTCCACAGGCCTCAGACCCCAAGGCCACAGTCCCATTATAGCTGGTACTTTATAGTTGTTATTCCTTCATGCTCTTAGCATCCTAGGAACTAGGTGAGGCTCCCAGTGCTTATGTAAGATGACTAAGGTCGCATGGCTGGTAAATGGCAGCCCCTGGTTCCAACCCCAGACAGAGACTACCAACACTACGCTTTCTGCTGGCCCCATCCATGCTGCCGCTTCCCTAGAAAGAATGGATTTTTCAGGACAAAACGCTCCCTAGGTTTGTGTAACCCATGGTTACAGTTTGAGGAGTGAGCGAGGGTGGGCTTCAGGAGGAGACTCTAACACTTACTTTTCAAAGAAAGAATCCCAGCCAGGGACAAAGCCAGGCTCCCTGGTAAACCACAGCACCGTCATCAGGATGAAGAAAAATGCAGTCACCATTTCAGGGTAGCTGTCAAAAGTAGCAGAAAGACCCACTCAGGAGCTGAGAACTTACAGCGTTTCACATGGCTTCTGGAAGCTCCTATCAGACCACCAGTGACATAAAACTCAGTCGTCCCTTAAGCACTAGAATGGCTGGCAGTGAATTAGGAAAGAACTCAAAGGAATGTTAGAGACAGAATCCTGGAAAAATGTAGGTGGGGTGGAGAAATCACAGCAGCAGCATGAATAAAACGGCTTAATCTTAGCCTCTCCAGAGAGTGCCGGGCAGTGAGCACCCTCAGAATCTACCTGTGGGAGCACAGACTGCTACCAACCAATGATGTCAACAATTTACTATATATCTTAGATTTGGTTGTTCCTGTCACCTGAGACAAGAACTGGCAATGTAGAGTGAATTATTACCTATTAAGAATGGGAATAACTGTGTTGTTGCTTATCCAATGAGAGTCCATGACAATTAATACAGTTTGGTGTAACTGTTAAAATGAGATCCAACCACTAATAGTCATTCTACAGCAAAATCAGTGATATGGGGACATAATCAGAGCAGAAGGTAAGAGAAAAATAGACAGGATCTAAAACTAGGTACAGTGTGAACCTTATAAAAATATATTCATTATACATACATACATACATACATACATACATACATACATATATTTATAATATGCACATCCTGTGGTACTGAGGATTGAAGGGCTTTGTGCAAGCTCAGCAAATGCTCTACCACTAAATTAACATCCCTATCTCTCCCTTTGACTTTAATTCAAATAGTCTTAAGTTGTCCAATATGATCTTGAACTTACCCTTCTGCCTCAGCTTTGGAGTTAACCAGGATTATAAACCCAGCCTAGCTTAATCCCATAATCTCTCTCTCTCTCTCTCTCTCTCTCTCTCTCTCTCTCTCTCTCTCTCTCTCTCTCACACACACACACACATACACACACACACACACCACATGCACATACAACATGGGAAGGAGTATATAATGCTAACAATTAACACTAGGATATAATTTTGCCATTTTACTTTTTCCTTATACTTTCCTATAGCTTATGAATGTCATTTTTGTCTTACTTAAAGTTCTGGATAGGGAGCACTCTGAGAGAGGAAACAGAGCATTAGATAGAAGGTGTACTGGGGCACTGTGGGACTACCAATGGAAGTGTCTGAGATTGTCAGTAATGTCTTGGTTCTCATGTCTGTAAGTCTGTATTTGATGTTGTTTCATGCTCTAAATATAGCACCAAGGCCCCCGGCTCCCTGGGAATGATAGCTGGATCTCTGGCTCATTTGGGAGATGCAGGAGCCTTGCTTTGTAAGGAATCTAGCATGTTCCATGAGTGGCTGTGCTTGTTTTCTGTTGACTTTTCTCTAGTTGCCCCAGTAGATGTTCCACCCATACCTTGGATTCTGGAGATAGAAGAAAGGGGCCATTGTAATCTGGGCCAGCATGGCTCTGACATTAAATAGTACCTTCTGAATGCTTAGATTCAGAGTTCTGGAAAAATCTGTCAATGTGGGGGACTCTAGGGACAATGCCACTAGCTCCCTTCACTGTTTCATTGGATCAGGGAAAGGGGCATGGTGTAGCTCTTACCTAATGTCTCCCAGCTTTTCATATTCCTCCCGAATCCTCTTCTCTGACAGCTCCTCCCTCCTGGTCTTCTTCTTCTTGCTCAGCGAGCATGTCTCTTTAAAGCTAGCAAGGGAGAACACGCATAAAAGTAAAACATGCACCGAGGCCACATACACACTCCTCTCTTGCTGTTGTCATTTTGTCCTCCTCACGTGCACACTGCCCCTCCTCCTGTCTGTACAGCTTCTGTCCCCTTAGTTACCCAGCCCCTCTTAGACCTTCCCCTGGCCTTTGGTTATGTCCGTTTGGACATGGCTTGGGTGTGTCAGTATGCAATTACATGTTGCAGATGTGTAACTGGGTATTTATGTTTAAGTACTTCCACACAACTGTCTTATATATGAGTGGAGTCTGAGTGTTGAAGGATATGTGTGTGTGTATGCATGAGTATATGTGTGCATACATTTATTTGTCTAGAGACAAGGCTTGTCTGGGGTAAAAGTAGGAGCTGGTTTTTTTTTTTTTTTTAAAGATTTATTTATTTATTATATACGAGTACACTGTAGCTGTCTTCAGACACACCAGAAGAGGGCATCAGATCTCATTACAGATGGTTGTGAGCCACCATGTGGTTGCTGGGATTTGAACTCAGAACCTCTGGAAGTGCAGTCAGTGCTCTTAACCACTGAGCCATCTCTCCAGCCCAGGAGCTGGTTTTATATTATAATATTGGCCTCTGTGTGCAGCCATCATTGGTTTGACAGTAAGCTGACTAGAAAGAAAACATTCCTTGGCCAGCAGAGTGATGGGTTCCCTAAGCAACTTACTACCACAACAACATATGTATTTTCCCCTTTGGCATTTGAGGTTGATCAAATTTAGAGTAGACTGATGGTTATTAAGAAAAGGCTTACTAAGCAGCTTAATATTAGAAATAATATCACAAGGGTCATATTCAACTTATCATTTTGGGAGATATGAGCACATTCCATACGATCTGTTAAGCAGAAACCACCACTGTCTATAGAACTAAACCTAGGGCAGCTTTACTTAGAATCATGTTTCTAAGAGCACTTTGGGTTACTCTGTTTGATTTGAGGGCAATGAAGCTACACCAGACACTCTCCAGGCTTTCTATAAATCAGACAGGTCTGCTAGCCAAGAGGCTAGAATTAAGAACACCTCATTGTGCAGAGAGAGAAGTGCAGAATTCATGAAATAGTCAAGTCTCCAGGAGAGACCATGTCCAGCTTCCAGTTGTGTCCCCTTCATACCCAAAGTGCAGACTGTTTGTTGGTTCTGGGCATGCGACTTTGATCAGAGCCTTCCCACTTGAGCCTTTGGGAGAACCTTGGTGCTTTGCCAGCAGGGCCCTGATACTCACTTGCAGCCCAGGAAGAGCCAGTGCATCCAGAACCAGCTGACCACCAGCATGATGAGAGAGATTGGGAAGCTGAAGAGAAACCAGGTTCCGAAGTTCACCACCTCTGCTGCCGGATACTGGCTGGAGGGTAAAGACCGGGTCAGGAGTAAGGAGCGGACGATACTTCCACATGATATTTGGGGGGAGGGGATAGCCAAGAACGCCTTCAGAAGACACGCAGCAGGGCAGAGGGCAGAGGAAACTACATTATTTAGAATCATGCAGCCTCAACTGTACAGATGCACCTCTGTTCCTCTTCCTCCTTCTCTTCCTCCTCCTCTTCCTCCTCTTCCTCCCCCTCCTCC
The DNA here is from genome assembly GCF_004785775.1 of Grammomys surdaster. Lineage (NCBI taxonomy): Eukaryota > Metazoa > Chordata > Mammalia > Rodentia > Muridae > Grammomys > Grammomys surdaster. The sequence continues at coordinate 2,635,151 of NW_021604631.1, forward strand.
TTCTCCTCTCCCTCCTTCTCCTCCTCCTCTTCCTCCTCTCCCCCTCCTCCTTCTCCTCCCCCCTCCTCCTTCTCCTCCCCCCCTTCCTCCTCCTCCTCACTGGTACTCTATCCAAAGGCCACAAAGAGCTCTCTTTCTAAATCCCCCTCCTGCTACCTATAGCTATGATCTCCTCACCCCTTACTTCAAATTCCTTGAATGTGTCTCATGACCTTTCTTTTGGGTGCTGTTCAAGCTCTGTGTGGGTCTTGCCAGCCCTCTGTCATCTGTCCCTCTCCCTCCCTGGTGTCCTTTGCCCTGCCATTTCTTCTAAGTGCCCTATTCTCGAGCCTCAGACCCCTCTCACTCCAGTAGGTTCTTTGGAAAGCTTCTATCTAGTTTACCCTGCCTGACCACCCAGGTGACCCCACTGGCACCCCCTCTTTGGGGAGAATCTCTGTGGATGAATGAGCTCTCTGAGCAGAATCCTGTGCTTGACTTACTTCTTCCACTAGAGCCTCTCTGCCCTGGCTCCTGCCATGTCCCCAGCACCCAGTCCCGTTCTGGCCCAGTCACCAATAGAGGTTGCTCACTTGGTACTTGGTGACAGAGTGAATTACTTACTTGTTGAAATGCTCTAAGAAAATGAGGCTGGTGGAGGTGCCTATGACGGTGGTCAGGCCGCCAATGGTGGCAGCATAAGATATGCTCAGAGAGAGGCACTTGCAGATCATTTGGTCATGGTGGGATCTGTACTTCTTCTTGTTCAGTTCTTGGTTCTTGGAGCTGGGGGTCTGGATTCCTGGTTTTTCCTACCAAAGGAAAATCAGTGAATTCCATAGTCAGCATGGGGCTGTCTGGCACATGAGGCCAGAGGGGTAGGACACACACTGGTTCAGTGGACAGGTAGTAAGTAAGCTTCAGCATCAGACAGGTAAAGCCCCAACCCTCCTGTGCTAACTAAGCCTGCTTCTGAGCTTCAGCTTCTTCAGCAACATCACATTTCCTCAGCCACACAGTAGTGCAGGGCAAAGGAACTAATATACACAAGACACTTGGATGGCTTCCTGGCCTTCTTTGAGAATGGTGTGTCACTGGGCTGTAAACCATTTGGCTTACAGGTTAGGAGCATTGACAGCTTTCCAAAGGACCTGGGTTCAGTTCACAGCACATATATCAGGTGGCTCACAACCACTAGTAACTTCAGTTTCAGGGGATCTGATGCCCTCTTCTGGCCCCTGTGGGCAACAAACATGCATGTGGTCCACATATATACATGTAGACACTCACATATATACATAAAAATGAAAACATTGGGCTGGAGGAGAGACGGCTCAGTGGTTAAGAGCACTGACTGCTCTGCCAGAGGTCCTGAGTTCAATTCCCAGCAACCACATGGTGGCTCACGACCATCTGTAATGGGATCTGATGTACTCTTCTAGTATGTGTCTGAAGACACCTGCAGTGTACTCATATAAATAAAAAAATAAATAAAAATGAAAACATTGTTTAGACACGATGAACTGTTATGAGATTTTTCTTTTGTTCTTTTTTGGAGACAGGTCTGAAGGAAATCCAGTTAGCTTCAAATTTGCCATGTAGTTGAGGATAACCTTGGACACATCATCCCCAAGTGCTAGGATCTCTACCTCCCAAGTGCTAGGATCTCAGGTATATGCCACTACTCCTGGCTTGCAAGGATTTTTGGTGTTACTGATACTAATATGGACAGCATTGTTTGTTTCTCACACAAACTCTAGTAGCACCCCATGTGGCTTTTAAGGCAACAGAAGATGCTTATTATTTTGAGTTTTTATTAAATGTTTGTTTATTATTCACTTAATGTGTTGGTTTATTTATTTAATGTGTGTGTGTGTAGGTGTGTGTGTGTGTGTGTGTGTACCATGTGCATCAGTCCTCCCAGGAGGCCAGGAGAGGCTGTTCAATCCCCTAGAGTTGTTATACTCAGTTGTGAGGCACCTTGTGGGTGTTGTGAATTGAACCTCTGCAAGAACAGCAAGTGCTCCTCACTGCAGAGCCATCTCTCCAGCCCCAGATAGTTAGTTTTATATGGAGGTGGAACGGCAGTCTCTTGGGGAAAAGGATTCAAACTGAGTTTGGGATGGGGATGTTTCTCAGTGCTAGAGCACTTGGTTAGCATGTGCAGGGCCTTGGGTTTGCTATCCAGCACTGCAGAAAACAAAACCAAACAACCCTTCAGTTACAGAAGAGGCTAGCTTTCATGAAAAGATGATACACAGGATCTCTCCCATCCCACCTCATTCTCTTTCTTATGTGTTGGCTTTCACTCACCCTTTTTGCATATAAGCCTTGGCCTTGGCACCGTCTCCTCAGTCTTGCTTGCTTGCTCAGTCTGTTCATTGCCTCAATGAATGGACTAAAGAAGAAGGTCTCTCACCCCATCCCACCCAATCTGGCTTCCCTCACTCCTTCACTAATTCTCTTCATTATTAAACTGGTGTTCTCTGTCCTCCCCATGGTCTCAATTAGTCCAACATGGTCTCAGAATCACCATGTAACTAAGTTTGGCCTTAAATTTCTTGTTGCTACTACTTTCCAAGTGCTGGGACTCCAGGCAGGCCCAACCATGCCAGATTTGGACAAGCCTGGTGCAAGCCAAGGCCAAGTCATAAGAACAGTGATGGGAAAAGTCATCTTTCTATGCTTCTGATGGACCTTAACTATTGTCTGTCTTCCTCCGAGGGCCAAAATAAGACTCAGGCATTTCTAACCACTGAAAGATTCACTGTTTGCTCGAGCTGGAAAGGACCACTTCGATTTTCAGGCTTGATCTTTTCTTCTAATGAAAATTATACTGAACCTGAATTCATGATCCAACTGCAGCTTTTCACTGGCTCCTATTTTGTCTACCAGCTTAGGTTCAGCTACGAGTGCTCAGGGGACTGCATTGGAATCTAGATGCTATACTTTCCAGCTCTACGTCAATTGCAAGGATGAAGTTCAAAATCACTACCTTGTTGAGCCAGGATGATGGAACAAGTGCTTAGTGCTGTGCTTAGTACATGTTCATGTTCATGGAATAAACATTCCATAAATGGTGACACTTATTAATAATGGTGATGGTGAAGGACATGAGACAGCTGAGACGGATAATGGCTCAAAACAATCTGAAACCAAGGGCCCCAGGCGACTGGAGCCGTTTCAGAGCAGCCTCAACATCCGCTGTATTTCTGCATTTTGTTTTAGTGTTTAGCAACAGGAAGGATTCATTTGTCCAGGCAAGCAAGTGTGCTTATAATCTCAGACACTAAAGAAAGTGTTTGCAGTGGGGACTGGTAAGGTGGATCAGTGGTTAGGGAACTTGTCTCACAGCCTAGCAACCTGAGTTGAATCCCTGGAACCTACATGGTAGAAGGAGAGAACTGACTCCTGAAAGTTGACCTCTGACCTCCACATTGGTACCTGCATACTCCTGTGAGCACACACACACACAAACACACTAAATGTAATAAAAAAGTATTTATAGTGCCATTGAAATGCCTTCAGAGAATCATTTGAACTTTAGATCTACCAACCTAAGCATTTCCAGTTGAAAAACCTGTGACCCAGGGACTGGCACATCTTGGCTCTTGCTGATGTCTACTGAGCCTGCTAATAAGCTCACTAGCCAGAGGCCTTGACAGCATCAGGGCCAGTACCTTTAGGAAGCATAAGTTATTTCATACAGAGTTCAGTTACCTGTGATGGCTGCTGCTTCTTCTGTTGCTGTTGGTTTGCTCTTTTGATGGATTTGGTGACCATGGGCACACCATTCAGATTCTGCTGGGACAAAAGCCATCACTGTTAGGAAGAGGATGTGGTCCAAGTACCTGGAGAGGTACCACTTAAGTGTCCCAGGACTACCCTAGGTCTTGCTACTATGGGACTCAGAGGACTTGGAGCACATTCCTGAGAGCACCCCTATATAGGGTTAGGCCCCATCTTTACAGCTTCCATCCAGCCTGGGGGAAGAAGCCCTGAAACCTAGCAATCATCACTTTGTCCTTATAGGTAAGACTAGCTTTCTGGAAGTTGAAAAAGATGAACAACTCCATTACTTCTTAAAAACACGAAATGTTAGAAATAATCTACCACAATGAAATCCAGTTCTAGGGGATCCAAAACCTTCTTCTGGACTTTGCAGATCTCTGCACTTATGTACACATACACGCAGACACACACACACACACACACACACACGCACATGCCAGACATATACATACATGCACATAAGTTAAAAAAAACCGTACAGTTTAATTGACCATTTATACTTCTTGGGAAAAGATGTAAAACCTTTAGGGAGAAAGGGTGGGATTTAATCATAATATACAGGTAAACCCTCCTCTCTTAAATATTAAGATTTTACAAATGGAATTCCCAGACAGAGGACTAAAATCCCAAGCTTAAACATGTGGCTCTTGAAATTGAGATATCTGAATTTTTGGTTTCTATAAAAACGGTTAACTTGTATTTTACTTATTTAAATTATATTGTCTTCTTTAGCTACCCAGGACTCAGAGCTATGGTTCAGAACCACCATGCCCTTGTCAGGAGCCCCAATGGCTCTTCTTATGTCCAGTCTGGTTGACTGCCTCTCCACTGTCAATCCACTGAGGTTGCAGGCCTGTAGGAAAAGCTACCAGGCATCTTGGTGCGTGAGTTATCTTGAGGGAGTTCCGGGTGATCTCAAAGCCCTGGATGGGAGAAGCCAAGGTCATACATACCTTGTTCTGCATCAGAGAAGTGAAGTCTGCAGCCGATGTGCTGAAAACAAGCAAAAGAAACAGAGAAACAGATTGGCCATGCTTGGTGAGAGGGATGCTCTTCCTCATGTTGAGTGTCTGGTATAAAGATCTTAATCTTATACTCAAGTTGTCTACCCCACAAAGAGGACCAGTTTTCCCCTAGTCTTCCCTGACTCCTGAGATTCGAGACCAGGGGCTTGCTTCCTCCCAAGGATGGAGTGGCAGCTTCATTTGAAACATGGAAGGCCCTTACAATAGACTTCGTTCCTATGACACTGTCAACCCTCATAACAGAATCAAGCCACCAGCATCTCTTTACATCTTTACTTAGCAATGGAATGTCAGAAGTGGGTACACAGGGGTCTCCCACTGTCTCCTTGGAGAACCTGTACCCTGATGGCGTCCTTACTACTTGACTCAAGAAGGCCATTGTCTAGAAACAGAAATAAGGGGCATGCTTATCTAAGGTGACAGCAGCAGAAGGGACAGGCAAGGAAGAAAACATGATGGGGAAGAATTTTGGGTCAGTGACTCAGGGAGGTGTGGCTTCTGCCTGAGATACCAGCAAAGGTGGAGGGCAGAAAGAACAGGGTAACCATGGAAGACGGTAGGAAGCCGAGGATGAAAACATTTCCTGCTGGGTCCTCTCTGTGTCTGTCCCTCTCTGTGTCTGTCCAGCTCTATAGGTTGAGTTCATTCGATATGAGCTCTTCATTTTTTTTTCTATTTAAAAGGACAAATTACAAAGAACCATTGAAAAATACAACTTTAAAATGTGTTGTATTCTGGGCTGGAGAGATGGCTCAGTGGTTAAGAGCACTGACTGCACTTCCAGAGGTCCTGAGTTCAAATCCCAGCAACCACATGGTGGCTCACAACCATCTGTAATGAGATCTGATGCCCTCTTCTGGTGTGTCTGAAGACAGCTACAGTGTATTCATATATAATAAATAAATAAATCTTTAAAAAAAATAAAATGTGTTGTATTCACCATGGAATACCCTTAAACACCATGTATGTGTAT
>NW_021604631.1:2641019-2654149 GCF_004785775.1 Grammomys surdaster
CTCTCTCTCTCTCTCTCTCTCTCTCTCTCTCTCTCTCTCTCTCTCTGGAAAGAAATCAGCTGTTGATGGACCCCACAGTATATGAATACTCAAGACTGTGTTTCTCCTTTCTTAGTGTCACCTTTCTAGAGGATCAAACAGAATGTCAAAAACTGTCCCCTAGTATTCTAGCCACATCAGTACAGATGTAATTGTACTTGGCAGCCATAGGGTGGCTCCTATATCTACTTGGATTTAACCTTGGTCTTTTTAATTCCATTTTTTTTTGGGGGGGGTGTTTCGAGACAGGGTTTCTCTGTGTAGCCCTGGCTGTCCTGGAACTCACTCTGTAGACCAGGCTGGCCTCAAACTCAGAAATCCACCTGCCTCTGCCTCCCAAGTGTTGGGATCAAAGGCGTGCGCCACCACCGCTCGGCCCTTCAATTCCTCCTTATTCCCAAGTATTCTGGAATTAGGGGAGGCCCCCTCACGATCTTGAAAGGTAGGTTCTATGGATGGAAACAAGGTGGCGAGCTTCGCACACCCGTCTAAAGGAGATGCATTTGTCCTTCTCTTTCCTGTCCTCTCCAACAGGCCCAAGAGGCTCTGTCTGGGGAGAGGATGGTCATACTCACTCTTCGTTGACAAAGATGAGTTCCACGGAAGTTTGTCTGTTGCTTACGCTTATGTCAACCCCTAAAGTGTGTAAGGAAACACAGGAAGTGAAAACTAAGGCTGGAGTGGACCCCGTATGTGGAAGACCGGGGCTCAGGGCAGGGGACTGGCAGGGGATTTGGGCGGGAGGATGAGCCCCAGTGAACTGTACCCATGAGCTCCGCCTCCTCAGTGCTGGAGTTGCCCGCCACCAGCTGTTCCTCCTCGGCGTTGATCAGCTCCTGCAGCACCGCCTCCACAATGGGCATCACCATGGCCGTGGTGGAGGTGTTGGAGAGCCACATGGACAGCATAGTGGTACAGCACATGAAGCATAGCAGTAGCCTGGAGGACAGGACAGTTAGAGCAGAGCATTATCCTGCTGAATTGTGATGCTTATGACCCCTAGGTGCTACTCAGCTTCAAACTCCCAGAGCTTGGTGCAGAGGAACCCTTTATTTTAGCTTTGGTCTAGCAAACAAGTCCCATAATGTGACTAGTGACTTTGGCCAGAAAGAAGGCTTTTAAAGAAGGAAGGGATAGCTTTGATAGAAAGGTCCCAGGCTATGGACTCAGTGGTTGCTCCCTTCTCTCTGTGTGGACGTTAGGTGGAGCTCTGTGGTGTGTCTCATGTGCATAAGGGGATTCTTTCCCCTCCCCCTGCAGCCAGCAAGTCTAGGGCACCCCATGCTCTGTGCAAGTCAGCATAGTTATTTGGGAGCAAACAGAGATAAATGCCTGGCACTTGGTTCTCCCACGACTTGTCCCAGTGCCAACTAGCTGCAAGGATGGCTGCAAAGCCACAGAAGTCTCCCCCTGTCGCCGCTTGTGTGCGTGTCTCCAGCTGGTCTCTGAAAGAGTCAAGCTTGGAGGAGCACAGAACAAAAATAACCTTCAAAAGATTTCCCTTTGACTTTGAAGCACGGTGCAAACTGTTGCCTGTGCAGACCTGGGGCCCGTTGCCTAAGAGAGGTGGAGACAAAGATGACTTGTTTATATTTCAGATGACTTTGCACAGTCTGGGGACAGCACATGTGTGGATTGTGCCCAAGCAGGGATGAGTCCTGGCAGTGTTTTGTTTAAGCTGACAGCGACATAGCTCTTATGTTTGGTGCACCCGCCGATAGCGTCCTGTGCCGGTACGAATTTGCTGGGTGGTGTGGTAAACAGGGAAGAAGGCAAACAGACAGGTGAACATTCTTGTTGAGGAGTATAAAGTCTTCAAGAGCTATGCAGGGGCTGGAGACGTGGCTCGGGGCTGGAGTGCTTGCTTAGGGCAAGCGCATGGGTTTGCTCCATTCATTCTCCCCACCTCTCCCCCAGTACCACAAGGGAAACAAAACAAAACAGAGGAGAGACAAAGGAGCCACAAGGCCCCACTATGTTGGAAGAAATGTCCCCGTGTGCCTAGGAAGCTGAGTGGGCAGATGGTTGTAGGGCCTGTGTGGATTAAGCTGTCGTTAGCAAGGCTCTGCTTAGCAACCTGGGAGGCAGGGACAGGATTCAGAGTCCCAACATTAGTCTGAAAGACTAATGCTGAAAACAATGCTACATTGTTTCTAGTCTGTCCTTCCAGCTGGTGAGGCAGCTTACATCGGACTGGTGAGACCTGTGTGTGAACTAGGAGTGGAGAAAGGGAAGAGGAGCGAAGGAGGTCTGGTGCAGCGGAAACGAGGCTACGCTAAACTGTCCACTCTGCCGCCCTCACGTATGCTGTGAGGGTGAGGATGTCCCCTTGGTGGGCCTCTTAATGGCAGAGTGGAAGGAGAAAGAAGGAGCATGTGAGGCATGGTCGGAGACGACAGGCCTGATGGATCTGTGGTCTGAAGCGTTCTGCTCCACTGCCCTTAGCAACTCAGGTAGACGGGAGGAGATACTCATGGCTTCTTAAATGACAACGAAAAGCCACCTAATTCTTTGATCTGTGTGCACTCTAACCTACAGGCAAACATTGAGAAACTGTTTCTGTTGGTCCACTTTGTGCTTTTTAACAAGGCCCTCAGGTGTCGCAAACCCGCTGTCCTTGCTGTTGTCCAGGTTGTCAAGAGAATTCCTTAAATTCAGGTGATAGTAGCATCAGGGCTACTGTTCAGATCTGTATCCCTCGGTTATCGGGATCTCTCTCACAGGTGCGGGAGGTAGGAGTCCATCATTCTGATGTCATCTCCCACTCGGCAGAGGAGCTCAAGGACACCTCCTGCTGTGACTCGGGTCACTGCCCCAGGACCCCACACGTGACTCACATGCCAGGCTTGGCTCCAGCCATCAAGACCATGCGCAGGGCGATGCGCTTGTGTAAATTCCACTTCTCCACAGCTGCTGCCACGCAGATGACGCCCACCAACAGCAGCGTGGTGTTCTTGAAGTACTCAGCCGCCACCTGTAGGGAGGTCAGGAAGGCCGGTCACCAGCCGGGAGAAGGCCATGGCCAGTACAGTGTGTTCTCAGAGTCAGAGGCTTGTGAAGCAGGAGCGGGGGTGGGGGGGTGGGGGGGTGGGGGGCTTATTCAAATAACTGAGTATTTCCTTATCTTCTTCAGCTCTGAGATCAAACCCAGGGCCTTTCCCATGCTGGACAAGCATTCTACCGCTAGCTAAGACAGTTGATTATTTAAAAATACCAACTCGGGGGCTGGAGAGATGGCTCAGTGGTTAAGAGCACTGACTGCACTTCCAGAGGTCCTGAGTTCAAATCCCAGTAACCATATGGTGGCTCACAACCATCTGTAATGAGATCTGATGCCCTCTTCTGGTGTGTCTGAAGACAGCTACAGTGTATTCATATATAATAAATAAATAAATCTTTAAAAAAAAATAGCAACTCCACTAGGTGTTGGTGGTGCATGCCTTTAATCCCAGTACTCGGGAGGCAGAGGTAGGTGGATCTTTGACTTTGAGGCCAGCTTGGTCTACAGAATGAGTTCCAGGACAGTCAGGGCTACACAGAGAAACCCTGTCTCAAAAACTAAGAACTAGACTTACTGCCACACTCAGTGGGATAGAATTCTTTTTTTAAATTTTTATTTATTTATATTTATTTTATTTTTTGGAGGGGGGATAGAATTCTTGAGGGTGCTTTTACAATTTGATTTCCTTTTCTCCTCTATTTCACTCAAATGAGAAAGAACTGATACATTAATAAAGAAAGAATAAAGTTATATTTTTTATCCTTCACTTTAGTTAGCCCTCCCTTCTTGTCCACATTGTCTCCCCTGTACATCTCGCCCCATTCTTGTTAGATCATTCTGTTCCCAGAATTCCTTTCTTCACCACTCATTCCCAGAATCCCTTTCCTCGCTGCCTGTTCCCAGCATCCCTTTCCTTATCATTTATGTCCTGCTACGTTCTCACTTGGAACATTCCGTCTTCATCTCTGATTGTACATTCAGAACAAACTTCAAAGCCAGGTTCAGGCCTGGTGCCCTCCAGAACACCTTCCTTTGCTTGTAGCCTCTGATTGCTCCCTGGGGACACTATTAATTCCTTGCACTGCAGAACACTCAGGGCTAGGCTGGGATTGCAGCTTTAGTTAATTCCACACACCATGGAGTGCTCGGGGCAAGGCTGAGATCAGGAGTGTACTGCGGGTTGGCTGAGTTTTTATATCCACCTCTTCAGTCTTTTAGTAAAACCTTCGGATTGCCAACAGCGAAATAACATGCAAAAGCAGATATCCAATAACTAATAGTCACATAGTTGGAGGATCCATGGCAGAAAGTGGGGAGATGAATTTTCAACCTAAAATGTATTTTAAGGTGACAAAGCAAGAACAATTTTAACCGCAGGAAAAATAATCGAGCTGTAAAGGACATTTACATATAGTAAAATATGTGGAAGTCATATATATATGTATATGTGTGTATGTGTGTGTGTGTGTGTGTGTGTGTGTGTATCTTCATCCACATTAGGAGTTATCTTTTGATTATTGAATGTAAAAAAGTTGAGGGGCTAGGAAAATGGCTTGCTGGATAAAAGTATATGCCAGCTGGCCAGAACCCATGTTAAAAGCTAAATTTGGTAGCATTCATCTGCAATCCCAGGACTCCTGTCGGGAGGATGAGAGGCAGAGACAGAGTCATCCGGAAGCTCTTGGGTCAGCTACACTGTCACATTGTGGCAGAAACAAGAGAGACCCTGCCTCAAACAAGGTGGAAAGCAAGAACTATTTCCTTAAAATTGTTCTCTGACCTCCATACGTACACGGTGGCATATACACACATGCAGTCATACACATACATGCACACACATGCACATGCATACACAGGCACATACACAGTCATGCACACACACACAGACACCTCCCCCCACCCCAAATCCAGTTAGTTACTGACTGGAGAGTGAAGCGAGACGCAGTGGGAGGTGTCAGGGAACATAGCGCTCATCTGTCATAGTGAGAAGTGTCATCTAGTAATGACAACAACTAATGCAACAGCGTGTCGGGATATGGTGATTAATGCCAAGGGGTAGCCGAGTTGGAAGGTAGGGAGTCTGAGGCTGGATGGGAGGGACTCGGTAAAAGAGCAGTAAGGAAGGAGTCTGCTGGCTTTCACGGTAGGTTCTCTGTTATCACTCAGTTTTAAACTTTGTTCAAATAACCCAACACGGCCACAGCAAAAGCACCCGCTCCATGGCTCTTCATTCTCTTTTGTCCCATGACAATCTCATTGGCTTGAGTTGACATGATTCATGCCTGTAACCGTTTTCTAGGAGGCAGAGACCTGTGCTTCTGGTGGACCTAGCTCTTGTCCCAAGCTTACCTCTCAGCTGATCACGGTCACTAATGGTCCTAGGGGCCATAGAAGGTCTTCTACTGTGAGTGGCTTGAATCCTTTCTGGGAAAGACACTGACTTAGGAGGAGTGAGCATAGCTGGATGCTTGCAGGCTCACTGTGGGGATCAAGTACCTTTCTAGTTTCTTTCTTAGGCCTCTGTGAGTTAGCTTGGGGACAAGGTTGTATTTTCCTTTGTCTGCCAAGGGGGAACCCCATAGCAGACATGAGACATGGAAAGTGTGGGGAGCAGTCCCTCTATCACACCACGATCCCATTCTCTGCTGGTGAAGAGTTGATGAAACCATAACTTTTTTCCTGGGAAGACTGGTAACAATGTGTTCTCTGTTTCTTTGGCATGTGACATCCCATAACACCAGTTTGTCTGTGATGTCTTTTAGAAGGCTCAGTGAATGCTATACAGAGGTAAAACCTTTCTCTGGGTCCCACCCAAGAGTAAGAGGAGGAACTTCAGGTAGACTAGGGCACCTTCCCCATTCCATGAATTTCACAGTTTGCATTTGCTTGCTCTTCTGAGTCCTGCACCTGTCTGTCCTATTGGACATATACTGGCTGAGTTTAACTTTAAGATGAGCAAACTCAGAGCGTTTGAGGAACATGTCTTAGGTCACAGTGCAAGGGCAGAGGCAGGTATCCGAGCACAGATGAAGCTGAAACCTGCGAGGTAACATGCTGTATAAGGTGGGTCAACTGGAAACCAGTTGGGAGCAGACCAGTCAGTGTCCAGAAAGCACTGGCCAGCACACGTTTCCAACCCTCACACTCACAGTCCTGACCCTGGTTGTAACTGCTGAGGCCTGGTGCCAATCAAAGACTCGGCTCCAGTATGTTATTAGCTTTGTGTTGTTTTCTCATTGTTTGATGGGTTTAAATCAATTCAAATGCCCTCCCTGAACTCTTGTATCTGAGCCAGGGGCTCTGGCTAGAGGCTGTGCATTCAAAGGTAGCATCCTTAAGTAGAAGGAATGAGAATTCCAGAGCCAGTTACCCTAGGAAGATTATGCAACCCTCCTCAGTTTTATTCTGTAAATGAAAAACAGGATTATGTAAATTCCTACCTTGTAATGTTGTTGCCAAGATTAAATGCCAGTTGCAAACCTAGCTAGCATGGCCTGCCACATCAACAACCAGGATTTCTGGTGCCTCTTCCTGTTCCTGGGTACTTGCTCAAAACTGGACCTAGTCTGGGGAGATCAGCAGCACACTGAGCAGGCTCATGAACAGAGCAAAGCCACCCACAGGCCTGCTGTTCACAATGGTAAATGAAAACCTTGCTCAGGGGTGGTGTCTACAACCTTTCTAGTGCACTGACTTCTCTTCCACTGTAAACTTGCTTATTTAGAACTCCTCCAGGGAATCTCCAAGTCTCCAGATTCCTGAGGATTATCTTAACCACTTTCTAAAGCATGCTGCAGTGACAGTTTTGGAACTTTGGCCCAGCAGTGCCCACACAGTGGCGAGCACACCCGACTAGCTGCTGTCAGTTCTGACTCTCCCTTCCCCTGTCCACATCTTACACATTTTCTGTCTTAGTCTCAGGCCATGCAGTGTCCTTTATCAGGACAAACATCCTCAGCCATCCTTTCCCCAAGTTTCAGTACTCACTGGCTTGGAAGACTTAATAGCAGAACCTGTTAGAGTTACCTGCAAAGCAGCACTAGGTTCTAACAGCACTCCTCCCAGGAAGAAAGCACACGGATTTGTGATGAGTGTGAGCAGTCAATGCTTTCTCTGCCTTTCGGTTCTCTGGCTTTCCTCAGGCTATCACACTCTTGACCTTGGAGTGAATAAGTGTTTTTTAGAACAGATGGGTCCCCTTGAAAAGATGCCATTACAGAGGGGTACAGTGAAGAGCCTGGGCTCTGGAGATTAGCCAGTGGCTGTTACCCCTGCCTCACTCCCACCTGTCTCACCCAGGAGCTGCAGGCTCCATGACAAGCTAATGGACTCCATAGTGGTCCCTCTGGCCAATGAAATAGCAACAGCAGAGATATATAACTCACTAAATAATAGTCATGGCCTTGGCGGCCTTGAGTGAGACAGAACAGCTGGGCCCTCAGACGGATCAGCAAGAAGTACTTATTAAAGAACTCAAAGCCAGGGGGTGGGGAGTGAGGCTAGGGCTCTGGCAGGCCAGCACAAGCAAATGAAGGAAATAAGAGAAGAAAATGTCAGGAAAGACAGACCAGACCTGGAAGGGATCCTTCCAGGTTTCCTCAGTGAGAGGGACTGCTCCCAAAGAGCTATCAACCTGTGGGACAGGATGCCTATTGACTAGTCTTGTGTTAAAGAATTGCAGATGAGACCTTAATTAGTTTTAAATATTACGTTACCTGGACACAAATCTACTGATGACTACCTGGACACAGCCATCTGTTTACCTGCAGTTTTACTTTCCTGTGGTTTTAGTGACTCGTGGCTAAGAGTAGTTAACAAATATTAAATGGAAAATTCCAGAAACAATCTCTACGTTTTAACTTGTATTCTTCCTAGAGGAGTATGAACTCTCCTGTCTCGCATTTGGCCCATGGGCTATCCCCATGTATCTACTCTGTATAGGCTGCTCCCCCACCAGCCGAATAACAGCTATATTAGTCATTACAGTCACTGGTGTACTGTAGTAGCACCTGTGTTCAGGTGACTCATAGTTAATGGTCATCCTAAGGCAAGGAGTGGCGTGAGACAAAGGTGGTGGCAGGCTTGAGCTCCAGAAGGACACGGGAACTCTGGCTGTCGGTGGTGAAACTACAGGGCACCAAGCAAGATAATTTATCTAGTATTTGATGTTCCATGTTTCTAGGCAACCAGAGGGTGACTTGGGACACAGTCCCTATGTATAATGTATAAGGGTGTGTGGGAAGAGGACTGTGAAGTATCACTTTAATTAATTTTTAACTTTTTTTTTCTTTTTGGTAGTGGGAGGAAGGAGATTGTGGCTCTCTTCCAAGAAGTCTGAGAATGGAAATCCAGATATAACTTCATCTTGCTATTTTCCTCACAAAGAATGTGGGCTTTAACCTTTCTTGGGGATATCCTCCTGGGGGGCAAACGGATGGCCAACCCCTTGTTCTTACCTGGTTCTGTGATAGGCAGTTTCACACCAAGACCAGCACAGGGGCCTCACAGTGCCCACGGGTAGGGCTGGGGTCAGGTTGAGGTGGGATAGGGTAGGTACTTCCAACTTGGCAGGTTTTACAATGCAAGCAAACTTCTCACTGAGCCCAAAGCTTGCTAGTTTTGTTTTCACCAGATTGGCTGGCCGAGTCCCCCAAATTCACCTTTCTCTCACCCACAGTACTAGGGTTCCTAACACCTGCAGCCATACCTCATAGATGCTGGAGAACTGAACTCAAATCCCCTTGCCCCAGAAAGTTCTCTAACTCACTAAACCATCTCCACAGCCCCAGTTTACATTTTATGTTGAACTGCACTCATAGCTATTTTAGGGTGCATGCGGTCTGAGGGCCACAGGTTGGACACATCCAGAACTGGACGCCTGACTCAGCTCTCCATTAACACTGAGCCCTGTCAGAGCCAGGGACAGTACATACCCTGGCTAGTGTCTAAGGAAGACACCATGGCCGCCAATGTCTGCCCCTCTCTCTGCCGTGCCCTACAGGCTGTGATGTCATCACACTGAGAATGTCCTGCAGGGCCTCCGGCTCCTCATCACCTGATCTTCCTTCCTGGGGACACACTGTTACAGCAAATTCTAAGGGTAGCCGGGGGAAGGAAATGATCAGGGACTAATCTAAGCAACTGGCATGCTAGGCTCCCACTCCCTATTCGAGTAGGCTTCGCTCTTTCTCCTCTTCTGTACATTGAGTGTTTTAAGATTGGGTCTTGTGTTACTCATCTGTAATACCAACTGAGGCAGTTAAAAGTTTGATTAAAAGTTTGAGGCTAGCCTTGGCTACATAGTAAGATCCCTTACCCCTCAACAAATAAATGAAGAACTACAGAAAGAAAAAAAAGAAAGGAGAAAAAAAGGTACTGCTGCTTATAAAAATATTTTTTGGGGGGTGGGGGTGCTGGAGAGATGGCTCTGTGGTAAAGAGCATTTGCTGCTTGTCCGGAGAACCTGCATTTAGTTCCTAGCACTCAACATCAAGTGGCTCACAACTGTCAGTAACTCCAGCTCCAGGGGATCTGACAGATCTCTGGCTTCAAGGGCACCTGCATGAATACAACACACATAGACTCACCAGCCATACACTCATTACGCGTACGTGAAAAATTAAAAATTAAAAAAGAAACAAACACGTAAGACTCTTCCTTATTACGAAGATCTAGATGGGTATCCAGGAGACCTCAAAGCTGGCCTAGCTGCCATATGGCTGGAGATCCTGACCTTATTCTCCAGTTGCTGATCTGGGAGTGTGTGAAGTGCTCAGAGTAGCAAGGCTGAGAGGCAGGGGCTGGGGTCTGAGATCAGGTATGAAGTTTGGTCTGGTGTTGGCTCAGAAGAAGTTGTTTTCTTCCACAGAAACATGAAATTAGCCTCAAAGGCTACAGGGTGTACGCAGTTTGACATGAAATCTGAATATGAAGGTCACCTGAGGCTGATGGACAGGCTGAGTTTTTGGCCAATGGCCCACCTGACCTGCTGCGCGCACACCTGATCTGCAGCCCGCATCCCCGAAGGGCCTGCATGCAGGAGGAGGGTCAGCCTCCATGTGGAATAGAGGCTTTTCTGGTCTTGAGAGTCGGGTGGGGAATGCCTCCAGGGTTGAACAAACAGAGATAGCCGGGGTTTGTACAACAGGCAGGCATCCAGAGGGTCAGAAAGACTGGGAGCCAGCAGGGAAGCAGATTGATGACATCAGACACCAGCGGGACATGGCTGCTATCCCAGTGGGGGTCGCCTCCAGACTCTCTTGCCCTGGTAGGACCTTGAATCTGAGTGAGGCTTGCCCAGTGGCTTGCAGTGCAGGGACACTGGCATACTGACAGGAGAGGATGACAGAAGGGGTTTGTGTACAGTCAGAACATGCAAATACTATTAAAAGTAGTTTCTGTGCCTGGGCTTCCCAGTAGTAAGGGTGAGAAGACTTTTAAAAGACAGATCTAAGATCAGTAAGAATCACAGTGGAGTCCAAACAAACAAAATGAGATGCAAACACCAACTAAAATCCAGGATGGAGTCCTGCACACCAGCAGAGGGAGGTTTTACTGGGTGCTCATGGGAAGATTGTAGGAGGTATGGGGGAGAATGTTTGGAATGTTACCCTGTAATTTCAGCTCTCTGGAGGCAGAGACAGGATGATTGTTGAGGCCAGCTTAGGCTAGACACAAAGACCTAGTCAAAAATTAAATGGCAGAATCCTAAAGTCAAGGGGACTTTAGTGTCTGATCATCTGCCAAGGCACAAAGTCTATCTTTATTCTAGTGTCCCTGATGTGGTCATTTGGCTCAAATCTTCTGGAACAGGAATACGAGGACTGTGCCCAGCAACCAGTTCCTCAGTTTCCCTTATGCACGGTACTTATGGTAGGGAGCTCCTTCAAGCCCTGCCATTGGTTTGTTTGGATTGAGCCTGCCATACTAGGCACAGAAGCCAGAAAACATGTCTCCCTGCATTGTTTCTTCATTCCCCATGCTTTTCAGGATCCAGATCTTTGATGTTCTGACCAACTCACCTCTGGAAGAGCTCCCTGTGCAGACTGAGGTACTGTGCCCATCAATTATTAACCAAATGGAAGCTTTTGGTACAGATGGCTCAGGGACCAAGAGTTCAGGTTTTAGAATTACATACCCCTAGACACAAGACCTGGTTCTATTGCTTACTAACTGGGCAACCTTGGGTAAGTTACTTAACCTTTCTGAGCTGCAGTTTCCTCCTCTATAAAACAAGGGTAGAAAACAGTGGCTCCTTTTTGAAGATTAAATAACACAGTGCCTGGAGATGGTGCTCCATGGAGTCTGGCATAAAGCGAACAGGTTGGGGAAGAAGCTCCCTTCCCCAGTTCTGTGGCCAGAATCTCGCATCTTATTTTCAGCTCCTGGGCTGGGATTTAGGCCACTAGCTCCCCTGGTCCTCTAGTCAATGGGCTCACAGCACTCACACCCAGTGTCCCCCTGGGACTCCTGCAGCAGCAGCGGGTCACGGAATGTTTCAGTAGCATGGTAGAGGCAATTCCTTACAGCAAAGCCATCTCTTTCTATGTCTGCATCTACAGCTACAGCTATCTTACCCTCTTATTGGACGGATTCTGTTCTTCTCCAGTGCTCTGACTCCTACAAACAGTTTCAGGTGGAGGGGAACTCAGGAAGGCCAGAAATAAGACTTGAGTGGGCAGAAATGGCGTATTTACTTTGCTCATCCCGCTGGGTACCGTACCATCCTGAATGGAAGATCTAGAACTCAGAATCCCAAGGGAATGATCTAAAGGACTAAAGCTACAGGCCCAGGGCCGGATAGACCCATTCACATGCTTTCATGGAGACCAGGATCTTTCCAGCCACAAGGAGCAACAGCAACTGAGAACTGAGGCCCGAGGGCACTGGGACACAAACAGGCCCCGAGACACTACACATTCTGGAGAATGTGTGTCTACAGAAGGCTACATCTGTTACATACTACTTAAAGAGATGCTACGTACCATCTTGATGAAAACATCAAGCTAGCTCAGAGGGAAGAGAGCTACTCTTAGGTGAAGTCTTCAGAAACATTTTACCAGAGTGTAACTGAGTCATAGGGCTTTAAGGGTGAAGGAACGGAGAGGACAAGTCTCAGCCAGGGGAGGGAGGAGCAGGAGCTGGTTAGGCACGGCATGTATAGGTGACTTGGAGGCTCCTGGGGAGAAATACCTTGCTTTTCCCTGTGAGCCATGATGCTGGTGTAAGGGCATACCTAGAGATGGAGGAATGGGTGTTTCTGCTGTAGCTATCTGGCCCACAAGGAGATATTACCTATGTCTTCTATCCTGTTAACATTTTCCTTTAATCTGAGCTATGGTCAGCTGAACAGACCATATTTGGACTAAGCTGTTCCTTATACCCCAATTGCTAAATAGACCAGTCAAAACCACCTAAAGATAGGGGTGGATTAAGATTTCTGCCTCAGGGGCTCAATTTTTCTCCTAAGCTACGTGTCTCTACCCTCTCAAACCTCCATCCCACAAACATGGATCAGGTCATGCAGTTGGTCGAGCCAAGTCGGCAGTTTGTAAAGGACTCGATTCGGCTGGTTAAAAGATGCACCAAGCCAGACAGAAAAGAATTCCAGAAACTCGCCATGGCCACAGCGATAGGATCTGCTGTCATGGGCTTCATTGGCTTCTCTGTGAAACTGATCCATGTCCCTGTTAACAACATTATTGTGGGTGGCTGAGTCCCTTCTCATCATGGGACGAGTGAACCAATCGGGGTGACAAGGTCATGGAGTAAAACGTTGCCTGGATGCTTTGTGTTTGTTGTTTCTTTCCATCTTCCTATGAGGTTTTTTATTTCTAAATCAAAATAATTTCAAAATTAAAAAAAAAGATTTCTGCCTCAAAAGAGAAAATACGTCTTCTTAATACCACTCTCCTAATGGATAGCAATACCTAATCAGACATGAAGGCTATTCCTTTCAAGATAAAAAGCCCCCTTCCCAAACCATTGCCTCCAAAGAGCCTCCTTATTGGTTGGCCTTCATGTCTGTGCAAAGGGGCCGGACTTGGATAGCTGTTGCCTAGCTTCCTTCCCCTTCCCCTCACCCCATGAA
>NW_021604631.1:2654249-2658932 GCF_004785775.1 Grammomys surdaster
TTTTTTTTTTTTTTTTTTTTGGTTTTTTCGAGACAGGGTTTCTCTGTGTAGCCCTGTCTGTCCTGGAACTCACTCTGTAGACCAGGCTGGCCTCGATCTCAGAAATCCGCCTGTCTCTGCCTCCCAAGTGCTGGGATTAAAGTCGTGCGCCACCACCACCCGGCGGTTCCACACTTTTTAAAAGAAACATGCAGAACAAATTTGTACGCTTTTCCTGAGAAAAGTTGTCCTTAAGGTTGATTGTTCTTTTAGACACAGATAAGAAATCCCTCTCTCCTCACTCACAAAAAAAGGGGAGAGTTGGAGAAACTGCCTCACTGACGGGGTTTCGTCTGTACTCTCTTCTTCTATCCATGTTACACGCATCTCTGTAAGGACAAAAACCTGCCCACAGCTTCCCTAGGCTATGTCTACTGTTAGACCCCTCATAGAAAAAGGAAAAATAAATCTAAGGCAAACTAACAAAAACTGGCCAGTCAGTTTTGTCCCATAGGAAGAGAAGTTGTTCACTGGTGACCAAATACTACCATCAAGGGAACTTTCAGGAATGCTCTGTTGTCAGAGGTCATCCGTGGGATGGGCCTCTGCACATATGTAACAGTTGTGCAGTTGGGTCTTCATGTGGGACTCCTACAGTGAAAACAGGGGCTATCTCTGACTACCTTGTCTGCCTTTGGATCCCTTTGCCCTAACTAGGCTCCTTGTCTAGCATCAATAGAAGAAAATGAGCCTAGTGTGACTTGATGTGCCAAGGCTCCTTTCCTGAGGAGAAGGGGAGAAAGGGTGAATGGTGGTGAGAGGAACGAGGGAGGGCCTGGGAGGAGAGGAGGGAGGGGAAGCTGTGGTCAGAATGTAAATAAATAACTTAATTAATAATAAAAAAGAACCAGCAGAATAAATGACTAATTGAGAAAAAAAATGTTCCGTTGGTCAAGGTTAAGGCGGCCCATAGGCTAGCTTCACTCTTCCCCATAGCACAGAGATACCCACAATTCCTAGCAATTGATAATACCATGAAAGGCCTATATATGTTAGGAATTTTCTTTGTCTGGTAGAGCGAAAAAGAGAGCAGGCTCTGCAATGCCATAGGTTCAGCCTGCTATTTTCTACTGTACGACTGGGGTACTTTTAATTCTCTAAGCCTCTTTCCTCCTGTGGAGATCGGAGCCATTGATACCCATTTCCTAGAAATCTTGAGAGTTCTGTATTAAGTAACCAGCGAGTGCCGGTTCTTAGAAGGACTCAGGCATCTGCTCCCTGCTCACCTCCTGTGTGTCTTCCCTGCCCACTTCAGTCTTCCTCATCAGACACCCCAGGCGAAGATCAGAGCCCCACTGGAGTCAGATGATAAGGAAGGGGGCTCACTGTTCACCTCCTCCCGCCCTGCAGGGTTTTTTGTTGTTGTTTGTTTGTCTGTTTGTATGTAGGCTTTGCCATGATATTTGGTCACAACCTGGGGTTGTCACCAGCAGTTTCAGTCTGAGCTTTGCCAAATGCTATAAAGTAAACCGAGAAGGCTAGCTGCAGGCAAAGGGATCAAGCAGTGATCTGGAGTTGGGGAGGAAGAATCAGGAATGTGTGGTTTTTGTCTTAGAGGAAGAGGAGCAAGAAGCCACCATACAGGGAAACAGAAAACTTCTGTCAACAACTGAGAACCTCCTTCATGTGAGCTCAATTACAGGAAGGGAAGTCCACCAGACGGGAGTCCTGCCTCCTGACTGTGTGGGTGCAGTCGGAAGGACAGAGGTACAGTCAGAAAGCCATAGTGGCACATGCCTTCAATTCCAGCACTTGGGAGGCAGAAGCAGGTGGAACTCTCTGAGTCCAAAGCCAGACTGGTCTATATAATGCGTTCTAGGCAAGCTAAGGCTATATAATGAGAGCCTGTCTTAAAAATAAAAACAAAACTTCAAATATAAGGAACAGTTGTCTGTGGTTAGTCAGGGAAGGCTTCCTGGAAGTTGTAAGTTTTGAGCACTTCAAAGGAGCTGGAGGGAAAGGGCAGAAGGGGAGGAAATCGGCGTCTGGATCAGCAGACACAAAGCCTAGTGCTCAGGGGTTCTTCCTCCCATCACGTGCGCATGAATCTCCTGTCCTCTGAGGCCTCCTTCACCAGTCCAGCAGACCTGAGGACAGGGTTGGGTCATGAGGGGTCTAACCTCACTGGATCGGAGAACACCGAAGAACGGGTAGAGGAAGGCAGGCACGAGGGCTGCAGCTCCGAGAGGCACCGCCTCAGACACCCAGTACACGGCAGTCACAAGCAACACGTAAGCACACGCCGCTTCCTGGAAGGGAAGGAAAGAGGTGCTTAGTTATGGGGACACTTGCTGCCATGAAAACTCCAAGGGAGACCCAGGGCCAAGGCAATAGACTCTTAGATCCCATGGGGACGCCAGGATACAGTCCTGGGAGAGGCTAGGCTGACTTTGGCCAATGAGGATAGCAGCCATCCTTTGTAGGTGAAAGTATGGCTTCTCACTGGGAGGCCCGGGGTTGAGTATGTGGTTGGATGACATATCCAGGTGAACCCTGGGCTTTGATAGAGTGCCAGCTCTGATGATTCTTAAAGTACAGTGTAGAGGGTCATGGTTGATACTGAACATAGCATTTGGGGTTAGGTTTGCAAACTATTAAGCTGGAGTTCAAAGCTTTACGTGGTGCATATTTGAGTCAAGTTGTTGAGACAATGGAGGGTCCTGTGGGTAGTGGAAAATAGATCAGTGTGTGTATGATTGGTACACATATGGGATATGAGGGCAGTCATCCTAAACTTCAACCCAGGTCTGCAATATGTCAAGATTTGGGGGCATCTGGTATATACCCACTGAAAGGAAGTGGTTTGGTAAGAAGTGAGGTTTTAAAATAACACACAGGGTGGGCTCCATACTGTGTTCTCATAGTCTCTGGGGTGGGCCTCTACCTCAAGACTCTTCTAGGGAGACCAGCACAGCCTGGAATCCATCCTTTCTCCAGTATCATTGGATTTACATTCTAATGTTAACATTTAAAATTTCCATTGAAACATAAGCAGGCATCACCATCTTAAAGTACAGTTAAACTCTCTTGCTTCAAAATATTAATTCAAAACATTTAATTCAGTAGGTTTTGTTTTGTTTTGTTTTGTTTTTTGTTTGGTTTGGTTTTGGTTTTGAGGGACAGGGTCTTGCTGTGTTGCCAGGCAGATCTCACTCTTGGGTTCAGGTGATCCCCCCCACCCCGAGGCAACCTCTGGAGTAGCTAGGACTCCGGGCTTGCATCACCACATCTGGCTTCGATGTTAATCCAAAGAACTGTTAGGCAAGAACTGTTGGCTGTTTTCCCCTTCAGTTCTCAGCTTGAGCATATACCGTGTACTAGCAGTGAGTGGTGGCACTCTTCCTGGGGGTGGGGATCTGGTGAAGACTGTAGGGGGACATGCAGCAGTCCCCAGTCCGAGAGGCTCATTTTAGAGGAGGGAGACCGGACTTGTCACTTCACAGCCTTGCCTCTAAGGACACTTGGGATGGGCTCCCTCTTTGCTCTTTGGCCTTCCTGTGTGGTGCATTGTGCCTAGTAGTATTGTTTGTCTCTTCTCACTTAGCTATCAGAATTACCTCCTCCCCTGAGTTATGACAGTCCCCAAAAGGTGCTCACCATCCTTGGAGACCATGCCCATGGCCTGTTGCCACAGAAACATCTTCCTACAAAGGGTATAGAATACCATCCATCTGTGTGGAATGGAAGGGTGGGAAATCTGGAATATTTACCAGCTTTCCCTCAACTCATCAAAAACCACACTGTGCAACCAAAGAGTGCAGAGGGTGAATAAATACATTTTTTTTAATCAAAACCCCACCCTTCCTGGCCTTAGCTTCCTGCAATGCTGACTGGATGAAGGGTGTTAGGAGTGATCTTGAAGAAGCCTAGAGGTTTACTCATGGGGGAAGTTGCTGTCTGAGATCTTAACAAATGTAACATTCCGAGGTGCAGAGAGGAAAATGACTAGAGAACCCAAGCCAGCTGTTCCTCTGTCAATGTTTAGGATTGGGAGCAGGTTTGGCCCGGCTCCAGTCTGTTTGTCCACCAAGGAGTAGGACAGACCTTGCTCCCATCCTGGACCGATGAGGGGCAGCAGGAGCTTTTAGCTGTCTTTGCCAGAAGGGACCTTGCTCCCTCCCGATAGTCATGGATTATGGAAGGTTGGCTTTAGGAAACGGGAAATGATCCCACTGTTGACTGTTGCTCCCACTGAGACTTCCTCTAGGGTCAAAGGGTCAGATGAGATAAGACTTCGGAATTGCTGATAACATAATAGAAGTGATACCTTTTGGAGAAGGATGCAGTTTAGAGAGATGGCCTCCTCCTGCTCCTTGTCCTTGGAAGCTGTGCCTGTGACCTGAAGCCACAGGAATATCCTTCTACCATGGAAATAGAATTCCGTCCATCTGAGTGAGATGGGAAAGTGGGAAATCTGAAAATTTCCCACTGGAAGTAAAATCCCACTTCCCCTTTTGTGGTAAAGAGACAGGAGGAAGAGTTTTAATTCCAGGGTTAGAATTAAATGGCAGAATGGGGTCTGACCCTCACTGGGATGCCCTTATCCTGGTTACTTTACAGGGCCCTAATTTAAGTGACAAGGAGAGAGAAAGAGAGAGAGGAGAGAGAGAGAAGAGAGAGAGAGAGAGAGAGAGAGAGAGAGAG
>NW_021604631.1:2663932-2725548 GCF_004785775.1 Grammomys surdaster
CGGGATCTAAAGTACAAGGGGTGGAAGATAGGCAAGAGATACAACCAGCATTATGTACCTAGTTTGTGCCTCCTGTGGGCACTAGTTAAGATCCCCAAACATGAAGGCTGTTTGTGGGGGATGGGGAGGCAGGGCTTCTTAACACTGCTCCGTAAAAGAGGGTAATGTGTCTCTCATGGTGATTTTCTTAAACTAAGCTGGCATGGAGCAAAGAATACCATGAAAAGAAAATTCAAAACATCGGGTCTCCTTAGACAAAACAGAAAATTAACTGTTATACAGCCCAGGAAAAAAAAATGTCACTGGCAATCACTGTCTAGTAATCCCAGACCTGAGTTGGGTGCCTCTTTGGTAGGCTAGACTATTTATTTGCTAAAGATTTAAGTCAGCTTGTGTTTAACAAGACCACAATAATCTCTTCTGTTTAGCTTTCTAAATTTAATCTTGGTTACCCAGTCCCCCAGGGAACTATATGGGAGATATTCTTGTAGTTAACCTGCCTTAGCTTTCCCCCGCCCCCTAAAGTTTCAAGGACCATGTCCACTGGAGGGGTAGCTATACATCCCTAGACAGGTGAGGAGAGAGAGGGGAAGGGAAGGGACCAGGAAGGTCCAAGAGGCCGACTGAATGCAAACGTAGCTACGGCTTCTTTGTTCCCGATCTCCTGTTTTAAAATTAGGCCATGGGGCTCGCATTTCTGTTTTCTTGTTGCGTTATGTCTGTCTGTCTGTTTGTTTTTTAAAAGCAGAGACATATATATAGAAGAAGCTGATAGTCGGAGAGTCCTGAGCATGAGACCAGAGTAACAGGCTAAACTGTGCTTTCAACTTCAATAAGCCCTTCCCAAAAGTTTGTATAGAAGGTTCAAGATGGCCATTTTCATATTCTGGTTGTCAGAGACTACCATGACCTGAGGACAGACTCTGGACAGGCTCCCTTCCAGTCCCATCATCCCTTCCTAGGGATGCCTTTTGTATCTCTAATGGCTGTCACATAGCCACAGGTTGAGAAACAGGGACCCCCCTCAGCCTGTCCTTTCTATGGGTTCAACCACAGTTACTGTAATTTCTCTTTTCAACATGACAGTCATTTCAGCTATAGTTTCCCAGCCTATGAGGAAGCAGAATTGGGGGACCCATCTTGAGACAATAGGATGCAAATGATAGTTTTAAGGAAGAAAGTACTTTGGTCTCCTCCAGACAAGTGTGACAATTCCATCCAAATATCAGCGAAGTTTTTTTGGGGGTGCCCCTCGAGTATTCCACTTCCCTCAGACCTCCCTCCTTTGCTCCCCCACTCCCACTGATGCCCTGACAGGAGTAGGCAGGCTGCTACTTACGCTGGTGGGGTAGATAGTGGGCAGAGGCAGCAGCAGCAGCGGCACACAGATGACCAATAGCAGCTTTCTTGCTTGGAGAAGGCCCTGCAGAAAGCCCATGGTGGACCTGTCTGGATCGAGTCCTCGATAATGTCCTCCTCTGCTTCGCACTATGCTGCGCTCTCAGTCCAGGAAGACTTCTCACACCTTCCCTGGGTTCCAAGAGTTAGTCCTCTTTGGTCTCGAAAGCAGAAAAGCAGGGTGGCTGTACCCAGTTTCCAGAGAAAGCTGGGCTCCTTGCCTTCTGCCTTAGGTGAGATTGAGCAGCATAGTGTTATGGCCATCGAAGAGGAGCCGGGAAAGAATTATACACCGGAGCGATGAGTTTGCTCTCTGTGGTTAACAAGAGGGTGGCTTCATTCTAGATGCCAGCAAAAGTCCTTGCAAGCAATGAGCTTGCAGCCGCTGGTCAGCACTGAAGAATCATTTAAATCCTTAAAAAAAGAAAACCAGTAGCTTTTCTTCTTTCTGGTGACCTGTTTGGGGGCAGCTGCTGTTTTACCCCTGACCTGGCTGACTGTTGGTAAAAATCTGGTGGCCCCTTCCCTTAAAGCCAGCACCGGTGTCAGTCTGAGGCATAGGTAGACCTCAACCTGGGAGTGAGGGCACTCTCTCTCAGTACCTGACACCTTGACTCTGTTTAGATCTCTTCCCTTCAAATTGGGCTCCTACTTATAGCTTTCCTGAAGTCTGGACTTCCAAAGCAGCCGTGAAGAATCTCCAAGACATTCCTTTTTGTTACAGGACTAAAACTAGTCAGAGAGGCCCACCTTTAACTTTTCTGAACCAATGGGACAGGGCAGAGGGCAGTGGTTCCGCCCACTTCTCAAAGCCTATCAGCAAGTTGAAAAGAATGAGCCAATATCGCTTCTGAAGGCGGCCCTTGATTGGTCTCAGCAGGGGCTTGCTGGTTTGGCAGAACCCAGGCGGCTTTCTTGTTTTTCCATTTCTCAAGCATCCCAGGGGTTGGATGTTGGTCAGCACCTTGAGCGTAATTCTACTTCCCTAGCACTGCCCTGTTGTTTGCAAGCATGGGACACAGCTTTCCTGGGAGAGTCACTTGCTCATCACGCAGAAAGATGACACATCTGGTGGCGAGGGGAATATAGGCATTAATTGTAGAGGAGTGTGTCCTGGACTGAACAGTACTAAGACTTCCTTCCAGGCAAATTTTGCTTCTTGGGTACTCGCAGGGTAGAAAGGTCAGAGCCAGCAGGAAGAATGACACTTGGGGTGCTTGGGAAGAAGGGAACAGCTCACCTCCACTCTTGAAAAGTCTAGATGCCAGTTGGAGTGGGTGTCTATTCACCTCTCTGAGGCTCTTTACCAAAAAAGAAAGCAGGCTGTCCTCCTTGATAAAAACATAGGAAAGAGGCACAATGCAGACCCATGTGAGCCATGGGGACAAGGCTCATCAATAGTCACACTGGGAATTTCATTTGGAGACATGGTTTAGCCTCTTTTTTCTTTTTCATTTTCACATTCAGAAAGGACAGATTTGGAACAAGACAAAAAAGGAAAAGAGAAAGAAAAAAAAAACCCCATAACTTCTTTTAAGTGATGGTCTTGGCCAGATGGCCTTGATCTGGAAGATGCAGAGTCAGGTCTTGTGAACCCATGTTCTTTTGGATTCACAGGATTTGGGCACCTTGTGCAGCCATAGCCCTTTGAAGTGATCCCTGGCCTAGAAGTAGAGCATCCAGAGAAGTGGCTCCCACAAAACCAGTTCTCCTTGATTTTTTTTTCAGACAGGTCTTTGAAGTCATCTAGCGATTGTATGATAGGTTATGGTGAAGTCACCTCTACCTGCATGTCAAAGACAGGCTAGCTCAGCTACGACATCCTTGCCTCATTTTTGTGACGGTTTAGAAATGCAGAATAAAGAAGACCACATGCCTGTGATGTTTCCAGTTACAGAGATGAGAAAGATTGGATAAAAAATAAACAGCTGGAGAAATGAACACCTCCCGTCAAACCCAGAAGCTGCTTCAAATTCCTCCATGAGATATCTGAGGCACTGAAGATTCCAGTGAGTTTAGTAATGCAATTAGGCCGTTTGTATTACACCACGGGTGATATTTGTTGAATTAAACGAAGCAAAGCAAGTTGCATGGTAGGGCTAGTAGTTCTCCTGACCTATCTTGCTTTCCACATGAGAAACCACTGTCCAGAATACAGTGCTAAGGGCTCTGTCAATTCTGTGTAAAAAAAAAAAAAAAGGTATAAAAAAGTAGTCAGGATAGCTTAGAACTAACTATGTAGCCCAGGCTCATCCACAACTCATGGGGGTCCTTCTTATAGCAGCCTCTCGAGTGCTGAGAATACAGGTGTGAGCCACCATGCTCTGCTGAAGTAGTCAAACTCTCATGAAAAGTAGAAAAGTTGCCTTGGTGTGGGGAGAAACAGGAAGAGAGCTGTTCAAAGGTCTTGGCCTGTCAAGATGGAAACCTTTCAGAAGTTGGTCACATGACAGCGTGCAGGCTGCTGACGTGACCTGGCTCAGTAGCAGAGCGCTTGCCCAGTGGGCAGGAAATCCTGGGTTTGAGCCCTAGCCCCTAACAAACAGAACAAGAAGAGACTTCAAAAAGTGTGTGTGTGTGCGCGTGTGTATTTCAACCCTGCTATGATAGCAAGTTTCACGCTGTGTGTATTTTTTAGCCACAACAAGAGGAGGGTCTGTAAGATATTAAGATGGGCTAGAAAAGTAGAGGACATTACGAAGTCACTTAGCTAGCTTTTCAATTTACACCAGTTCACCTGATAACGTGCCTTTGACAGAGTGATTCTAGATATGATTCCTTCATTAGATTTAGGTGACGAGACTGCATCAGCTATGACAGGTTTCTTGTCGGAACACCAGAGATGCAGATGGCTCTGAGCATCCCACCTGCACACAGGAAATTTCTAGACAGCGTGGAAATGACAGAAAGGATTCTGTGAGTCACAGGCCATTCTCCCCTGCAAACTTCATCCCCTTGAACTCTGTGAGCAAAGATGATTGTTGTGTGCACGACGGACACTAAAGAGGCAGAAAGGGAGGCTCTGTGTCGGACCCGTCTCCTCTGCTGTTCACCGAGCAAGGAGTGGGGTTATTATTTGGGGGAGGGGTTATTTTGTTGGGCAGTAACATCATATTTGATTTTATGTAGCAATGAAGCCAATGTTACAAATCTTTTTGTGTGTAAAAATTAATCTGTCTTCATTTAGAGTGAAGTGATGTTTAAGAATCTAGCTACTTTGAAAATGAAATCTTCGCTTATCTTTAAAAGGTCATGGCCTTTTTACATTTTCAGCCCTTGATTGCTACATTGACCCAGGCGCCCCAGTTTATGAAGACAAAGTGCCTTTAATTTGTGTGCTAGTATGTGTGTGTGTGTGTGCGTGCGCGCGCGCGTGCGCACACAGGTGAGTGAGTTACCATTGATCCCAATGATCTTTGGAATGATTTCCCCCTCACACATCTCCAGTCCCTCCCCTTAGCTGCTACTCTTACAGCATGGTAGGCAGTCAGCCCACGGGTTGGTCTTCCACCAGGCACCTGAGTACAAGGATGAATCTGGTGGAGTCTCCAGGTGGAGGCAAAGCTGCTCTTAGGGTTTTGCACACTTCTAGGAGCTGAGGTATTGCTGGTCCCCTGCTCACTCCGCATCCAGGAAAATACAGAGTTAATACATAGAGTTGGCTATGGATTACAGGCCCAGCTCTGCAAAATCCAGCTGTGTCTGCATGCTGACTTTTGCTATATCCAAAGGGCAACACAGGGAACAGTATGGGTGCAGTGGGATATAGAGAGGGGAGGAGAGGGGGTGACTATGAAAGGCTGGAGATGAGTAAGACCCCCAAATATTCAAAACTGGACCTAGTTATCGGGGCATCAGAGACATAACAGAAAAAGGGAAGCAGAGCAACTGCTGAAGAGAGCATATAGTATACAAATGAGAAAAACTGAGCAAAAAGCTGCATCAGGGAGATGACTCAGTGGATAGAACATTTGCTGGCCAAGCATGAAGACTTGAGTTCAAATCCCATCATCCCATATAAAAATCCCGATGTGGCCACAAACTCCAGTAACCCTAGCACTGAGGGCTACAGAGACAGGAGGATGGCTGGGGCTTCTGGCAGTCAACCTAGCCCAAGTTAGTGAGCTACCCTGTCTCGGGGAATAGAGAGAGTGATAGAGCAGAACATTTGACATTTTCCTCTGACCTCTGTGTGCATAGGAGGTACACTCCCCCATGTGCTCATACATACAAGTACACACATCCACATATACCACAGAACATGAAGAAGAGGGATGGAGAGAGGGAAGGAGAAAGTATTAGAAATGATTTGGGGTCTATGAAGAATGTCCAGGGATGAGAAAGCAGGACTGAGGGTTAGTGCTCCGAGCAGGAGTGTAAGGGGAGGTTCATGTTTGAGAGACTTCATGTTTGGAAGAGATACTTTCTTCCCGCATCCTCACTCTTCTGCAGAGAGAGCATGCAGCTAGAACATGCAGGCAAAGCTCACCTGCTGGAAGATTTTGGGGAAGTCCAGACTCATGCTTAAATGGAGACTGTAAAATACCCTCTTTTCCAGAATGCAGCTCAGCAGAAGCCCTCATTCAAATATCGTACTTTCTGCTGTGTAGTTCCCAGAATCCAGCTGGAGCCCCAGAGGAGAAGGAAGCCAGACCTCTGTGCTGGGACAAAGCCATCCAGAACCCAGGTGCTTCACTCTATGCACAGGTCACAGCCCTGTGACCTCAGCATAGAATGTAAAGAAGTCTGAATTGTGTAGGGGCCAGGCTATTCAAGAAGGCTAGCTGTCAGGGGCAAGTGGACGGGTAACAATTAAAAGTGTACTTTAATGACCTGGGTGTGAGGGGACAGCAGAGAACCCCAGGACCCCACACAAGATGGACAGAGCTTGCTTGGTCTTGTGTGTGAGCTGGAGAGAGGGTTTTCTAACAGTTCAGCAGACCCCATAGAGACATACCCCTCCTGTAGAACTCAATGGCTGAAGTCATTTTACAAAGAAGGAACCTGGGAGTTGTCTGCCTCCTTTATTAGAATATCCTAAATAATTTAGATATCAAACAAGGGCTCAAGATATTGCACACATGCCATTTAAATATCAACCAGTATTTAATATAAATAATGAACAGGTATCAAACTAACATTTTGAAAGCAAAAAAAAAAAATTCAGCATTTGAAAGGTAAACAATCTGTCATCTGAAAGCGATTTTTTCAAGAGCACCCAAATCGCTGACAATGCTATGGTATTTTAGGACAAACAAACATAGTGGTATCACCTCTTTCATTAGGAGGGCACTATGCTTTAGCTTGGCTTCTGTGTTGAAATGACAGGGTATGGATGGACTGCTAGTGCTTCCATGGTCCTTTCTATTTCTCTTGTCTCAGAATAACTTCAGAAAAGATGACTCAAGTCACATGTGTCACCATAATACTGATTCTTTTTCATGGCTTTGGGGGAAACCAAGTATATCCTCCTTGGCTAATAGCGTATTTATTTGAATGCATCTCTGCCTTTTTTATATTTATCATAAAACCTGCCAGAAAATATTCACTCAACACAGATCCCTTAGAACCAAAGGAATCTGCCCACCATCCTCTTGTCATGCCCAGACTCCATCCACAGTCCTTACTGTTGGGTACATGTGTAAGTATATCTCAGACTTCTGCTCACTACCAGGTAGACCAGTTAGCCTCTGGAGGCATCTTGAAAGTCCAGTCTAGCCCTTTCACAGGTAACATTTTATCATGGGTCAGATATGTCTGTCTGGAAGCAACAAGGGACAAAAGAATATTGGGGTGACTCATTTATCTTTGCTATTTCGTGTGGGAATTACAAACTTTTCTCTGCAAGTGCAGTAGAGAATGAAAGTTCTAGAAGACTGTGTGTCCCTGTCCCTGCTTCAAAGTCCTAGCATGAGCCATTCTCTCAGGAAGACACTCCAGAGCTTGAGGACCGCATCAAGTCATGTCTCAGGGCCTGGAATAGGGTGATGAGGGATTGGGCCCAGATGTCCTTCTGATGCCCTTCAGATAAGGCTGTTCGATAGGCTGTGTAAGCCAGGGTTAATGCTATCCTTTCAAAGTCTTCTTTCTTGAGGACTCCAGGGCGGTTTGCCAGGCTGGCACTCAGCCTTCGGATATCTGGGATACGCTTGGGGATTATGTTATTGCAGATTGAGTGGAAATTCAAGGCCTTCCGAAGGGAAGCTAGCTCTTCGTCCTTGATGGAGATCTTCAGGTCTGGGCTGATCTCAATTTCAGCTAGCAAGAGCTGTGGAGAAAGATGAGATTAAAAAACAAGAAGAAGAAGAAAGGAAAAACCACATGAAACCAGATACTGTTAAGGACAGAGTGAGGGGTCATAGCCACATGTGGGGAAGCATCCATAGAAAGAACTTAGAATCCAAGGGGCCCAAGCCCCAACTCTCATCTGCCTCCTTAACCTCTCTGGGGCTCACCTTTCTTCTCTGTAAAATGATCTACTCCACTGAGGTATCACGAGAAACATACAGGACAAATATGGACAGATGTGACATAGTTTCTGGTATCAGCCACAGTACCACCCTGTAGGTAAGTGATCCTATCTTCTCTTTGTCCCTCTTACCCACTGAAGAGCTTCTGAAGTATAAACTGACCATCACAGAAAAAATTATAACCAGAAGTGGGAATTTAAAGAATGCAGAGCGTTGTGCTGGGGGGTAGCGGGATGCAGGGATGCTGAATCTCGCTGGCTTGCAAGAACAGGGGCTGTATCTATCTTCATTCCTGCCCAGTGACACGAGAAGCCTGTGTAAGTACTCGAAGAATGGAAAGACTGCAAATCCCAAGTCTCCACCCTTCTGTTCTCTGCCTTCCATGACACTGCTTCTTGTCTTTCTGAACCATTGGTTTGTGACTTCCATTTTCAAGGCTTGGAAGAGACTATGCTCTAGCAGGTTGCTGCCCAGGGAAGCTTTTGGAAGTTCCTCTCTGGCTTCACTTTGTCACAGCTATCAAAACTGGAAGGGAGTTTCTGGGATCACATTGAAATGCCCTGCAACAGTTGAGATTTGGGCTCAGAAAGACTCTTGGCTGATAGACTGAAGTTCAGACCTTGAAGTTCAGGCTCCTGGCCTGAACCAAGTGACCTCAAGAAACTCTCCCCATGATTGAGAGGAGTAGGGTCTCAGGGAAGCAGGAATAAGTGGGAGAAGAAAGCATGTGGGCTAGTCTAGGGTTCTAGAAACTTAGGTGAGTTAGTGGGGTAGCCAGACTGGACCTCTGTACAGCAGACAAAGTCTAGAGACACAGCTGTGCTTGGCCCCAGTGTGGCTTTGCCTGAACATTACAGATGAACGATGCCTTAAGCTTTCACTTGGGACCTTCTACTCTGTGCCTGGGTGTGGCAGAGGCACCTATGGAACAAGCTTCACCTCTAGCTATGCCTGGACTGGACTCTGAATACTGTCATTTTTGTCGGGATGTATGGAAAAGGTGAGGTGGTCCCAGGAATCTCTTAGGTTGATGTAGGCCAGAGTCTATCACCTCCAGGGATAGTTTAGGGCATTACTTGCTACAGCACAGACCATCCAAGTTCATGGGCCCAGGCAGATCACTTCTCAGAGAAAGAGAGATGGTTCATGTCTTTGGGTGGACTTGGGTTGATGGCTTTCCCTCTCCTTACCTCATACAATAGTTCCACCTCCTCCAGGGAGGTCTGCAGGACTGGATTCAACGGCAGTGACAAGGACCTCTTTGGCCGATGGGCAGCTGGGAACAGTGCAGCTGGAAGAGACAAGAGACTGACTTGTGGGGCTGTCATGGCTGGTTGGCCACCTTTCTCTACTTAACCTTGAGGGCAGCCCTCTCAAGTATATCTTGAAAGTGGGTAGACTTAGGGAGAGGGGAAGTGGCAGACTCTCTTTTTGTGTCTCAGAAAGCTCCCAGGTACGTCAGACTAGTAGCTTATCAGGAACATACAGGAGCAACTGGAAAAAAAAATTTATCTGCCTTGTCTATGTTTGCGCTAGGAAATTTAGGTTAGAACAAAGCAGATGAGGGAAAATAGAAAAATAAAGAAGCAAAAAAGCGTTTCCTAATCCTACAAGGGAGACCCTGAAACTATTGCCCAACACATGGCATATAGCTTTCACAGCATATAATGCCTAAAACCGGTCAGTATATAGTTGCTAATCTGCAGTCTTATTGTCAGAGATTGCAACTTTGGCTAGCTAGCCCAGCTTCCGAGGTAGAGATGCCAAGGATCATCAGACAGGTAACAGAGGAAAAGAAGCAGACTGTGCAAAACCCAAACACAGAGCCCTAGGGGACCATGTGACTGAGGGCTCAGAGCTTCCCTCAGCTGAGGGCCAGCTGATATAACCATGCATTTACTGCACAGTTAAGGACATTTGTAAGCTGGAGGGAGCTGGGTGGGTTCCTGCTGGGATGAAGGATGGAATGTACTAGGCACTGATGGAGGAGTGAAGGAGAAAACAGAATATTGTTGAACACAGGGTGATTATGAGAAACCCCAGGTTTTCAGGACCAGATCAAATAGCCCCTGCCACCTGCTCAGCCCCTTTATGCTTCAGACACTGGTCACAAATGGCTGACGAACCTGTTGATAGAAAAGGACCATGACCTTTAGAAAACCAGAGGGGGAAAAATGTAGTAAACAGACGACTATAAGGGTGGCCCTCTATGTTCTGTGCATTAAGTTATGTTCAAGGTATTAATGAGGCAATGTAAATCTTTCCAGAATGATTCCCATCAGAAATAGTAAAAGAACATCTCAACCTAAAAGGACCATCCTGAAAAGCCCACAGCTGAAACCTCCTGCTTCCCATATAAAGTGACTGGATGCAGCTTTACTTGAAAAACAGCCTTTGCAGTAGCTTGTTTGTGGCCCATTGCCACAAGTTCCTCAGGGCTGAGGTGGATGTGACTTTGTGTTTCTATGTGCCTGTTCGGATCTGGAAGTACCAACTGAGGGTATCAGTAGGATGTACAGTTTGCTTCTCTCTTCTTTGTAGGAAATGAAACATGGGTACCTGACGTAGGACAAAGAGTGAGCTATTTCTGTGTTTGTGTGTAAGTGTTTACATATATGCGTGTTTGTGCACTTGCTTGTGGGAGCCTGAGGGGGAGACCAGACGTTGACATTGGGATGTCTTCCTCAGTCACTTCTTCACCTTACTGTTTTGAGACAGTCTCTTACTGAACCTGGGGCTCCTGGTTTAGCTAGATTAACAGAAGGAACCCCAGGGATCCTGCTGTCCCTATGCTGCAGCTCTGGGGTTACAGGTTCATGCCTGGTTTTTCAGGGGTGCTGAGAATTTGCACTCGGGTCCTCATGCTTGCACGATAAGCACCTTGCCCTCTGACCATCTCCCTCCTTTCCCTTTTCCGAGTCTCTCTTCTATTCTTGCCCTGGAAGGATGGAGGAGACTGACTCAAGCCAGGATTTCAGAGCAACATCATGACCACAGTTCTCCTCTCAGAACATCTTTGTTTTCTTAGTTTAGCCTTTGAGAAATTTACAGGAGCACGGTACTTACATTAGCACCGCTTTTCTTTCCTCCCTACAGCTCCTCCCATGTTCCTCCCCAATCCTGACCTCTGATTATTCTATTATAAGTGATATATATGTATACAATGTATATGTGTGTACATATGATATGTATGAATATATATGATATGTATGAATATATGTATATATATACACACACATACACATATATACATATATCTGTTCCTTACATAAATTTATAAACACAGCCTGCTAAGTTCATATGTGTTTCGGGTTGAGTTCCTGGAATCAGCTAACCTCCTGGGGATGGTGGGAAGGTCTCATCCCAGGAAAAAGATTGATTCTCCCTCCCCTGGCAAGCATCAATTGCCCATAGCTCTCCTTCTGTGGGTGGAGCCTTGTGAGAATCCCCATCCATGCTGGCATGGCAGTTGTGTTGCCATAGTTAAGATCTTCTTTAGGCAACCATTTTGCTGAGATTTCCTGGGTGCACTTTCCCTGTCACATGTAGAAGACTCTGTCTCACAGCAGACATCCTGTCCTGGCTCTTAGAGTCTTTCTACCCTCTTTTGAGATGATCCCTTGAGTCTTAAGTGAAGGGGTTGTGTTGTTTACATATCAGTTTGGGCCAGGAACCGCATAGTTGGTTGTTCTCTACGTTTTGACCAATTGTGGCTTTTTGTAATGGTTTCTGTAATGATGTATCTGCCACAAAGAGAAGCATCTTTATATGGGGTGGGAACAACCCTTACATGTGAGATTAAGGATACGTAGTTAGAATGCAGTTAGATATTATACTGGTTTAGTGAAGTGTCAGTAGTAGGTTCTTTTCTAGGCTCCGTGGCCTCACCAGTTACAAGTAGCAGGCCAGGTTTACAGTATCGGGCATAGATTCCTTTCTTCCGAGAAGGTCTTAAGTCTAATTAGATGGTTGTTGGCTATGACCAAGACAAAAATGCTACTATTGCACCTCTAGGAACTGCTTGCTGTCCTAGCCTTTGTTATTGTCCATGAGGCATAGCTGTAGTTGGGTAGGACTGTTGATTGGTTTTCTGCCTTGGAAGCTTGCCTAGCTCCTTTGGTATCATGAGAACTAGTCCTCAGGAAGGAAGTGTCCAGATGCGTTCCATCCTTATTCTTCCATGTTTTCTGTCACATCTTAAAAATATACATGTATTTTATTTAGATTATAAATGTGTGCCTGCGTGTTTACCACATGCATTCAGTGTCCAAGGAGGCCAGAAGAGCATGTTGGATTTCCTGGAACTGGAGTTACAGGCAGATGAAGGAGGCAGAGTGTGGGTGCTGACGATCAAACTCAGGCTCTAGGCTAGAGCAGCAAGAGCTCGTAACTGCTGAACTATTTGTTTCTAGTTCCAGAACATCGTTCTTATTGGAAAATTTAAAGTATCCATTCATTACATGGCTCAGTGCTGTAGGCAGTGCGTCAGTCTCATGAAAATATCTTCCCTCCAGCTGATAGAGGGGAGGGAATGGTGCCATGGGCTGGGCCTTCCTGTCCCATCATCATGATCATGGGCTCCCTAGGGAAGTTACTGTAGTCTTAGGCCTGGGCTTTCTTCACTTAGTCCTTTTGCTGAGGGCATATCTTTTATTATTCTTACCTCAGGGAAGCCTTAATTCTCAATACTTTCCCATTCAGAACTGAGCTCAGTGATGGCCACAGTCAGTCCTAGCTGCTGTTCGTATACTTAATAATGGCACTGGTAGAAAGGGTTAGAAGCATCCTTAGCTCTCCAGACTAGGGTGGTGGTTGTATGGGAAGTGTGTGGGGTACACAAGTATCCTGTTTTTCCTTTTCATGTGTATGTGTGTGGAAAGTGCATGTGGGGTGTGTGTGTGTGTGTATGTGTGTGTATGTGTGTGTGTGTGCACGCACACATGTGGAAGGCTAAAGTTGAGCTTGGGAATATTCCTTCATCCCTCTTCTACCTTACTCTTTGAGGCAGGGTCTCTCAGTCAAACCCAGAGCTCACTAAAACAGCTATCGAGCTAGAGCACATTAGAGATGGGTCCCTCTTTCCTTTCCTTCTCTCATCTCTACCTCTTGGCACTATTGCACCTCATATTTCTATTGCTACCTTGACCCTGTGCATTGGGTAAGGTAGAGACATGCATGTTCCCTAGGCTGCTGGAGGGTAGCTTGCTTTTGGCTACCTCAGTGGCTTTTGAACTGCTTAGAGGTGACTCCAGGCAAGACCTTGAGATGCTGGAGGCAGCCAGTGAGCAACAGCTCTGTCTATCCAGGCAATGTCAAAACACAGAGGAGACAATTTAACACGTGGTTCCCCCCAACCCTATGCTCCTGTCGGTAAGGATGAAGGCTGAATCCGGCCAAAAAGGTCTGTGGTTAAAACAAATGCTGGCTGAGCTAATCATATACAAAGCTTGAAACCAGGCTTGCTCCCACGTCGCTGGGTGACAGCCCTGCGCCCCCAGGGATCCTCTCCTGTTCACCCCTAAGCATGCATCTACCTCTGAGGCTTTTTTGTTCATTCTGCACACTTAGTGTCTTGCTTGCTGCCTTCCTCCCGGAAAGGGCTCTCAGGATTGCCTGCTCCTGGGATGGAAAGTGAGTTTTCCTTTTCCCCGACCATCAGCTCTGCCTACTGTAAGGCTCAGAAGGCAGGCTCAATAGGAATGACTTAAAAAAGAGCAACTAGATGCTAAATAAACCAGCAACCCTGATTTAAGGATGCTACTGTGAGCCATCTGCGAACTGTGAGACATCATAAGCTTGGCAAGTGGTCCTGGCTTAGCACTGTCAGGCTTAGCATCCTCTTCCCACCAGAGAGTAGGGGAGAAAACAGAAACACCAGAGAATTCTAGAGAGTGCCCCACATCCTCAGGACCACTGGATCTCAGATGAGAAGGTTACTAGAAGCTTTGTTCAGAGCCACAGCTTTGTGTATGTTTTGTGGGGTGTAAACCTGTCCGGCTCACTTGCTTTTCTCCCTAGAGTTCCACATTCAGCCCAGTCACTGAGCTTCTCTTTGGGGTTGTGACCATCCTCATGAGGGTCACTCTATATGTCTGTCTTGAGTAGACTTGGGACTCACCGGTCTCCTTGCTTAAAAGTCTGAGGCACAAGGTGGTCTTGAAAATGACGACAGAGATTGTCCCCTCCTTCACGGGCAAATGAGTATCTATGACACATTAGACTGACCAGCACGGAACAGATAATTCACCTGCTAAGATCACACCAGGTGGATCAGGCTACTTTAGAAACTGGATCCAGCAAGCCCTGTCCATGCCTCCAGTTAAGAGGACACCATTGGACTGCAAACAGAAGCTACTAAAGCATGGTGCTCACATACAAACAACTAATAACCCCAGAGCATCTCATTTTAGAGATGAAGAGACTTGGTGGTTAAGGACCTTAGTATAATGCCCAGCCTGTAGGCCCAGAGTCCAACCTCTCAGACAGGGGTGGATAATGGTCTTTTTGCTCCAAGAATG
The DNA here is from genome assembly GCF_004785775.1 of Grammomys surdaster. Classification (NCBI taxonomy): domain Eukaryota; kingdom Metazoa; phylum Chordata; class Mammalia; order Rodentia; family Muridae; genus Grammomys; species Grammomys surdaster. The sequence goes on from NW_021604631.1 coordinate 2,678,319, forward strand.
GTTGTTCTTCATTTCTGAATAACCACGAAAGAGATGCGTTTGCTATAAAATATATCCTTAAATAAATCACACACATGTGGAGGTCAGAGGACCACTTGAAGAAGTTGGTTCTCTCCTTCCAAATGTGGGTATTAGGGATTGAACTCAGTCATGAGGCATTGGTGGCAAGTGCCTTTACCCATGGGGTCATCTCTTGACTCATGCCACCTATGCAGATCTGCATGTGTTTGGAGGACACGTCACCACATTAAGTAGCTGTATTTTAAGATCTCAGTCACCCTGTCACATACACCCTTCGCTGCTGCCCAGCGGTCTCTGTCTCTTCTCATGCTCACACTCTCTCAGCTAACTAACATCCTCCCACCTCCAGGTCCTCCCTCACGCCAGTCACCTGCTACACACACACGCATGCACACACATACACACATGCACACATACATACATTCATGCATACACACATACACACGTATGCACACACACACTCGCACACACACACCACATACACACACGCATACACACACGTATGCACACACACGTATGCACACACACATACACACATGCATGCACACACCCATGCACACACACACATGCATGCACACACGCATGCACACACACACACACACACGCACACACACACACCCCTGCATCCTCCCCAACATCCTTCATCTCCCCCAGTTGGTCAGCTGCCATCTTTCCTTCCTCTTTCTTTAGCATCCCATATCCATCTAATCATCACATTTTGGTGACGGTCCTTTCCAAATCTATCAGGAACTTGCCTACATCTTCCCCATCCCAACAGCCTCCCCAGACTTCTAACTCTAACCATCTCCCTTAATGGTGTCTCTAGTGTGGAGCTAGAGACTCTGGCTCATCCTTACTCTGCTCTTAGTACAGTACCTGAAGTAAGTCTGTGGAAACGGGGGGCCTGGAGATGTCACTGCACCCAGAACCTTCTCTGGTTCTAATTTTTCCCAGGGACACCCCCCAAAACCAACCAAACACCCACAAAGCTTCACATGGTAGCAAGTACTTGCAGATCAAAGTCCTCATCAGCTTGGCATGTATCTCCCGTCTCCCTGGCTCATGTGACTCTGGCCATAGAAAACCTCACTGTCTTTAAACAGATCTGGAGAACTTTTCTCTCAAGGCATGTCTGTTTCGTCTCCCTGAAATATCTGCTCCCAGGCTCCACAGAGATTACAAGACTCCCTCCCACACCTCTCAGGTCTCTTGTGATTTTTCTCTTCCAGGGGAGCCTTCTGTGACCACCATATCTAGGATGATAAGCTTTTCGCACTCTAACCTCTGACCTTACTATGTTGCCACCCAGCGACTCACACATTGTCGTTATCCATGTGCTTGTCTCTTGTCCCCTTCACTAGAATGTCGGTTCTGTGTGGGAATGGGACCTGTCTGTGTTGCTCATCACTGTATTCCTGATACCTAGTGTTGTGCCCATTACTGTTTGTTGACCGGATAAATGATACTGTAGGGCCACACTAGCTACTCGAGCTTGGTTCTCTTCAGGGTACTTTACAGGAGCTTCCTCTTTGCAAGAGAGTGAGTCTACCATCATTTAAAGTTCCAGGTCTGGTCCCAGTGAAGCAGACTTTGATCCCCACCATTGTCTTGCCTTATCTCTCAGGAGTCCTTGCTCCAGCTAAGAGGGAGCTGCTTCTCCTCTATCTTAGGCAAGGCAGTTGCTATCTCCCCATGCTTTTATCCCGTGCAGACTTTGTGACCTGGAGTGCAGCCAGAAGGCTCCCTCCCCGGGGCGGAAGCAGAGTTGCGATGGAGTCTGACCTCTGACTTTTCAGGATCCTGGGTTTGAAACTGTCCTTTGTCTTCCTGCTCCCACTCCTGTGTGTGGAGCCCTCCAGTGGAGTCCACTCAGCCATGTGTAGGACTTGCACCAGAGAACCTTCTGGAAAGGATACTGGCTGCAGACCACATCGAGCCAAAGCACAGCGCCACTGTGAATGAATCCTTGAAGCAACTCTGGGTGTGGATGAGAAATGTTCTTGCTTATGAAAGATCTCCTGCCAGATTCTGATGTCGATCATTCTTTGGCTCCAGGGCCAAGCCTTTTGGAGAATTGCTGTTGTTTGGAGAAGACCACAGTCCCAGACTCCTTCATGCCTGCTTCCAGTGAGGCAGTGTGGTAGAGGAGTGAACTTGACTACAATAGTTATCTGCATGGTGCGCTAGGCGACACTGCAGAGACCAGCATCAACTTTTTCTGGCCGTTGCCCTTACCTGGCAGAGCATCCAAGAGCAAGGACAAGCACAACTCTAGGACACCCACTAACCCTCGGGGCTGTCTGTTTTACTAAACCGTTTCATAAATAAATACTTTTGTGGGGATGGGATGCTGGCTGGGCAGGGAAGATGACTGCCTCCCAGCCTGACTTGGGAGGAGAGAACTGACTCCTACAATGTGTGCAGCATTACACATGTGTCCATACACGAGCACGTGGTCATACGGACAAATAAATAAATGTTGGAAAATAGAGATACTTCATATGGCCTTAACAACAACATAGTCATGATTATTGGTTATTATGTATCTACTTTTTACCTTTTTAAAGTCAGGCAAGCCCTCTCCCTTAGGTATCTCCCTGACAGGCTGTGGGGCATGCCAGGACACAGGCTGTGTGTGTAGGTCAGTGTCCTCAGGTTGGCCCTGTTAACCACAGAAACCACAGGTGAGTCACTGAGACTTCGTCATGCTGGTGAGGCTGGACTGGGCAGTCCTGGATCTGGCTGTGGAATCACCACCCTAGGAGGCGGGGGAGGGAGGGAATCCTAGAGAGTGCTTCCTAGGGGGAGGCTGGGAGAAGGGGCAGAAGAAGGGTGCCTGGCAGTGGGCAGACTCCTTTTGGGTTTCTTTCTATATAGAGCAGTGTGTATGGGAGGGGAGGGCTGTGGTAGAGGATATGGACGGAAGGATACAGTCTCCTAAGGAAATTCACTGAAAGCAGGGTGGCAGTTCAGAATTGGAGTAAGGAGGTGAAAAGGACAACACCTGTGGGAAAGTTATTTTAGTGTGTGTGTGTGTGTGTGTGTGTTTGAACACGAAGGCACACACATAGGATCGCACCATGGGACAACCTGGAGAACGTTACACTCAGCAACACAGTCCATCTTCTTCGGACAGTATGTCTCATTGGCTTGGAGCTCACCAGTTGGGTTAGGCTGGCAGGCAGTGAGCCGTGAGATTCTACGCTCAGCCCCCATAGCGACGGGATTACAGACACAGGCTCCATACCCAGCTTTTCCACATGAAATCTGGGGTAACTCAGGCCCTCATGCTTGCATGGGAAGCATTTTATCAACTGAGCTAATCTAATGGTGACAAGAATTGTGTCCTTTTTTAATTAGAAAAAAAAATGTTTAAGACAGAGGAAAAATAAAAGCCAACCATGTGGAAAATTTTTGAAGAAACTTGGATGGACTCCATATCACTTGTTGCTCCAGAACACAGTCTTGGACCATACATCTAGCGCTTCGTACTTTGTCCCATAATGGCCTTTTGGTCATTTGTGTTGGCCTTGATCCTTTAGCGCCTGCGCCCTGCTGGGAAAACCTGTTCCCAAGAGCCTCAAATGTTGCTATCAAGTGTGTTGAGAGACTCAGCTTTTCATTAAGGAATAATGCTTATTATTATTATTTTTTTAGAGAGATAAGTAGCCACTAACACTTATGTACATAATTTTTGTAGCACATTTTTGAATACCATCCTCAAATCAGCCCTGCGAGGGCATGTTTTGCGATTGCTAGGATGCCGCTTGCTAACAACATCCAGAGGAATTAGAAACCTGTCAGAGATCATGCAGGTGGCTCGTTAAAGAGAGCACTGAAATCTCCGAGTCCTTGCAGGAGTGTGTATGAGCCCTCTTGTGCGTCCAGTCCTCTCTTGGCTTCCTGACAGCCAGAGCCTTAAGAAGAGAAGATGCCTTTGTCTCCTTTGGCAAATTAAGTTGTGCTCCAGTGTGACAAGCATAAGTGACAGAATCCAATTATAAGACCTCTCTGCTTTCCGCCCCCAAAAGCCCTTAAAGACTATGCACATGAGCAGGTAGGCGTGTGTGTGTGTGTGTGTGTGTGTGTGTGTGTGTGTGTGAAGTCTCTGTTATTTGCAATTTGCATCTCGGCAACACTTATGTCCCGGCCAGTCCCTAATGTCAGGTTTAAGCACAGAGACGATAAATGAGTAAGCGCCTCAAGCTTCTGTCTTCCATTGCAAATGTTTCTCCCCTGCTGCTCAGGCCTCGCTTTCCCTCCCTGACATCGTCCCTGAGAAGGAGGGGCACACCAATCCTCATGCCAATCCTCACCCCCTTAGGAGTCTCTATAAAGAGCGTCTGGATTGACGTGAGGGAACACTACTTCTAGGTCTTTCTGGGAATGTGAACTCAGCTGGATAGAGGCAGCGGAAAGATTTCTCCTCAGACTGGCATGGGGTGGGTAGCACTCCCAGCTCTTCATTTCCCGATAGTAAGAAACTAGCTGGCTTGATATGTCCCCGGTGCCTGCCAAGTACAGCCAGACCAGAGTAAAGATGCCATCCTTGTTCTCAGAAGTGGTATCCGAGGGAGAAGATGTCAGCATGAGAGAAAAGCTTTCGCACATACTGGCTTCTTTCCATGGAGGTTTGATGGGAATGGCACCCCTGCCACCCAAGCACATTGGACAGATGCCCCAATGGTTCTTTTTTTCCTTACCCACCACTACACAACTTTACCTGGCTGCCAAAATGCACACCCATAGCATCCTGGATACCTCATTCTCGACCAGCTTGGCCAAGAGCTCCCTGTGTTAGTCTCCCAGGTAGCAGCCTCCTATATCCCAGTGGCCACCATTCCATCACACAGGCAGCGGAGCTTGACACCTTCTCTCAGGGGGTCTGTCTCAGCAGTAGCAGCCAGGGATCTGGAGAGAACCTGTACCCATCCTCCTAAACAGTGAAGAGTTCTTTCTGGGTCACCAGCAGGAGCAACCCGATGGCTTCTCAACCTCCATTAGTCTCCCAAATCAGCTGCTTTGACGCTCTTCCACCGGCTTTTCCTATCACCTTTTACCAAGAGGTACCACACCAGAAGTATAGAGCACTGGCAAAGTTGGTGTATGAAGCAGGCACAGGGCTTTTAACTCCTTCCTCCCTCTATTCGAGAAAGATGAACGAGCACCAGAGAAACACAAGAATAAAAACAACTTACCCCTGCTCCACCTGCAGGACATAGTGACCTGGGTGCTGGAGAGCACCAACAGAATCGTCAGGATCTTCCAGGGCATCTTCCAGGAGGGAGACTAACTGACCTTCTATGCCTGTGGGACCCCAGGTGGGCCCCCCACTCTACTCTGTGAGAGGACAGAGTTCTTACTGTCCTTTCTTGTCTATAAGGAAAGCAAGGGCCTCTCCCTGGCTCCAGAGGGTGGAGGCAGACGCTGCCTCTTGGGTGGGACAGAAATTGGTACCTCTCTTAACCTAACTCTCTCTGGGATTAGGGGACCAGGCTTCCACACGGAGGCTCTGTTTTTGAGCACATCTGGAGTGACTCACGGGGCATGTGATCTCTTTGGCAGTGGGCTGGATAAATATAATTTCTGTGCTTGAGTTCCATGTGCTGGATGCGCCCACTGGAATTTTTCTTTAACAAACAGACCCGCGGAACTTGTTAGAGAGCCCGGCGAGAAGTTGGCTGTTTTCCCCGTCCACACATACGACTTCAGAGCCAGGACTGAGGGCTGGAGGAAGTGCTGAGAGGTTGCCTGGCAGACGGTGGGGGCTGGTGGAGCTCAGAGTTGCCTGTAGGACAGCACAGTCATTGTAGTACTAGGGTGGGGTGTTCCTACCACTCTTCCCTGGAGCTAGACTTGTGGGTCTTGGGGTCTGGCGCCTTTCCTAGGTTCTGGGTAGGTGGGGCATTGTCAGGTTGTGAGAAGCAGAATGGACAGGTGGTGTGGAGAATAGGCATTGCCTTGTGAATCTTGTGAGCCTATGCAGGAGGCTGGGGATGAGCTCCCATTCATATCCATGATGCTTGTATGGGGTGCTTTCCACACAGTTGGTAAAGAAAAGTGGTTGAATTAGCTCATTCCTCTGGAGGGTCAAGAGCATGATACTGGCTTCTGCACAGTTCTGGCTAGGATCAGACGAAAGAAGACACCTCAGTGGGAATGTTTGTGAGGAAGCAATTTCATGGTGATCTAGGAAGCCTTCTGGAATCCGGCTTTCTCTGTTTGCAAAAACCTTTCATGGTAACTAACCAGGATCCCCAAAGAGCTACGTTAATCCCTTCTAAGGACAATGCCCCAATGACCTAGCTACTTTGCACCAAGCCCCACACTCCTCATCTTGGAGGTTCCATATACTTTTTAATCTCACTACACTAGAGACCAAGCTTGCCACATGACCCTTGTCGCCGCTGAACCTCTCTGTACTGTGCCCAGATTTATTTCTCACAGAATGGAAATATTTTCCCATCATCGTTTAAAAAGCATTGGGAGACAGCTCAGTTGATAAAGTGCTTGCTGTGTAAGTGTGAGGACCTGGGTTTGATCCCCAGCACTCATGAATCTCAGGGGAGGAAGACACCGGACATCAATCTCACATGCACGCACATGCCATGCTCACTTGTCCCCAAACACGTACAGGCAACGCTGTCATAGATGTGCTAACTATGTCTTTAGTTATGTGCCACTCCTCCACCTTCCCGACCTCCAGAGAAGACTATGAAAGCTTGAGGAACTCTGAAGAATCTCTTGCTGTTTTGGCTTTCTAACCGTGGAGACAGTGGTCAGGATGGCCTTCCAGAGTGGACTACTAGAGTGGACACCGTGAGGTTCCCTTTCCTTCCATTGGAGCTCCCTGCTAATCACTGAAAGCCGTTGGTGTCACTAATATAGCTAATGGCCCTCAGGTGTTTAGCGTGTTTCAGGTTCTGTGCTAGACTCGCCCCCCTGTATTATTAACTGGTCAGTGCTTACAATGATGAGGTAGGTCAGTGTGGAGCAGCGTTCCCTGCAGATGTCTGGGTCACAGACTGCATTACAAACTCTAGCAGCCCCTTAACGTCAAAGAAACAGGTGTAGTTAAATCTAATTCTACTTCTTACTTGGTTTACCATATCCAAAGTATCATTTCTACAATCAATACAGCATTAACACGGCAACACACACACACACACTCACACACACACACACACACACACACATACACACACACACACACACACACACACCATACAAAAGTCTCTGAAGTCTTATATGTGTCTCCCATCACATACTTAAGTTTCTTCTTTCCGAGGGCAGTTGCATGAAAGTATTTAATGGTTGATAAAAGTCCTACGAGGCAGGGTTGAAAGACTAATTCCATTAACAAATATTTTCAAGGCTCATGCGTAGTTCTCTCCACCCCTCCCCACCCCTGATTACTCTGGGTCTGGGAAACCACACACGTGATGCGCACAAACCAAAGCTTCTAATACTTAGTGTGAGTGGGAGGTGGCTCCATTGCGTTTCTACTTACTTAGAAAATTAAGATTAAAGTTTTAAAATAAAGGCATCCAGATTCAGGTCACCACAAAGCTTCTGTATGCATACAAACATCTTATAGGCAGCACACAAGCATCTTACAGACAGCATACAAGTGAGACCTGCAGCCATGCCCCGTTCAGAGGAGAACACATTTCCCACACAGTGCAGGTGGCTCAAGGATCAGTCTGCTTGCTGTGCTGCTGCCTTCAGATACACCGCTGTTTCAATATCAGTTTCAAGAACCTTTGGGTTCTAATTAATAAGCATTTTATTATTTTTCTTTGTTAAATAGAAGCCAGAGTCAAAACCCTCTGTAAGGGTAACACTTCCCAAAGGATGGTGGTGAGACTTTAAGGGAAGCCCAGCTGCAGAAGACCAGAGACCAAGCTGTGTGCAGTCTGGGGCACATGATTGCATCTTTAATGTCAATCAACCAAGATGAAGCCCTCTGTAGTGTGGGGTGGCTGACTCTGCACTGCCAGTGACCACTGGATCAGGCAGTGCAGGGCTGGAAGCCAGACAAAGCTCTGGGGCAGGCTTCCTGCTCTTGTTATTCTGACAGTTACGAGCTGTGAGGCCTTAGTGTGGTTCCTTCATCTACCTTTACCTCCATTTTTTCCTTTGCAGAATGGGGATACCGGTAGTTTCCTTTCTGAAGAATGCTATTAGGAACTGGTGAATTGATACATGTAATTGCTGAGAGCAGTACCTGCTACAGACTATGCATTCGGTGCATAGGTACTACAGAGACATAAAGAAACGGGCTCAGAGGGGTCAAGGAATCTACCTAAGGTCACCTTGTTAGGAGACCTGGGGGGTTTCAGCCTGAGCCTTTGAGATTCTGCATGCAGAATTGCTTCTTTAGTCTATCTCATCCTTTTGTTTCCAGAACACTTAACTGGAAGGTTGGTTAATCAGTTCTCAGGGACTGGGGAGAAAACCTAGTCTGCTTGCCAATTCCTCTGGTGAACATACTTCCACCAAGGCTGATCTGAAGCTACTGAAAGGTTTAAAAAGCAGCTTTCAAGTTTCTGAAATTGGCAATGGTCTCTTGGGCATCCTGTATTAGCTGACCCAGCACATGATTGCATAGTATGAAGTTAGTTCTCCTGGCTCTGATACTAGCCGGCTTCTGGTGTCATGCTTTCTCATAGAACGTATTTTATAAATCTACAAAGAGTGTCCAAAGGACCTGGAGGGGACTGGGCTCTCTTGGGTGATTGTTGATTGGCTCTAAAGCTTGGCAACCACAGCTCTGATTGGCTCTAAAGCTGGGCAACCTCAGCTCTGATTGGCTCTAAAGCTGGGCAACCTCAGCTCTGATTGGCTCTAAAGCTGGGCAACCTCAGATCTTGCTATATTCTTGCTGTTACTCTCCAGACTCTAGCCTTTCACCTTCTCCTTTCCACCTCTTGCCTCCTGATATCCTGACCCATCTGTCAGCCAAAAGGCAAGCGGGCTTGGTGACGTGGTCTACAGAAATCAGGCATGACCAAGGGACAGATGATCGGCAAGATGAATAGACCCATTTGGTCTGTAGGCAAAGTGTTGAATGAATGAGCAGATGAATGGAGAAAGAAGGCACAGGTTTTGAACAGTGGGAATGCCTGTGTCAGCTTCCAGCCTCTTCTTTTGGCTTGGTACCCAGAGTCTGCGTCTACTGAACCCTTCCTCTCTGTCTACACAGCCAGCACATTTGGTCTGGATTCTATTTTAAATCCGTAAGTGAGGTAATTTGGTCCAACAACAGAAGCACAAATGAAGTCACAGAGTGCTGGCTTCCAAGGCAGAAGACACATTCATCCATCCCTCTAGGATTGCTACCATCAGTGACTCAGTAATACGTGTAGGCTTGTGTCAGGCCAGGCCAGACTGTCCTTCCGCAATGTCCATGTGTGCAAACTGTTCTCTGCCAGGTGCAAGAGTCCTTTGGGCAACTCAGCTCCCATGGCTGTGAGGCTGGAAGCCCTGCTTGCCAGAGCAGTGTGTCAGGGGAGAAAGGGTTAGGCCCACCAATGGCAGCGCTGACTGAACATGGTGGACCAGGTCTCTGCCAACTTTATGGGGTTCACATGGTGCGCTTTGGGATCTGTTCCTTATACTCCAAGCTGTAAAGAAGAACTGAAGAGAACTCTTGCTTCCATACAAATGTGCAAGCTACAGTTCCTTAAAGAACTGTGACTTAGAAAGCAAGAAGTAGAATTTAGAAAGCAAATGAAAGCCCCTGTGTAGTCATGGCTCAATTTAGGAAGATCGGCAGCTATTAAATGTGAACAAATGTGAGACTATCATTGTGTTAGTTCACTGAGGTGTTGGGGGTGTTTGTTGTAGTAACTAGCCTACCCTGACTGATATGTTCTGTGTGTGTGTGTGTGTGTGTGTGTGTGTGTCTGTCTGTCTGTCTGTCTGTCTTAGATTCTTAGAGGTTAGAGAAGTGGAAGGTAGGGGTGGGTATGATACCAGAAGGAATATTCTAGAATGGGAAGCTCCCTGGAGAGAGTATGTTACTTGCTCATTCCATACGTTCCGTAGAAGCAGACATGTGGAGCCTTATGGAGGGAGTGGTTAGTGTCTTTCTTATCTTCTCCCCTGAATTCTGGCCCCGAAGAGATTTGGAGAAGGGGCATGAACATTTACTCTGGCTTAGTAAGTGGATGGTCAGCCATGTTCAGACCCAGTGGATACTAGTCTGGGAACAAGAGAGAAGCCCAGGGAGGAGTTGGCCTCTCCTGCTCCCAGCAGGCTTGGGAGAGGGTGAGTTATGTAAGGAATTTCCTGCTTTGAATCACCGATGCCAATAACCACAGCTCAGCAGGTTCGTCTCCTGCCCACTGTCTGTGATTTTCCAAAAACACCTCCGAAAACATTCACATTTGTCCTTCACAGTCCAGGACCAGTTCATTATCGAATCTGACTTGGGGTAAGAAACTAACAATTGATTTATTTCCATCCACAATGAAAATGGAAGGAAATCTTCCTTTTCTCTCTTCTGAATTTGGAAACCGGGGAAGAATTTTTCAGGAAAGAACAAGAAGTGGGTGGAGGGCGGGAGAGGTCAGAAAAACACTTGAGAGCCCTGGGGGGTATGGGATGATGTGGGATGGCACTGTCTGGCTGCTTATACAATATGGTGGCTTTCATATGCTGAGGGTGAGTCCAGCTTAGGGAAAGGACAGTTACAGAGCAGGACCAGCTCTGCCTGTCGGTGGGCTGGGAGCCCTGAGTTCAGGGGTTTCCACCAGCTCCTTAGCATCCCAGTGACCCATTTCCTCCAGACCTTAGTAAAGCCAAGTGGGTGGCATATTGTCTTGACTCCACACAAGGCATTAGGGGAAACGGTGATGCACTGCACCAGCTGAGGGCCCTGGAAGACTCTCCCAGACACGTGTTGGGTAATGTTTAGGGGAAAACAGTTTCTAAAGCAGGACACAGGGACCTGAACGGCTTGAGCTAAGTCTGTTTAGCATCCACGTTGACAGCTCATTTTTCTCTATTCTTTTCTCCTGAGCCCACAAAAGAGAGATCAGTAGAGAGCAGGGACTAGCTACCACAGAAGGAGAGGAGCGCAGAAGAAAGATCAAGGGTGAGCCTAGAGGAAATGGGGCGGAACTGGTGCCTCCAGCATCTGTACACGGTTGTAGTCTGAGGACCTCACCTTAGGAGGTGTATTAGGTACTTTTTTTTTTCCAGCTGAGACCAAACACCTAACAAGAAGTAACTTAAAGAAGAAAGGGCATGCTTTAGCTTCTCATGGCCAGGAAGGCATGGTGGCAGGGGGGTGGTTGGTCATGTGACACGCACAGTCAAGAAGTAGAGAGATGAATATCGGTCTTATCTGTTCTTTTTAAAGATTTATTTATTTTGTATGTGTGGGTGTTTCCCTGCACACACACACGCCTGCACCATCTTAGTGCCTGATGTCCAGGGAGGCCATCAGACCCTTTGGAACTGGAGTTACAGATGGTTGTGATCCAGCCTGTGGGTGCTGGGAACCAAACCTGAGCTGTCTGTAAGAAGAGCAGGTGCTTTTAACCACTGAACCGTCTCTCTAGACACCCACCCTCACCTCCACCTTGTTTTTATTCAATATGGAACCCTAATCCATGGAATGGTTCAACTCAGTTAGGATGAGCCTTCCAATTTCAATGAATCTAATCCCTTACAGACAGGCCTAGGGGCTTGTCTCCTTGGTAATTCTAGATGCTGCCAAACCAACAATTAATATGGATCACAGAACTCCTGTAGGCAATTTGCGGGTGCCTGTGTAAGAAGCATGGTCCCACGAATGTAGTAACTCTGATTTGGGGCAGTTCAGTGCTTATAGCTTAGCAGATCCTCATTGGTTAAATCTTTAGCAAAGTGATTTTCTTAAAAAAATGTGCGTATCATTCAAATTGTTGTTGCTTTTTCCTCTGCATGGCCAAGGATGCTTCCCTCTGGGATGGAGTGAGGTGGTGTGCTGTACTGAGGTTCAGCCTGTAGAGGCAGGGTTAGAAAAACATACACATCAGGATAAGAGCAAGGTGGGATGCAGTGTAGGACTCAGAAAACGTGCCTGATGGAGGAGCTGTTGAAGGAGACCAGGAGTCCGTGGCTCCACTGTGGACTTTGTTCTTCCTACACATCCCCGGGAGCAACTGATGTTGATTTTCATGGAGGCGAGAGAGCAAGTTGCTTAACCCGTTTTGTGGCACTACCACAGAATACCTGAAGCTGGGTAACTTACAATGGAAAGAAATATATTTTGTTTCAGGGTTCTGGGAGTTGAAGAGCATCTGCCTGGTTTTGTTAAGACCCTCATTGTGAGTCAGTGGTGGTGCACACTTTTAATCCCCACATTTGGGAGACAGAGGCAGGAAGATCCTATGAGTTCAAGGCCAGCCTCGTCTATAGAGTGGGTTCCAGGACAGCCAAGGCTACACAGAGAAACTCTGTCTTGAAACAACAAGAACAAGAACAACAACAACAACAACAATGACAACAACAAACCAGAGCTTCACTGGGACACTGGGAGAGATGGGAGGACAAGGAGACACTTGTGTGAAAGATGGAGGAGATGGAGAGAGGAGGAGAAAAAAAAGGGGTTCTCAGGCTTGCTTTATAACAACCATTCTCTTGGTAACCAATCGAGTCTTGAGAGATTGAGAGCCCATTTCCAGTAGACAAGTGTTAATTCCTCCTGGGATTCTAATTCTCTCTCAGATGCTCCTAGATCACTCAGTGCCATTCTGGGCCTGCCTCTGTGCTAGAGTTTGGATGGGAAAAACTATATTTAGACCAAAGCAGGTTTTGTTTTGCTTTTGTTTAAAGCTACTCCTGGAGGGAAAATGATCATTTTATGCCCCCCCCCATCCCTCAGTTGGGGAATAAATGTCATCTGAAGAGGTAAGAGACTGGTATGTTTCTTACACTTGAGTGAAATCCCTGGTCTTGAGTTTCCAGGTGCATAGGTCACATCCCTGTGTAGAGATAGCCACCCTCTGTGCTTACTCCAGATAAAAGCATCTGGAGTGCTGCCCAAGCAGGCACAGACCAGCAGCCACCGGGCAGCAAAGAGGTGAGATCAGAGGGTTAGGGCTGAAAAGGTCATCTGGGGCTCTCTAACACTTCCTCCTGACTCAGTGGTTTGGAGACCTTTGGAGGAGGACTTGATTAGCTTTTGTTTGGAGAGGAATTAAAGCAGGCTAAGGTAGCGTCAACAGTAGCAGAGTCGCCCAACTCTTATCTTTAGAGTGGATAGCCACAAAGGCCGAAACCTAAAAACAACCCAAGTGGCCTCCATAAGGGGATGGATACATGTAACAGGGTACATTCATACCATGCAGTATATTGTCCCATACTAGAAGGAGCAAAATGTTAGCACATGTGCTGTAGCACACACAGGAAGTAGCTTAGAAAAACGAGTATGAGTCTGATGATGCGAGGAATAGATAGAACTAAGCTATCGTGATGGATGGATATTTATCGAAAGGATTGACTGAGTAAAACAGGGTGAGTGGATTTTCTAGGGTGCTAAGGATTTGTAGTTGATCTGTATGTGGACTGCACAAATGTCTATGCACATGAAAGTCACTGAGCTATACGCTTAAAGCTGCACAGGTGCTGATAGATCATCACTTAAGATTTCTTGCTGCTCTTCCAGATGACCTGAGTTCGGTTTCCAGCATCCATAGTGGACAACTCACAGCTTCCTCAAGTCCAGCTCCCAGGCAACTAGCACAGCGCCCTCTTCTGGCCTTCTGTGGGCACTGCAGTCATGTGCACATATACATGCATAGAGACATTCTATACATGCGTTTAATTAAAATTTAAGTCTTGCTGGGCAGTGGTGGCGCACACCTTTAATCCCAGCACTTGGGAGGCAGAGGCAGGCGGATTTCTGAGTTTGAGGCTGGCCTGGTCTACAGAGTGAGTTCCAGGACAGCCAGGGCTACACAGAGAAACCCTGTGGGGGGGGGGGGAAGAAAAAAAAAGTTAAGTCTTAAGAAAGATTTCCATATACTCCTAGGTATAAATCATACTTCTGTCTCCCCAAACAAAACCAAACAGCTAATGCAAGATCCATGTCTAGCTGACTTGAGATTATTTATTGGCCATGGCTTCCGTGGATCAGATCTGACATTAAAGGAGTCCCCTAGTGTAGCAGCTGAAGTAACTTGGGTGTGTTACTGAATGAGTCTGGAATTTAGTGTTATTTTTTTCTCTCAGTTAAAAAGGAATAAAGATTGCTTATTTTTCGTTGCTTTCAGACTGCTACCTCAAATGGCTCCGGGCGGCAGTAAAGAGGACACAAAGGCGTTCCAGTTGTAGACCTGGATACTCTTCTGCTAGGACAGTGAGTCCAGTGACACTGGAACCAGAGTCTGCCAAGACCAGCCCTCTCCTTGCTGCTTCCCCACTCTCCAGTGACAGCTAGCTCTGCCTGAGTACTGAGGCAGCCTTATATTCTGGAGCCTCTGGTCTCCCTCCTTCAGCCCTTGGTTCCTCTGTGTCTCAAGCCTGCTCTTGTCTTCCGGTCCTGACAGGCTCTTTCTGTTTGGTGGATAAGCTTTAAAAACATCACAGGAGGAAGGGAACAGGGAAGAGCTTCTGGGTGTCTGATTCACATAGCCTCACAGTCTGGACTATGTGGCTAAGAATTCAGTCTACCCTGACCTCAAGGTGACAGATAACAAAAGGTCCCCTTTAAGGTTGCCCACAGACACCTAGAGACCTACCTCTTCATAGTCCACTGCCCTGGCTCTTCCTGCCCTATTGCTGCCTCAGACCCCCAAAAGGGAATAAAGTGTCGTTAGCGGTTGGATCTAATCACTGAAACAGCATCTGAGTGAATTTCCACTCTACTTCATTCTCTCGAGCCCTTTCTTCAGACTCAGGTGGTGGTGGGGCAAGTTAAACTGCTCTTGGGTTTTGATGGGGATGCTTTATTGTGATTGAGCAGTCCTGAGGCAGGATGTTTGGGCCTTCTCCTTGGTTTATGCTCAACAGCAGCACAGGAAGCCAGGTTATCTCCCTGACCTGAAGCAGAGCAGTCTCTGGCCTCAGCATCTTCTTGTTGGGAGCAGAGTTCAGTGGAAACACAAACATGGGCCCAATAAACCGTAGACTCTCAGGCTGGACGGGATTTAGAGCTTAGGGATCTGAACTCTGTCCTACAAATGAAGAAGTTAAAGCTATGAAGATAAACTGGCTGAGGGGCAAAAGCCAGGCAGTGATGGAGGTGGGAGAATATCAGAAATGATTGACAGGACTCAGAGCATTGAGCTGACCAGAACAAACTGACCGTATCACCGCACACTCCATGAGGCCAGAGGTTCTCAGCTGGTACTGCTGACATTTTGGGTTGGGTAATCCCTCACTATGGGGGCTGTCATAGGCACCAAGAGGGGTTTAGGTATGTCCCTGGCCTCTAGATACCAGTAAGAGCCCTCACCCAATCCATGACAAAGATGTCTCTAGACATGACAAATGTTCTCTGGGATCAAAGTCAGCCCTGGTTGAAATATGATGTTCTTTTGGCTCAAAGTTTCAGGATGCACTGTGGCATTCTTATTGTCTGTAGGTCTGTCTTCTGTTTCAGTCTGTAATTCCTTGAGTTTGGAAAGATGGTTGCTTACTGAGCTTTTTGTTTCTTATCTCACATAATATTTGGCATGTGAGAAATGCAGTAAATGACTTTAAACAAATGCATGCATGCATGAATGAATGAATGAACACACATACTGAGCCTCTGAAGAATAACCTTTCATTTACTGGTTTCATATAATTTATTATATAAAAACATATTGTATATAAATACATAATTCTGGCTTAATAATATATTCTATTAAGCATCAGGTTGGCATCCTCTGGCAGAAGACAGTGGGAGAATGACTTACATGACCTTCTGTCTGAAGATGGTTGGGGTCCGGATGCTCTGCCTTACCAGAGGCTATCATAGTCACACAGGAGGCCTCCGCTCAGCTCCCCTCAGCACACTGCAGGCTTAATTATGAGACTTCTTTTCAGTTCTGTGAAACAATGGGAGACGATAATACACAGAGGAGCGTCTTCTCAATGGGATACAAGCAACATTCAGAAACATTGAAACCTTCAAGAACAAAGCACCCAAGGACAGTTACAAGAAGCCATGAGAGCCATGGGAGACTATTTGCCACAAAATCTTGAAGTTTCAGCACTGGGAAAAGTCACAGGTAAAATAGAAAAGGAAACATCTCTACCACAAAATCTGACTGTGCTTCTCTTAATCCTATTTTTTGTTTTTTTTAATTTTAGCACTGTTGGCTGTGGTAAAGTGACAATTTTTTTTTCTGTCTTCTAAATGGTAAATATTGGAGAGGTTAGAGGCCTCTTTCAGAACTAAAATCAATAATTGATTCCTCAGATCTAGCCTCTACTGTGGCATGTTCACACCTGCATACACACCGATACACACAAATATTAATAATAACAATAAGTAATATATTATACAATGATATGTAACAGTATATTATTATTTTATATTAATTATTAATTATTATTATCAAGTGAATAAAAATGAATTTTACCAAGCACTAACATTGCGGTAAGGGGACCACATCAAGCCCTCCTGTCTGGTCCTCCTTGTGTTAGAAGCTTGCTTTTTAGTCTTCAATTGAAGTGTCACTTTCAGGGATAAGATCTGTTGCTTACTGTGCTGGCTAGTTTTATGTCAACATGACAAAAGCTACACTCATCTGAGAAGAGAGAACCTCAACTGAAAAAAAAATGCCTCCATAAGATCATGTTCTAGGCAAGCCTATGGGGCATTTTCTTGATTGATGGGGGAGGGCCCAGCTCACTGTGAGTGGAGCCATCCCTGGGCTGGTGGTCCTGGGTTCTAAAGCAGACTAAGCAAGCCACAAGGAGAAAGCCAGTGAGTAGTATCCCTCCATGGCGTCTGGATCAGCTCCTGACATCAGGCTCCTGCTCTGCTTGAGTTTCTGTCTTGAGCTCCTCCATCGATGAACAGTGATATGGAAGCATAGGCCAAATAAACCCTTTCCTCCTCAAGTTGCTTTGGTCATGGTGTTTCATCACAACAATCCTAAGACACTGTTGATTGGTTGCTTTGAGGGAAAGAGAGGCAGGGGGTTTGGGATGGAACTCTGATGAGGATATCCTGCTAGGACCAGTCTTCTGGCTGGGGAGAGATGTGAAATATTCAGAGGTGTGAAATATTTTAGGGCCTGTGAAGAAGTGGTGTATGTGCCTGGTAACTCTATGGAGAGAAGCTGGGGTAGGAGCCTGTGTGCTAGGAGTTGGGACTGAGCAGGACTTCAGGCCCTTAGCCCCAACTTTCCTGGGAGAGTCTGCAAGCAGTGGGTTGGAGAGCAGGAGGCTTCAGGAATCTAGGTGCAACCTTAGAATTTTCCAATGGGGTCCAGAGAGGTAGGTGTTTCCACCTCCTTCTCGGTATGCAAGGGAAGCTATTCTCTTAGGCTCCCATGGAGGAAATGTCCTTGTTCATTCTGAGAGTACCAAACACATTTATTTGTTTTTTTTTTTTCATTTGTTCAGGGCTGCCTTATGCAAACAGGCCTGAGCCGTTCATGTGACTCCAGGTGAGGGTTATCTCTGCTACTTAAAGCTTAACTCAACACATTCTTCCTGCACATTTCTGGTTGTAACTGCTTCCCCCAAATCCTCTTTTAGACCCAAGGAATTCTGCAGCGCTTTATTGAAGTCCGCTACAAGACTGGGGCACAGCCAGGGATGGACGGAGAGGAGAGGTATGGTGGGATGACGAGCTGCCATATTTAGCACATGAGAATACAGGACAGGACAGTTTGAGTTTGAGATGAACAATGGATCATTTTAAACATATCTCACCATGCGATAGTTAAGATACACTCACTGAAAGTCATTTCCTGATCATCTGGAATTCAAATGGAACTGAAAGTTCTGTATTTTGTCTGGCAATTCTTAGGATTCTCAGGAGCAAAGAAATCTCCAAGCTTGATGGTGGTGATTCTGAGGGTGTGGTGTTCTTCTCGTTCCAAATAAAAGATGGCTGCCAAAGTCTTTTCTCATCTGCTTGGGGTCTTCAGGAGACAGAGTTGCTGATGTCTTTGGGAAGGAAGGAGAAAGAGGCTTTTCCAGGTCATAGTGGCTGTAGCTAACTTCCCTCTCCTGTTTCCTTTTGTGTTGTTCTAGGGAGAAGAACTACTTTAAGGATTGAGGACAGAAGGGAAGCAGGCAGATAAAGCCAGCTCACACTGCAGCTTGTGTCCTGGGGAGATAATGGCCCTGAACCTGCTAAAATAAATGGCCTGCTTTGTTCTTGAATAATAATCAGTTGGCAGCTTTGTTCTGTCTCCCCAGCAGCTGGAGGAGGAGATTTTGATTTCAGAGGAAGAATAATTGACCCCAGGCTGACCATATGGGCCAGGGGAGAAGGGAAATTTACCACCACTGGCTCCCTGAGGTAGCCACAGAGCATTCTCGTGCAAAGTGCCTCTCTGTCACCTGCTATACTTCCAAGGCTCTGACCTCAAGTCTTACTGTTAATGACCTTCTCTTCAAAGCAAATAGCCCTAGACAACGTAATATTTATAATGTTGTTTGGTCCCCTGGCCTCGAATATCAAAGGGGAGCTATGGACATCACTCACACATTTGTAGAGGGCAGAAGCATGTCACAGTGGTACAAAGTTGTACGTTCCTGCAATAATGTTTCTGTAGGTTGCTTCAGAGCTACATCTGACTGAGAGCAGGCATTCAATCATTCTCAAGCCAGTACCCGAGTCACATCGCCTGAAAGTCTTCTCTGGAGATGAATGCTGGGTAAGGTGGTATCCCTCTGTGTGTTCTTTTATTAGAGGATGAGTGTAGCTATTGCATTTGCTATCAGGCCTCTGGTCAGTCCTGTCCTAGAGTAGACACTCTAAGGGAAGGGGTGTACCTTTCCTTTAGTATCTGAACCTCACAGGTATTTGAACCATTAAATCGAATCGCAGAAAAACTCAACATATAGGGGTGAGGAACTTGCTGTGCAAACACAAGATCCCGTGTGTTTGGATCCCCAGCAATCAAGTTATAAGCCAGGCTCAGGGGTGTTCAGTTGTAATCTCAGTGCTGATGAAGGCAGAGGCAGGAAGATCCTCAGAACTTCTTGACCAACCCAGCCCAGTGAATTGATGAATTGCAGGGTAAGTGAGGGCCATTGTCTTAAGAAGGAGAGCAGAATAGAAGATAACCTCTGGCCTCCACGTATCCATGTATGCGTGCATGTGCTCGTGGCCAGGCAGGTGTGTGTGTGTGTGTGTGTGTGTAACACACACACACACACACACACACACACACACAGATCAATAAATATCCCAAAGAATTTCTGTTGTCTTTGTTTTTAATAGCCAACTCTTATACCCTTTAGGCAAAGATGTTCCTTGGAACTTTATTTATATTTATTTTTTTGAATGTCTTTGGAAGTTTCCTTGCCTCATTCAGATCTCTGGGTCACGACTTAGCGTACCAGGGAATTCCAAAGGAACAGAAATCATCTCACTGCTGCAAACTCTCATGTCCACTGTTCTGATAAAGGATCCCAGCTGTGACAAGGAGATAATTTACTCAAAATTAATGAGCAAAGCTAATTCTGGCAGTAGATTTGGGCAGGGACAGAGTGTACCAGAGCAGAACCCTGGCAAGTGCTTCTTAACCCTCTGGCTTGGCTTCTGGGCTAGGGAGCTTCCCCAGACATGTCAGTGATTTTTTTTTTTTTGGTCTCTGAATTGCCTGTTGAGCGGCAAACAGACTTTCAGATCTGGGACTCCGGTGTCTGTTGAGAGCCAAGAATGAATGTCTGCGGCTTGTCCTTTTCCTCACGGGCTCCAGTTTTGTAAGATATGGACGATAATTAAAGTCTGGCCTTTTGAGGGTGTGGGGTTTTGGATCCGAAACTTCATTCTTTACACTTCCCACATGAGCCCTCCCCTGCAGAGTGGGACACCTACCTCTTCTCTCCCTAGACTCAAGAATGGCTGGCTCCCCTGGCTTTGCCTTTCCTGTTCTGCTTTCTCTGTCTAGTGTCTGACTCACTTACATCAGGTTTACCTGACGATGTTCAAGCCTCTGTTCTATTTGTACGGGATGCCAAATCCCATTACAGAGAGCTGTGTGTTGCTTCCAGATTTTTTCCACTTCGTACAGTTTTGTTAATGTGTCATCTGAGAGGAGGTCCTCATGCGTGGTAGATGGAGAGTAAAAAATGAACTAACATAGAAAGCATTAGTCCACAGCCTGAGATAATTTATGTAGATTGTTTGAGACAATTGATTTCAGTAGACCTCTTTAGGTCACAGATTGCAAACTCAGCCTTATAATCTACACTGAGGAAAAGCCCCTCGTGCATAAACCATGGTCTTCATTCTCAAACGGCTTTGCATATCAGTGGAGAACGGAGAGACAATAGACACATGACAAGCTAGAAACAAGCCTAATGGTGACTCAAGAATTCGGAGAAAAGGAGGGTAGGCTGAGGAGCTCTGGGATTGAGAGAGCCATGGGGAAGGTTAATTGAAAAATGCTTAATGGTAAAGATAAATAAAACAGTGGTGGTTTGGGTTTGCCAGAGGCTGTTGAAGTAGTCACCCTGGGCATGAGGACCACTGTGTAGAAGAGAGTTAGGAATTCCTACTTCTTATAGTCACAACAAATTGTAGATCAAAATGAAGAGGAAACTTGACTCTCTTATATATTTGATTCTACTTTAAACATAAACTACTATCTGTTTGTTCACTCTCAGGTTAACATGAGGCCAGCCTAGACCAGCTTCATCTTGTCAGCACTGACTGTATTCACAATGAGTCAATAACGGGAGTGATCCTCACCACGCATCCCATTGTGAAGGTTCAATGTGGCCAACAGGATACGGTGAAAGTGACATTCAGGGATTTCCACAGCTGGGTTTAAAACACTCTCTGGGTTCCTTGCAGCCCTCTCCCAACTCCCTGAGAGGCTACACAAGATGTTCACTGTCTTCAGTTGTCCATACTTGAAAGGCCGTATGTGGGTACTCCTGAGGAGGGAGGGTATTCCCGAGAAAGGTCCCATCTGAGCTCTCCTTCTAGGCACTCCATCAAGAAACCAGACAGTTGGCTGAGTGTGATGGGCTTTAATCCCAGCATTTAGGAAGCTGAGTCAGGTGGATTTCTGTGTGTTTGAGGCCAGCCTGGTCTATATAGTGAATTCCAAGACGTCAGGGCTATGCCTTTAAAAAAAAAGGAAAAAAGCCAGGTGGTGGTGGTGGTGGTGGTGCATGCTTTTAATCCCAGTACTTGGGAAGCAGAGGAAGACAGAGTTCTGTGAGTTCAAGAACACCCTGGTCTACAGAGTGAGTACCAGGACAGCCAGGGCTATGTAGAGAGAACCTGTCTTAAAAATAAGAAAAGAAACCAGACATGTGAGGGAAGGCACGGAGGGTCCTCTAGACCATTCTGTCCAGTGTCAAATACCTTTTTATATGGAACAGAACAACTGAATAGCTGAGTCCTGTCTGGACTTCTTACAAACAAAATTGTGAAATGCAGTAGAATTTTGAGTATTTTAAGCCACCAAGTTCCAGGATAGTTTGTGGTAGGACAGAGACCAATAGAATTTTCCTGGAAGGAAAGCTAGACACATGCTCACCCAGCTGGGAGAGACCTAGAGTTCACTGATTTATACATTACAATTCTGAATACCGGGGCCTGGTGGCAGCATGGAGCAGTAGAGGCCCTGGGTTCCACCCACAGATTTAAATACCGTCGGAGGCCTCTAAAAGTTGGCCATGACATGCAGAAACCCCACAAAAGGTGCCTAAGCCCTTTTACTTCTGCTTTTCCTTTCCTGCCCATGGTGGTAGGGCTGCCTGCATTTCCCTTCCCTGAATAACCCTGTTGGAGAAGTACCTGCAGGTATACAGATGGCTGCTCATGCCTGTCACCCAGGTGACGCTGCTCCGAGAATCTGGAGTTGGTGTCTGTCTGCCTCTCCCGTGGCCAGGGAGGGCTCTCTGAGGTTGGGCCTACATTTCCTTTTGATTCTCATCTTCCCATTCCTTCTAACAGGCTTGCACTGGAGAACCTCCACCCAGCCTAGGAGAGGCAGTCACTCTGCTTCGGGGGAGCTCTAAGCATCCTACCTAAACGCTAAGGTATGGGAGTCATGCATGGATCCTAGGAGCAGGCACTGCTCCATCAGCCTGGCCACACAGGGCCCCCTGTACTGACCAACGCTCTTAACATCTTGAATTTCCCAATTTCGTTTTGAAGGAAGGGTTTGACATTTTTATTTTGTGTTGGATTCTGAAAATTATGGAGCTGATCTTGTCCAAGGCTCTTTTCCGGTTTGACAAGACTAGGGACTTTGGCTGGGTCATTGTCACAGCCTACTGACTCACAGAACTGGGTGGAGAGGGGTGGGGTGGGGTGGGGACAAACCACATGTAAAACTGAATGCAGAATTCCTTCGCTCTGCTGGCCAGTCCTTAGGACAGATCCCTTCTGTTTCCCATAATTAACAACATGGTCTTCTCTGGCAGGACTAAGTGGGTGTCAGGGATGGCTGCCTAGGAGCAGAACTGGATGTATACGGTGTAGCTAGGGGCAAAACAACAAATCCAGAATGTGCTGACTCTGTACCGTTCCTTACTTGGAACCAAGCTGGGGAAGTGCCTTCCCCAATGACTGGTGTTCCTACAGAGGCAATGAAAGTCAGACCGGTCAGGTAACACAGCGTCTATGCCAGGGAAGCCATGAGGAGCAGGGGCCCTATGCCGAGTCCCCATAAGGGCAGAGGGGACCCAGGCTTACAGCCCCCTTGAGAGCAGAGGTCAATTCCACTTTGCCTAGGTTGTTACACACTTGGATATCATTTTGAGAATGTCTCTGCCTGCTGCGGGCTTGCCAGCTCACATATCCCTTCTCCATTCAAAACACAGCTGCCTCTTTTGTCCGCCAGCTGTGTCTCAGAAATATCAACAAAGCCAGGTTGGCGGAAGCCGAGCTCGTGTTTCTTTGCCCCCTTTCCTATTGCTTTGTTGGCTTACAGCTGTCATTTTTCCAGTCATGGTCCCTAAACTTGTGGCATCAGCATCACCTAATGAATGAACAGAAATGATGATTCTGGGGACTCCACCCCAATTCTACTGAGTCTAAAACCCGGGGGCTGGTACCCTGCACTTTCCCAAGCCTTCCAGGTGGCCCTAATAATCAGAGAGGTTGGAGAACTAGTCTCCTGTGGCAAAACAGGGTCCTCTTTTTACCCCTCCAATTCCCCTCAAGCTTTCAGCTGACACCTCTGTGGTGGGTGGGTTACAGTTTTGAAAGGGAAAGAAAGAATAACTGGGTGTACGGATCACTCAGCCACACACACACACACACACACACACACACTGCACACACAAGGATGGATGAAAACCTGCCTCACTCCCTGTTCCTCCTCCGTTTAACATCTGTTTGGCACACTTTGGGTTGTTTGAACAAGAGAATCAGTGTCAGAATGAACTTGCTTGCAGGGTGTCTGGAAGGCAGGTGCAGCCTGCTACTTCTAATGCAAGCTGAGAACAAACACAGCATAACACAGCATAGTGAGGTCAAATCAGCCTTCTGCTGTTAGAGGCAGGCCTGGGTTTTATGTTTTGCTGGCCCTGGGCCCCCTAATGGGCTGCCTTACCTTGGGGTCTTAATTAGAAGCAGCAGTGGCCCTGGGGCCTGCTGGGTTTCTATTTGATGTGACTGCTTAAAAGCCCCGAGATGAAAACCAGGCCTTTTGTTATTTCACGGGTTCTGAAAAGCTGTTTCATAAAAGCCCTTTTACAGGTTCCCCTTTGCGCTCTCATGTACCAAGGTAATAAAAAGACCATTTACACGGGGAAGAGATTGGTTACCTCTAACTCTTCCATGCATCCTGGGTTCCCAGGTTAAGGTTGGACTGTTTTAGACAGCTTGGCTCTCGAGTGAGACCCTTCTTCTACCCAGCCACCCTTCCTTTTATTCAGGACTCTCTCCCATCCACTTTCTTTGAGTCTGTCCAGAGACATTCTGCTCTGTTGTATTGGACATTAGAAAAATGTTCAAGAGTCAGATAGGATGATAATTTTCGAAATGCTTATAACCCCAGCACTCAGGATGCTGAAGCAGGAAGGTCTCAGGTTCAAGGCCACTCTGAGCTACTTAGTGAGACCCGGTCTCAAAAAAAAAAAATAATAAGGTTGGTGGTTGTTGCTCAGTTGGTACAGTGCTTACGTAGTATTATTTAGGATGCCCTGGACTCATTCCCAGAACCACATAAAATCTGGTATAAAGTGTCTTAGTTAGGGCTTCTGTTGCTTTGATGAAACACCACGACCAAAAAGCAAGTTGGGGAGGAAAGGGTTTATTCAGCTCACACTTCCACAGTACTGTTCATCATTGAAGAAAGTCAGGACAGGAACTCAATTAGGACAGGAACCTGGAGGCAGGAGCTGAAGCAGAGGCCATGGAGGGATGCTCCTTACTGGCTCGTTTCTCATGGTTTGCTCAGCCTGCTTTCTTTTTTTTTTCTTTTTCTTCTTATTATTTTTATTGGATATTTTATTTACATTTCAGATATTCTCCCCTTACCCTATTTCCCCCCTCCCGCCCAGGAACCCCCATCCCATCCCCCCTCCTTCTGGTTCTATGAGGATGTGCCCCCACCTACTCCCCCACTCCCACCTCCCCACCCTCGAATTCCCCCACACATGGCTTCCAGCCTTCATGGGACCAAGGATCTCCTCTCTCACCTATACCTGACAGGACCATCCTCCCTTGAATATATAGCTGGAGCCATGGGTCCCTCCCTAACTCCCAGGCTGGTGGTTTAGACCCTGTCAGCCTGCTTTCTTATTCTTAGACAGCCAAGCTGTCTAAAATGACCTAAATTGATCCTGGGACCACCAGCCCAAGGGTGGCACCATCTACAATGAGCTGGGTCCTCCTCTCATTGATCACTAATTAAGAAAATGTGATCCGTACACAGCTGGAGTTTATGGGGATATTTTCTCAATTGAGGCTCCTTTCAGATACCTCTAGTTTCTTTGTCTACTTGACATAGGACTGCCTAGCACACTCCCTGTGCATACCCATGCGCGCACACACTTGGAAGCCACATCAGTGTGTCAGGATCTACCACCCTCTGTCTTATGCCTTGAGTAGGGTCTCTCACTGAACTGGAAGCTTATTCTCTCATCTAGGCTGACTGGCCTGTGAGTGGCTGGGATCTACTAACTCCCTCCTCCCAGTGCTGGGGATCCAGGCAGGTGTAGCCATACCCATCTCCTTATGTGTTCTGGAGCGTTAGACTCAGATCCTTGAACGTACACAGCATGTACGCTTACACACTAAGCCCTTTCTCTAGCCTTTCTGTGTCTGTTCTTCAGGCTTCATTCTTTTCCCATATACTTAATTCTCTTTAAACATAAAAAGGACCTTGATGGAAGGATATGGGAGTATCTCCCTCCCTCCCTCCCTCCCTCCCTCCCTCCCTCCCTCCCTCCCTCCCTTCCTTCCTTCCTTCCTTCCTTCCTTCCTATTCTTTCTCTCTCTAGACTCCCTCCCCTCTTCTTTCCCTCTACCCATCTGAACTCCTTATTTTTTCATGCTTCAAGTGGATTTTTTTCTCTGAAAGACAGTTTTTTACTTCTTTAATGTGACCATACACTAACCTGGCTGCAACAAAAACGATAGTCTTTGCCCCTCATTGTGATGATTTGTATATACTTGGCCCAGGGAGTGGCACTATTAGGAGGTGTGGCCCTATTGCAGTAGGTGTGGCCTTGGAGTAGGTGTGTCACTGTGAGCGTGGGCTTTAAGACCCTCTTCCTAGCTGCCTGGAAGCCAATATTCTGCTAGCAGCCTTCAGATGAAGATGTAGAACTCTCAGCTCTTCCTGCAGCATGCCTTCCTGGATGCAGTCATGTTCCTGCCTTGATGATAATGAACTGAATCTCTGAACCTGTAAGCCAGCCCCAATTAAATGTCCTTTTAAGAGTTGCCTTGGTCTTGGTGTCTGTTCACAACAGTAAAACCCTGACTAAGACACTCATTCAAAAGGGAGTCCTGAGGATGTTCCCAAACTCAACACCTAACAGCTGAGTTTGGGACAGTTGTGACCTAGGCTGTGGGCAGAGACAGAGTGTGATACCAACGTTACTGTCCATAGTTCAAGAGATGTGCATTTGTTCTGCTAAGAAAAATTATTTCAAACTAGGAGATGAGGTAGGAGGATGCATGTTAACTGTGTCCGTGTGTGTGTCCTTGTGTCTGTGTGTGCTTGTCCTTGTATCTATGTGCTTGTCCTTGTGTCTGTGTGGGTGTCCTTGTGTCCTACCAGAGTGTTGTTTAATTTCTTAAGTCCTTGAATTCTCTTCAGTATTGTGTGTCTCGGCTTGACTCACCCTCTGTGGCTGATTAGATCCCCAGCCTCTGAAGTTCCATGTTAGCCTGTAGAGTTTTCAGTACAGAAGTGAAGATTTGTATTTGGTAGGGAAGGCCACCAGAGGTCATGGGGTTATTTCCCAGCAACACATCAACCGGCTTCAGATCTAACAACTGCATTTAGCAGTTTCTCTCATTAACAGCTGTTCAGCCTTCTACGCCAACTAAACCTGCCCTGTGGAAGGGCCCCACTCTCCGCTGGTTTCTGTATAAATGAGTTAGCCCAATCTCGGCATACCTATTTTCTATTTTTATGAAACTCATGCTTCTAGCATTTGAAAAAATTATTTTATTCTCAGGAAAAGCGGTGGATTAGTTAACACCTTAATGGTACCTTCTCTTTCTTATGATTTTTCTGTCCCTCTCTCTTTTCCTTCCTTCTTTTTTCTTTTCCCTGTGACTTCTACAACATTTTATCAACTGCTTAGTTGTTGGTTTTGCTGAGTGTCTGATATTAGAGAATTGTCTGTTTTTATTGGCCTGAAATGTATTTCTTTCATCTCTGTTCCTGAAAGAAACATTTAGTAAATGAGCATTCTAAGTTGACTTCTTCTTAGGCCTCTTATTTTTCATTTCTTGAGCCAGGGTATTATCAAATACCTGGCACCTACTACATATGACTGGACTAGCATATATTTGTAGCCTAGGCTGTCCTTGAACTAAAAGACATTCTCCTGTCTCAGTCTTCTGACTGCTGAGATTCTTAGGAGTGATCCACAGTGCCAAGACTGAAACTTTATAAACATCATTCTATTTTCTGACTTTTTTTGCTGGTCTTCAGAAATCAGAATTACTGCAATGGACATTGTGTCACAGGGAAGGGGTCAGTCACTTTTCTTGTCTTGGTGACCAAATTCCCAACAAGCAACAACCTACAGGTGGGAGGGTTTATCTTGGCACACAGGCCCAGGGAATACAGGACAGCATGACAGCAGGAGCTTGAGGCACCTGGTCACATCACATCCTCAGTCAGGAAGCAGAGAGCAGACAGGAAGTAGCACCCTCCCCCTCACCTTTCTCTAGCTAGGTCCCACCTCAAGGGCTGTCTCCATGGGGACAGAGTGCTCAGACACACAAGTCTGTAGGAGGCATTTCACATTCAAAACACATTTCATACTTTCTCTTTTCCCTCTGGTTGCTTTTAGATCTTTCTTATTAGTGTTTGGAATTTTGAATGTAAGGGTCTTAGTGTGGATTAATTCTGGTGTATACTGCTTAGAATTTATGAAACTTTATGATTCTGAGAGTTTGTATTTTTCATTCAATTCAGGGAATAATTAGCTATTACTTCAAATATTCATTCTTTCCATTATTTCTCTAGGAAATATAATTCGAGAATTCCAAATAACTGCACGTTAAATGTCTTAAAATTATCGAGCTGGAGAGATACCTCAGAGGTTAAGAGCACTGGCTGCTCTTTCAGAGGATCCAGATTCAATCCCCAGGATTCACACAGCAGCTCACAACTGTCTGTAGCTCCAGTTCCAGAGGACCTAAAACCCTCACCCAGACATATATACAGACAAAATATCAATGCACATGAAATAAAAAATGAAGAACTTGAAAAAATAAAAATAAAAAATGTTTTAAAACAATTGTGTCACTTAACTTACATTTAATAATCTTTCCCTCACAACCTACCTACAAGGGCCATACCCAAGGCATTATCTGAAAATTTCAAATCTGACATCCAGTTTACTCATTCTTTCTTTGGCAATAGCTGGTATTCTCTTCTACCCAATAATTACATGAGCAATATTTAATATGATCATGGTCAGATGATGGCAATATAAATTACTACACTATGGTCTGCATGGTCACTGTGGTGGTTTGAATGAAAATGGCCTCCATTGGCACATAGAGAACGGCACTATTGGAAGTGTGGCCTTGTCAGAAGAGGTGTGGCACTAGGAGCCAGCTTTGAGGTTTCAGATGCTCAAGCCAGGCCCAGTGTCACTCTCTCTTCCTTCTGCCTTTGGATCTGGATGTAGAACTCTCAGCTCCTTCTCCAGCACTATGTCTGCTTGTGTGCTGCCATGCTTCCTGCCATGATGACGATGGACTAAACCTCTGAACTGTAAGCCAGCCCTAATTAAATTTCTTTTGTTGGTAAGACTTGTGGCGGTCATGGTGTCTCTTTACAGCAGTAGAAGACCTAAGACAGTCAGAATGGCTGAACTTCAAAACTTGGATAATTTGGGGTAATAAGAATATGGAGAAGCAGGTACAGTGCTTGACAGTGTAACTCAGCACAGCCCTGTTAGAAGATGATGGCTGCTACTAACTGATGTTAATGATTTCCATGCCTTTTGAGCGAGCACGTTTACTCACAGGCATAGAATGAACTGACATTAAGGTATGTATGTACTCATAAACCCACAAGATCGGTCATAGCAACATTGTTCATCATGGCTCCAACTTGAAAAGTTTTAAGTGTCCCCCTAGGGGGAAAATGACTAATTAACTGTGATATACTCACAGAATAAAAAAGCTACAAGGGGCCATCCTGGACAGACTACAGTTACACCCAATAACGAAGCTCGTCTCCCGAGCATAGTAATACATGACAGAAATGTAAATCAAGAGTATGTTTTAGATGAAGCTGTTTATGCAAATAAATAAAAACCAATCAACCCCCAAATTACAAAACTATACTAGCACGTGTGAGGGATGAATGAAGAGGAGTGTTTAAAAAAAAAAAAAACAACAAAACAAAAGGAAGAAAGGAAAAGCGCTCCAGTGGTCCATGAGCATGTCAAGCCCTTCATCAGCGGGTGGGGGCCTTAGTGACTGAGAGGAGACGCTGCTTCTTTACCTCACTTAGTGTCCTCTTACGATAGAGCATGGGCTGTGTGTTATTCCACGAAAAGCAAAAATCATTTAATTTGTAAAATAACAAGGATACTACAAGCCTAAATGTATGAGATACTGAGGTAAGAGTTAAGGAGATATTGGATAGAGGTTTATCACCTTAAGATGCTTATGTTAGAAACAAGAATGGCAAAATATCAAGGAACTTAAGGAGTTACTAAAAGGGGGCTAGAGAGATACTTATGGGGTTAAAGGCCTCTACTGAAGTGGTCCTCAACCTGTGGGTCATGACCCCTCTGGGGGTCGAGTATCAGAGACCCTTCATATCAGATATTTTCATTATGATTCATCACAGTAGCTCGGTTACAGTTATAAGGGAGTAACAGAAGGTGGCTCACAATTCCCTGTGACGTGAGCATCAGAGAGAATGCTAGCAGTATCTAAGATCCCAAACATTACTTGCATTTACAAGTCCCGCTGACTTGTTTACATTATATTTGTTGTTGGAAACTTTTTGAACCCCTCTAATAATTTCAAAACTCAAAATTCCATGTGGTTATTACCAACAAGTAAGATCCATTGTGTCTCTTCCTTTCTGATTCCCACATCTCTTCATGCTCCTTGCTTCCCTGGTATTCCAGCTGGGAGGTGGTGAAAGCTAGAATCTGTTCCTGCTTTCTCCTATTTTACATTAAGCATTGAGTTTACCAGGGATTATTTTATAGGTTGATGTCTTTCATCAGGTTCTCAAAGTTCTATTCATGGTTGGTCAAATCTCTTTACCATAAGCCGATATTACATGTAATTTGAACAGGTTTTCCTCTTTCATTGAGAGAAATATCATGTGGATTTTCTCATTCAACTCATGAATGTTGTTCCAGAGATTCAGTAGAACTCAAGTGTTGATTCAATCTTCTACTTCTGGCATTAGTCACAACCACTGATAAACACATGTGTGTGTGTGTGTGTATGTATATATATATATATATCATATACCATATATATATAGATGTGCATATACACATATACATATTTGAATTTATATCTCTCACACACTCATACACACATATAAATAAATTTTTTCAGTTTCTGAAAAACATTTGTAAACCACAGTCTCATTATATAGCCTACTCTGCTTTCTAGTTTACTTTGTACCCCAAGCTAGACTTGTAGCCCAGGAAAGACTTATAGCCCTGGCTGGGCTTGACCTGATAATCTTCCTGCCTACGCCACCATAGTACCCAGATGGTTTGCTGAAATTCTGTTTTGAACATTTGCATCCATGTTCAAGAATATAACCAGTTTGTAATTTTCCTCTCTCGTTGTGTTCAGTCACAGTATGAAGAAGCTTTGTAACTTCAAACTGAGTTGAGAATGATCCTTCATCTCTTCTCAGAGTTTGTCACATATTTCAGTATTAAAGTCTGATGAAATCTGCTTTAAAACTATCTAAGGGTGCAAGATTTTAAAGGGAAGTTTATTTACTCCTAATTCCATTTCTTTAGTGATTCTTGAATAGTTTAATCTTTCTTTCCATTGTAAACCAGTTTCCATAATTCATATTTTCCCACTAATTTTTCCCTTTCATTGGTGTCTGCTCACTGGTATAAATTTGTCCATAGTGGTTTTTCTAATCTTGGTAAATCTGCTATACTTTTTTGTATTCTTAATATTGACTTATTTTTCATTTTATTATTATCAGTATTTCCAGATATTTGTTAATTTTGTTTGTTTTTTTTAAACTAATACTCTGTATTGAACATTTTATTCTATGACTAAATGGTATTTTTAATTATTAATATCTTCTCAAACCTTCATTGTTTTTATTCTGATTTCTTTGGGCTCTATTGATGTTTCTTTTGCTAACTACTTTTAAAAAATATTTATTTTATTTTAAATATATGAGTTGTGTGTGTGTGCCTGTGAGTGCAGGCCCCTGCAAAGGCCAGAGGAACTTCTGGGAAAAATTAAGACATAATTAAAATAAAAATAGATAAATACAAGTCTAATAATTGTGTCTACCTTTATTAATAGAAAAGCCATAGAGAAGACACAGATAAGTGCAGGAACACATAGTCTTGGACATTATGGCCACCTGTCTCATTTTGAGCTCTAGATTGGAAGCATTTCTCTTAAAAATAGCAACATCGCTTTCCATGGAATTTGGCAAGCCAATTTTAATATTTATTTGGAAATGTAAGCTTCCAAGAAAAGCCAATACAGTCTAGAATAAGAGGAGTCAAAGTATTAAGTCTCCTTACAAAGAATTAATCATTAAGATAATGGATTGCTAGTGTCTGGCATAGTGGTGCACACCTTTAATCCCAGCAGGTCAGGAGGGAGAAGTAGGCAAATCTCTGTGAGTTGATGGCTAGCCTGGTCTACAGAGCAAGTTCTAGGATAACCAGGACTATATAGAGAGACATATCTCAAAAACAAAACAAAACAACCGATAGTGAATTGTTATTGTTAGGGTCGGACAGGAAAATACCAACCTCACCGGGAACATCAGAGTCCAGTGTGGGAAGTTGACAAATGATGAAAGTGAAACAATAGGAAAGCAGACACGCTAGACAATCTGACCACCATCACACAGGAAATAAACTGGAGCTTAAATAAATAAACATCATGTACAAAGGTGAATTCTCTATTGAATAAAGGCTCAAGGTGAGAGGCAGATCTTAAGCCTTTTAGACAGCCGTGAAACATCTTTAATTCATAAGAAAGGATTTTTTTCCTTAAAATAATAATTTGATTCTTTGAGAATTAATGCATTTCTAGCATAGTCAGCCCAACTTCTCCCTCACCTTCCTACTCACGCAATTTTGTGTTTTCTTCCTTTTTACTCTGCCCCCACCAAGGCCAGCTTGTGTTACCCAACTACTCTGGATGCCTAAACCCCAATTTGGCAGCTTGATTTGTATTCAGTCTTCCTGGAACCACCCACTCTTATCTTTTAATACATTATGCTCATATGGTACTATTTTAAAATTTCGTACACAAGGACGCAGTCTAAGAGGTGGACCGGGGAACATTTGAGCACAGCCAGAAGAAACGTCAGTAGACAAGTAGGGAGACAGTTTCTGGGGCAGTTAGGGCCAGAGATCCTGTCCCTTCTCTGCTTGCTAGGGAGGTGGTTCTGGTTCAGCAGGGCACATAAATCCCCAACAGAACCTCCATTCATTTGTACAGCACAATTTCCCCCCCCCCCAAACACACACACAGAAAAGGGTCATTCAACAGCTCCTGGAATGTGGACCAGGAAGCTCAGTCCAGGGGGCCAGCCCTCCTTTCCCCATGACGCCAATCACAGCCTAAAAATAACCATCACCATTCTCCCGACTCCCGCCCGAGCCAGAGCTTTCCAGGGACTCCTTCTCCCATGTTGACTAAGGTTGGGACAGAGAGTATGTTTCTGGAAAAAAATATTCCTAGCCTGAATTGCTTTTTCCTTCCAAGTCAGGCAATGTGAAAACACTGGTCTCAAAAAAAGCCGAGATGCTACACAGTTTCAACACCTGACTCAAAACCGAAGTCAGCCGAAGCCCAGGTCCTAATGTGCAAACACATGCACTTGTATCGGGCCTGTGGGGTGTGGCTAGGCCTGCCTGCTAGTTGCACTTGCTAGCGGTTTATCTAGGTCCCGTAAATCAGTGCTGTTGACAGATGATCAAGACGGAGCCCCGTGAGCACAAACACAAGAGGAAACTTCCATACTTGGTTAGCATAGAATCAGTGAACTTAACAACAATATAAACATCACTGATTCTGAGCTAATGTGAGGCAGTGCAGTGGCCAGTAGGAAAGTCACTCGCGGGCCCCTCCAAGTCCAGAAGCACCTGTTAGGACTTAGTACAGGGGAGTCTGTCATTGCGTCTATGTGCTCCCCACAATAGTCTGTCATTACCTTCAGGGAAGACTCCTTGGACTATTGTAGTGATACTTTCTACACTCAGACCTTACAGCCAGTCTGTCCTCAAGGCAGCAAGAATCATCATCATCATCATCCTTAAATGAAAACGGAACAGCCTCAGTTCTCACTAACTCCCACCATTCTGCCAGCTCATCAGGAAGACTTCCCGACTGGCTTAGCTTCCTCCCAGTAGATCCATAACTTATGCTCTGAATGTCTTTTTGTCCAGTTGATTTTATCAAAAATATAATAGTGTTGCTTTGGCTTTACTCTTTAAGAACATACCACAGCTCCCTACTGCTGCCTCTACGCCGAGTTTTGCTTGGATGGCTCTCACAGGCTTCTGTTTGTACAGTTGTGGTGGGCTTTCAGTTCTAGTCAGGAGGGGCTCTAACCTCAGCAACTTCGCTAATATTTTGATTCCTTCTCTTTGACGCCGAGGCCGGTTGCTTTCTTTGCTAGATGCTGTCCACCATATCATAATGCGGTATTACTGGTCAGCCCTGTGTTTCCTTTGTAGTTTGTAGTCCAGTGGTCTCAGGGAAGTATCTCAGAGAGAAGAACAGAGGTTATGGGGAAGAAGGAGCCCTGTTTCTACCCCTGGGGTGAGCTAACCCCTTTACCATTCACCTCACCCTTTCTCTTCTCCATTTCTCTAAAAAGCTAAGTCTTGGACATTGTTTCTTGGAGCCCTGGCTTTTTAGTAGGGCTGTCCTATTCACTGCACAGTATTTCCACTCCTGAGACTTCTCGGCCACTGTAGATACACAGAGCTCCAGGCACTTTGTCATGAAACATGCTGCATGTACTTCTCTCACTGGCTGTGGGAAGTGAACTCGATCCACATATCGATGTGCTAGCCGGCATGGGGGTCATGTGGGGTCTGCTGTAGTCCCAACATTCTCTAGGCTCTAGAGAGGTCCTAGGTGAGAACCTGGGGTTTTTGCACTGGCCAAGTGATGGTAGGAAGGAAGGTGTGACCTCGTCTGACTTCTAAGCTCTGGCCAGTCAGATTTCCTCTTTCACCTCACATGCCATCGATGAGACCTTTCCTGAGCACCTATGTGTGTCAGACAATACAGTGTAATCTTAAGAGGACCTGGGTCATCTACTACAGCAGGGTGCCCAGTGTCTAAGAGCTCACGATGTAGGAGAAAGTGCACACGTCGAGAGACAAGGCAGGGCAGGGTCATTTAGGGCTTTGATAAAAGCTTGATATAAACATAGCGGGATAAAAAGGACAGGCATTTGATACAATGATGAGGAGTAGAGGACATCTGGAAGGAAATGACATATCTTCGTCACCTTTGAGAATGATTGGGACACCAGCAGGGTCTTAGGGTTTCTATTGCTATGATAAAGACATAAAAAGAAATCCCAGGAGGAAACTCAGCTTACACTTCTGGATTGCACTCAGCCATCAAAGGAAGTCAGGGTAAGAACCCAAACAGGGCAGGAACCTGGAGATGGGAGCCGATGCAGAGGCCATGGATAGATGCTGCTTGTCAGATTTCCTTCCATGTCTTGCTCAGCCTGCTTTCTTATGGCATCCAACCCTACCATCCCAGTAGTAGCACCAGCTACAGCAATCTGGGCCTATTCACATAAATCACCAATCAAGAAAACACATTGCCGGCTCGCCCGGAGACCAACCTGGTGGTGACATTTTCCCACTGAAGTTCTTGCTTCTGAGATGACTCTAGCTGTGTCAAGTAGATATGAAACCAGTCAGTACAGGCAGGTAAGGAGGTTAAGACAGTTCAGGAGACAGGAAGGGGTGTGAGCCAGGCAGGCAGAGGAGAAATGCCTACTTCAAGGCTCTCTCTTCAGTCTTCTCCTCTGCCCATGGTGCCTTGGGACACCTACAGTAGGGGAAGGGCCTTGCATGCTACACTGTCTAGGAAGTAAGGCAGATCAACAGGTATTTACCCCAAAGGACTGGGCCAACACCTTCTCCTTTCAACTGTGAGTCAGCCCAAGCCCAGCAGGCTTGAAGCTCCAATTCATTGATGGTATCTGAGGCACAGTTACTAACCATACCATCACCAAGCTAGTGGGTAGCAGGTGACCCCTAATAGTAACATGTTGTTTCTGAGCATCCCAGAATGCCAGCATCACATCTAAAAATTGCAGCCTCCTGAGAAGCCACCGAGTCTGTACATACGGACTCATTTCAAAGGGAATTTGGATCTGACATCAGCTCCCTGTCCAGTGGTTTTATCAAGTGCTGAACTTAATGAATTCACTCTCAAGCTATTATCTGGTTTTGGAAATTCAGTTTCCTAAAGAAACACATCTAGGGTCAGGCTGTCTCTTCTTGAGTCCTTTTTACATATCCAGGTATGGCTCAGGTGGGGCTTCAGAGTAGAGGATGTCAGCTGACAGCTCATTGTCCAAATCCACACAGTGCTGTTCCTGACAGACAAGGGGAGGGATCAGCAACACAGGAACTCCACCTCATGAACCGACTGCAGCCTGATGTGTTGTGAATCTGATTGTCAACTTGATGGGACATAGGAACAGATCACTGGGCAGGTCTGTGAGGGGGTTTCTAGTTTGGGCTCATTGAGATGGGAAGATTAACCCAATATAGAAAATCCTCTGGGCCAGGGTTCCAGACTGATAAAAAGACCACGGGGTCAGGGTCTGTGTCCTGATTGCAGGTGCCCTGTGACCAGCTGCCGCACGCTCTTGCTCCGACACCTTCCCCACCATGTGTAACTGAGCTCCCTCAGTTGGGAGCCTGGGCAAACCCTTCTGTAAGGGGCTTATCCATTATTTTGCCACAGATATAAAGGTAGCGAATGCCGGCTATATTCTGAGACAGGATGCGACGTTAGAGTAGTTCACAAATGTGGGGAAGGGGAAGGGTGCTACCAGCCTTCCTTGTTCATCAGTTTGCTTTGAATATTGTTTGGATGTTGAATATCTTTAAAGACAGAGAATCCATCTGCATAATTCAAAGGGAAAAAAATCTATGAATGAATTTGGTCGGATGGCTGCATCACAAATATGTCTCCATTCTCTCAGCTCACATTTATCTCCCAGGGACACACATGCACACGCACACACGCACACACACACAGACACACACACACTCACACACACACTCTCACACACAAATGTGTACCTGAGCATGTACATCCAAATTTGGCCCTCCAAATGCTAGGCTGTTTTGAGGCAAGCTTTAAGAAGCATTTAAAGATGATTACAAAGAGAGACAGCTACAGAGTCTTTCCTAAATTAAAAAGCAAGTAACTATGATTTGTGAATTCTATTCCTGAACCATATTCTGTCTCTTAAGATTATATCTTGGAAATGTAAATGAATGGAATGATTAATAAAAATTAAAAAAAAGATTATATCTTGAAGCTGGGCATGACAGTTCATGACTATAATTCCAACACCTAAGAAGCTGAGGAAGGAGGAGTGCTGTGACTTCAAGTCCATCCTCAGCTTCATGGTGATTTTCAGTCCAGCCTAAAGTATAGCATAAGACACTTGTCTCAAACCACCTCCTCCAAGTAAAATCTTAGCCTTGAGATCTTCAGTAGTCTTCCTTTTCACTTTGTTTCCCTTTTTAGGGATGTATAATATTCCACAAGGTGGCTATATTCTGATTTATTTAACTGGTGTTCTATTTATATATTTCTGATTTGATTACATCATTTCTTTAATGCATAGTATATTTTAGTAAATTTGAGATTTTCCTCTTCTACAGGCTTCTGCCTCGTGAAGCTGTTGGATCCTAAGGACTTGTCAAGGAGGAAAATGGCATACAAATGGCTTCAGTTCTAGTTTTACGTAGGACCATGAAAGGACAGCATGGTTTTTGGTCGAGCACCGGCTAGAAATTGCCAGAGACCCCAGGTAATCCTAAGGGACTGCATGCATTTCACCCTGCTCCCAGACTCCGGGCTTCTGACACGAGGCCATAGAGTGGGGTCCTTCAGTCATGTAGGACAATGCCCACTAGCCCTTCCACAGGTAGAGGGTATGACTACAGGCCACAGAGCCTCAAGACAGATCTCCATATTAATGAGATACCTAAAGGCCAGCCAATTAAGCATTTCTTCCCAGATCTTCCTCCCTGCAAAAGATATTTAACCTCATGCTTGCCCTGAAAATACTAGGGTATAGTTTTCATCCATTTTCTGCCATGATAATAAATATCTTAAGACCATGGACTGTTTATTTTCTTTGAAATCCACTGTGGGGAACAGTGGAGCAGGCCTTCGTCTATAGAGCTGCTGTCTAATCGCCCGAAGAAGAACTCTCTGCATTTCCAGCCACGGATACCACCAACCTAAGCAAGCAAGGGACACAACCAGAGCTTCTCCCCCTCCCCCCTTCGGCTGTGGGCAAATCCATCCTGTATGCCCCGACTTTGTTCTTGGCCCTTCCTCATCCCCCCTCCCCCCAGTGGCACCTGGGAGCCCAAGGGCCTGAGAACCAGCCGGTTCCCAGCCACCTTTAACCCCGGGGACCCCCAAAGCCAAAAGCTCTGGCTCCCCCATGGGACCTCACACTGTGCTCCCTACCCCCGAGTGGAATCCCATGGCTTCACATAGCCTGATGTCCACCCAGTGCCAACGTGGAGTGAACACAGTCAAATTCCATGCCTCTGTCCCCATGAGAGGCCCTAGCCATGTGCGAGACAGAAGCGGGACCCACCAATCAACCCAACAACAGGTTCCACACACACAAACAACCCAACAGTTTTATTGCGAGTGATGTGGTGTGTCACTTCATGTGGAACTGCCTAAGGGTATCTTGGTTTTGGGCTGGGCATGGGCCTGGAACCCTGAGACTCCAAGGGAGAAACGGCAGGCATTTGGCCACATCCCCAGAACCCAGGATCCTGACACATAATCTATTCTCCATGGACGTACATTGTTCAGTAATGTAGGCCATTGCAGC
The DNA here is from genome assembly GCF_004785775.1 of Grammomys surdaster. Taxonomy (NCBI): domain Eukaryota; kingdom Metazoa; phylum Chordata; class Mammalia; order Rodentia; family Muridae; genus Grammomys; species Grammomys surdaster. The sequence continues at coordinate 2,716,457 of NW_021604631.1, forward strand.
CCCTCCCAAAGTGCACAGGTAGAGTGACTACAGGCCTCAGGCCCTAGAGAGATTTACATACTAATGAAGGCCAGAGGGAGGAGCCAATTAAGCATTCTTCCCCAGATCCTCTCCCTTTCTCCCTCTCTATTTAACTCAGGTCTGCCCTGAGTTTCAGGGGTGGTACATCCAGATCCATCTACCATCCACCATGAAAATAAACCCTATTGGAACCAAGGACTTCCTCGTGTCATTGGGGCCTGCCATGGCCAAAGCCTTTGGAACTCCAGACCTTTCTCCTGTATGTGGGACCCGCCTTGTGGAAAGCCCCAGACTCCATTGCCACAGCTTATTTTCCCACAACTTCAGGGTACATCCATCTGTCAGTTATCAGCTTTATATGGAATATGACTGGCAAGCATCTTTCCTATTGGTTATTGCTCTTATGTTCCATGCAGATGTCTGTTTTGTTCTACATAGTAGTTTTAGTGTTGAAGTAGACTTTTTTCTTTTTCTTTTTCTTGTCTCTTTCTTTCTTTCTTTCTTTCTTTCTTTCTTTCTTTCTTTCTTTCTTTCTTTCTTTCTTTCTTTTTATGGCATCCGGATTTTGAGCCATTTTAGAAATGGTTCTGAGTCTCTAAATGAATTCTCCTGTGCTTTCTGATAGCTGCCCTGTTGTTATATTCAAGTTTAATTTGTTTATTAGCAGAGAAGAGTTTCAGGAGTTGGTTCTCTCCTTTTGGGTCCTAGGAATTGAACTCATGTTGTCAGGCTTGGCAGCAAGGGCCTTTACCTGGTGAGCCATCTTACCAGCTCATATTAGAGGTTTTGCTCCATGTGAAGATGGACTGGTGGGTGACATACCTAGTTATAATAATGCCAGTTACTGAGAAGAGTGTGTTTTCCCACCAAACCCTCATTCATCACACAACGAAGTCTTTTGTGTGTTCCTAGGACTGTCTCTCAACTTCCCCATGTTACATTAGCCCATTTGATTAATTATATACCAGCACCACACAGTTTAAAGTTCAAATACTCGCTGGGCAGCTTGCCATCCCACAGGGACCTCCACTCTCCTGCTGCCTCTCCTCTACCTCCATCAGTCTCCTGAATCATATGGACAGGATCCTGTATGTTGTCCTCTGAGAGGCTCCATCCAGCAGCTGACTCAGACAGATGTAGACACCCATAGCCAAACAGTGGATGGAGCTTGGGGACTTTCATGGAAAATTAGGAGGAAGGAATTGTGGGTCCAAAAGGGGATAGAAACTCCACAAGAAGACCAACAGAACCAACTAACCTAGACCCTTGGAGTTCTCAGAGTCTGAATCACCAACCAAAGAACATACATGGGCTGGACCTTGGCCTCCCTGCACGTATGTAGCAGATGTGCAGCTTGACCTTCATGTGGGTTCTAAACAACTGGAGTGGAAGCTATCCCAAAAGCTGTTGTTTGTACGTGGGATATATTCTACTAGCTGGGCTACCTTGTCTGGCCTCAGTGGTAGAGGAAGCTCCTAACCTCTTAGAGACTTGAAGTGCCAGGGTGGGGGGGATACCCAGGGGGAACCCCACCTGCTCAGAGGAGAAGGAGCGGGGGTGGGGTAGAGGAAAGGATTGTGGGAGGGGGTGACTGGGAGGGGGCAGTGAGTGAGATGTAAAGTGAGTAAGTAAAAAAACTAAATTAATTAAAAAGGAAAAAAATTCAAACACTCATTAATATATTAAAAGCACTATATCAAAATGTTAATTCTTATATGTCTCACATCCCAGGGTCTGCTAATGTTGTCCTTGTTCTTCAGAATATTTTTGGGAGATTTTAAAATAATGTTATATACTTACATTGACACATTAAGTTTAGGAATTCATTTTAAGTGGTATTACAACCTGGTTTGTCTTCTCTTAGCCCGGTCCTCTTCTGCTGTCTTGAAAGTGTTTCTTTCCCTCAGGGAAGAAGGACACATCACACAGTCACTCCTGGAATCCAGATTTATAGATACAGAAGTGGATGGGACCTGAAGGCAGAAGAGGGAGTGTTTAGTGTCAGAAGGGAACCAGGAGCAGGGATGAGGGACCCAGAGGGAAGGGTGTGATAAGCAAAGTGCAACAGTCTGTATGTGTGAAGATGCCACAATGAAACCTATTAACCTGTGCATTAATAAAAATTAAATGTCAATTTTGTTATTACACTGAGTCTTGTGCCACATGAAGATGGGTTTTGTTTGTTTATCTTCCCCCCCCCCCACTGAGGTTTTCATGGTAAGTGGAGTCTGCTCCCTACACTGACGTCTTTTTGACTGATTCTGTGGCATACTTAATATTCTATTGTTAAGGTAACTTTTCTCTTGCTTTTTTTGAGTTTTCTGGCTTATCATCACTGAACGCCTGAATAGTAAGTTTTAAATTTTTAACTGAAATCTAATTGCAAACCTGTCCTAATATCCAATAGAGTGGATATTGGTGTTTTACTTCTTTTTTTCTCATTTTTTTCATCTCCACTTTCTTGACATCCTCTAGGAAGTTCGTGGAACGGTGGCATGCATGTAGACAAGTTCTCGATGATGGCAGACTTGAGGGAAGTTTTCTCAGGAGCATAGGTCTGTCTAAAGGAACAAGGCTGAGTCCTGGGAACCTTCCCAGTAAGAGCCACCGTTGTTAGAAATGTCTGCCGTAGGCTGACCCGGCCCAGATGCATGTGGCAGGAACGGAGAGTGGAAAACTCTGAGGATGAACTCACCACAGGGCTAAAAGAGAGCTTCAGGGTTGGAGCTGTGCCTGATCCAATTCTACAAGCTTTGGGGGTGTAACTTCAGGAAAATATGGCTGTGGAAGTTGTTTGAATGTGTGTGTGTGTGCATGTGTGTGCATGCATTGTGTTTATTTTCTTGTAGATACACATGGAAACAGTAGGCTTTGGTGACCTCTACTATTTGAAGCTTGGGTACCTACCTTCTTCCATGGTGTATACTATGCCTGGCTATGAGTGCTGGGAACAGTACCTTTGCTTGGGCCACAGCTGTAGTTGTACCACCTTTATTTCTGCAGAATGGCGTCCCTAGCAGCATGTCCTGGGACTTCCAGGTGCATCTTCCCTAGCATCCTGGCACTGGAGGTGTGGTGCTTAGGAACGGACGTGAGGCTGAGACTGGGGCATGGAGAAGACTGAGCAGTGTACAGGAGCTTCTTCATCTGTGAACGTCTGACCTACAGAGCTCCAGAGTTGAGCTCTCCAGCTCGGCCCATGCCCAGCAGGTGGCCACAGGGGACACTGTGCAGAGTCCTTTTGTGGCAGCCATACTGTTTGACATTTACTGTGTGTCTGCATGTACCAGGGAGGAGAGAGAGAATATTACTGCTAAACACCGAGGCTCATGGACAAAGAGCAGTTCTCGTATCCAGGAAGTGTTTGAAAAAAGACAAGGAGACAAAACTGAGAGGAGGTTGAGATCAAGGACACTTACACCATGACAGAGGGTGAACTCTGTCACTGGACCCCTTGGCCTAATGCTGGTTCTCGATGGTGGGAGTTTGGTCAGGACTTGGTCTTCAGTTTGGCTGTAGGCCATAGCGGACACACAGTTTCAACACTTCAGATTTGCTCTGTGTCCAACACTGAGTTGGTCAGAGTGAGACAAGACGTCATGTCCTAGGATCATAATCCCACTAAGAATTTTGACAGACATAGAGAGACCATCCTGGAAGGGAGAGATGATGGCCTGGTGCCTGCCAGAACTGTCCCAAAGAGCACAAACTGTCACTAGTATTAAAACTCCATGTGTCTGAGCTACTGTCTTTTAAAAAAATAATATTTTTAATTAACATATGAAATAGTAGGTTGGAATATGACATTTCCATCTGTGCGTAGCGTTGTAGTTTGCTTGTCATGATGACTCCTACCCTACTGTTCCTGCTGTGCCCCTATCCCGCCTCCTGCTGGGTCCCTGCCTACCCTTAGCCTTTCTTCTGCTTTCATGTCATATCTAGATTCCTCACGTGGGAATGAACATGTAATAGTTGCCATTCCTCCCCCACCCCACTCCCCTCCCTTTCCCCGTCACCCTTTAGGCCATTGGTCCCCCTTCAAATCCTTCTTCTACTCCCGTGTCATTCAAATATATGTATGTGTATTACAAATATCTGTAATTATATAGATAATGTCTAGATTAATATAAGAGGAAAACTACAGGATCCATCTTTCTGGCTCATTTCCCACAACACTGTGACTTCTAAATCGACATTTGTGGCTACATGAAACTCTCTCTGCAGATATCTACACCAGATTTATACCTCCCTGCTGATGGGCAGCTAATCTGGTTCCACATCTTGGCAGTTGTGACTCACAATTCTTCACCAAGTGAATCCAGAAATGGGGTGTTAACTTCAGACTTAGGAGCCCTGGGATTCTGACTCACAGCAAGCAGGAAGCTTGTATACCTCTCAGCCACGCTGTGAATGCAGGAAAGGCAGACCTTGAGTTTGCGTAAGCAATCCTGAGATTTTTTAAAAAACATATATATTTTGAGAAGGAAGTTTCTAGAAATCAGAATAGCCTGGACAGCCAAGGACTTAGAGATGTAGGAGAAAAATGGCGTCCTTTCGTGTCACCCCTTTCCAGTCGGCACAATGGCTGTTTCTTGCTCTTTCAGATGAGACCAGGGGTGTTCAGGGAAGTGTGGTCACTGACATCTTCCTTTGTAGTGTTCATTTTACCATGAGAAACAGGCCATACACTAGGCTCTGCAGAGTGCAGTGGTGAGCGCTGGGTTTTCAGTACTCTATTTCTTGTGGGGGAAGCACAGTTGCTAAACCACTGAAATTGGCTAGAAGTTGTCCGGTAGCAGCCTGCTCTGGCAGCAGACATGTGATCCCTGGTTCTTAGCCTTGATGTGGTATCCAGTATGTGAGAATGAAAAGGACCAGAAGCCTTGGTCCAGAATCTTCTAGTCTGGCCCCATGTCAGGATGGGAAGAGCTCTTGGAACCTTTGCAGGTCCCAGTCACTCTGGATTCTTCTGTCTTGGCTGGGTCAGCAAGTGACTCATGTTCAGATGGCTGTAGTAACTACCGATCCATATGGCCCTTGGCACAATGACTGCATAGCTTTGAGACCATTGGCAAGTTACTTTCACTTGCCTGGACTGCAGTTTGACAGTGGCTGAGCCGGAGGGCTAGAGACTTAGTTATAAACCAACTTCTCCCAGGGAATGTTAGAGAATCCCAGGGATGGAGAAATGGCTCCCTGATTAAGATCACTGGCTGCTTTGTCAGAGGACCAGGGCTTGGCTTCCAGCACCCAGAAACCATCTGCAGCTCTAGTTCCAGAAGATCCAGTGCCCTCTTCAGGTGTCCTTCAGCATTGGGCATGCATGCGATGTACAAACACACATGAAGGCAAATAAAATAAAATAAAATAAAATAAAATAAAATAAAATAAAATAAATATATCTATACAATACAAAAAGATACAGGGAAAAAAAGATTCCCATGTCCCACACCAGAATGGAATCGTAAGAATGGTCCCAAAGAACACAAACCATTCCCAATACTAAAACTTCACATGTCTTTTAAAGAATGATATTTTTAATTAATGTACAAAAGAATAGGATTCATTATGATGTTTTCTGAACTGGAATCTCTGGAGCCCAGGCTTAGGGACCCAAAGCTTTAGGAAGTTCCTGGGAGGTCTGGATAAAGTCACTTACTGGTCAGAACCATCTGGTCTCAGTGATGGCCTGGGCCCCATTTACACCTGACATGTCTGAATAGTTTAGCTGTAAACTCAGGAGGCTAATCTTAACATTGAGTGTTAGTGGCTGCTGTGATTTGCTTACTGTCTGTCTGTCTGTCTGGTATCATTCTTGCAGGTATGTTCAGCCTGTAGGCTTCAACGTAGTTACAGATGTGATACAAGACAAAATTGGTGTGTGTGTGTGTGTGTGTGTGTGTGTGTGTGTGTGTCCTTGTGGTTCTCAGGAGCATGGGGCAAATTATCAGAGCTTTCTGATGTCTGGAGATTCACAGTGGTAATGGGCGTGGCTGGGCTGTGCCCTCTCTGAATGACAGTCTGTGGGGAACAAGAGAAGTCCTATAGCCTCCTCATGATCCTAGGCCTCATCTTGGGTACTTAGATGCTGATACGTCATCGCTACCTTGAAGTTGACACCTTTTGTTATTGTTTTTCTTCTTCCTTTGACAAAATACCCCACAAATGCAATTTAAGGAAAGGAGGGTGCAATTTAGCTTTGAGGGGACATAGACCATCATGGTGAAGAAGGTATGGCAACAGGCACATGGGGCAGCTGACCACACGTGTCCACGGTCAGGAAGCAGAAAGCAGAGGCAGTATTCAGTGTGCTCGCTCTTATAGCAGGACCCCAGTCCACAGTGTGTCATCTGCATTTATGGGGGGTAATCTCATCTCAACTAATCCAGTCTAGAAACTGTCTCACAGACATGCCCAGAGATATGTCTTCAAGGTGGTTCTAAATTCTGTCATGTTGACATCAGGGTTACCCACCTCACCCTTTGGGGTTTACAATGCATATTTATACACATTGTCTCAGTGAATGAGTTGCAGTGAGCTTCTCGTTAGCTTTGTGGACTGCCGAGAACTGTTTGAGGACTGTATCCTCTTGGGCAGAAGCATGCATGTTATCTACTCCCTCATAGCTGGCTGTGCTCTGCTTCTCACCTCCGTGAGTCAGCGGGAGTCTTTCTTAGAGTGGCATTTTCTTCCTGCCTTTCTGACATTGTTCTGTGTCGACAGTACTAGTAACTGATACAAAAAGCTCCATGCACTAGGAGAGGGGATCAGAGAAGTTCATACAGTTGCCCCTCAGTACTCGAGGGGGGATGAGCCAGGGCCCCTGCAGACACTAGCACCCAAGGCTTCTCAAAGCCTTGTGAAAATGGCACGGCTTTTGCACATGCTCTGTGTAACCCTCCTGGATGCTGGATTGATTACTGGATGGGTTGTCCTACCTCAGTGGAAACGCTCTCTGTCGTAATTATTATATTGCATTGTCTAGGGGAAAAAAAACTTTGCTTCTGTTCAGTGCCATTCTTTTCTTTCTTTCTTTTTTTCTTTTTGAGTCAGAGTCTCATTATATAGCCCTGGCTGTCCTTGATCACCTGCCTCTGCCTCCTGAGTGCTGGGATTCAGGTAAGTACCACTATGCCTGGCCCAATTATTTATTCATCCATTTATTTGTTTATTTAATTTTTTGAGACAGGGTCTTTCTACATAGTCCTAGTTATTCAGGAACTCAATATATAGGCCAGGCTAGCCTCACACACACAGAGATCTGCCTGCCTCTGTTCCCTGAGTGCTGGGATTAAAGGCATCTCTTACTAAGCCTGGTGGCTTCAGGAATCCTGTCTCCACCCTTCATTCCATCCTCCTGTCTCCATAGTGCTGGGATTACAGGTACATATGACATACATGTCATACATACATGGCAGGGGACTTGAACTCAGATCTTCGAGTTTGTTCAGCAAGCAATTTTTATTTGCTGAGCCATCTCTCTGACCTCCTTAATACTGTTTTTGAATTAATTTGTCTACATAAGGATTCAGCTGCCAAGCCAAATACTGAGTGTATGTTTAACTTTTGCGGGGCCCTTGCAGATTTTTGAGCAGACTGGATCCTTTCTGATGCTATGGGCCCATTCTGGAGGCACAGAGAATTCTGATCTGTGCCTCCTTCCCACTGAGAGAATCTTCAACCTCTCTGACTTAGGAGGTGGGAGGAAAGCACTTGGGAAGACAATTAAGATGCCGTTGTGGCTTTCTTGGTTGCTGTCACAGTAAACTACAGACTGTGCAGCTTAAACAACAGAAATGAACTGCCACATCACTCTGAGGGCTGGAAGTCTGAGACCTAGGCATGGGCAGGGCATCTCCTTGTTACCTCTCTCTGGCTGGTGGAGAGTGGTCTTCCCATTGTGTCCTCATGCGGCTTTCTCCAGTCACATTGGACCAGCACTCACCTATGGGCCCTCAGTTTACCTTTATTGACTCTTTAAAGCCCTTACCTTTACATGTAGACCTGTCTTGAGGCCCTAGAGCGAGGGCAGGGTCAGGACTTTAGCAGATGAATGTACTGGGGTGCAGCACAGCTTATAACTGAGGCTATGCATTTTGGGGTTGAAACTCAGTTTCAGCCCTGCCAGTTAAGAGCGATGAGGATGTAGGTGAGAGAGAAAGCCGCTCCAGTCCTTAGTCTCCCAGGCTGTAAAGGGGAGCGAGTACCACCAGCCTTGCAAGCAGCAGACACGAGGCAAAGCGTGCAAACACTTCTGGATCTGTCTGTGGCTCTAAGAAGGCGACTTGTAGCTTGTTCCCTTATGTTTCCAGAACCTTCAACGTCTTATTTCCTTAATAGATAGATTCTAAGGACTACCCAGTGTTACTGGTGGCTGGTCAGCCTTCTTATCCATGGGTCCTTTCCATACACTGTAAGATGGCCTCTGTGCACACCCTGGGACACACTTGCTAGCCAAGTTGAAAGTGGTTTTGTGTAGGAAGAGAGATGGTGAGTGGCAAGAGCTCATGTTGCATAGGATCTAATCATGAATACGGTCCTTTAAGCTCTGCTTTTAAAACTAGACTTCATCTTTACCAAGGAAGCATTAAAAGCCACATTCCACTTTTCCTCATTTGCCACACCCAAGGCCAAAGCCTCTCACCTTCTCCCTGAACATCTCCCATAACCTGTTAACCAGTGACTGTGGATTCTCTCTTTCTTACCTTCCAAACTACCCGACTTCATCTTCCCCAAAGCACAGTACTCTTTCAAAGAGTTCTAATCTACAGCCTTGAGCATGTACATAGTGTATACTGGGCACTCTCCACGGCTACCATCCCTGCCTATACTGACGACTCCCATGCTCGGACATCCCGCCCTACCCTCCTCCAACCCTACAGACCTCTTGTTCCCATTCATATCTATTCACTTTGGTTTGTGACTCACTGAGTTTAACTAGGACAACTGCATGGTCATCAATTAGAGAATTAGAGCTCTTTATCCATTGGGGCCTGGTGGGCTCAACAGTGGGTACATATGTAATCTCTCTCTCTCTCTCTCTCTCTCTCTCTCTCTCTCTCTCTCTCTCT
>NW_021604631.1:2725558-2729170 GCF_004785775.1 Grammomys surdaster
TCTCTCTCTCTCTCTCTCTCTCTCTCTCTCTCTCTCTCTCTCTCTCTCTCCTATCCCCAGAGTCTATCAATAGCTAGTAGTTCAGAGGAAAAGGGTAGGGTCCCCCCTTCTAGGATGGTCAGTAGGGCCAGTCCTCTGTGGGCTCAATGCAGGCAGCTAGAGTTGATAGGGGTTAGGGATTATAATGGTTGTTTCAGGTCTAGAGAAAAATGTACAGCCTTTCACCCGATCGTCTGGCTTTTACATGCTTTCAATTCTCTCTTCTGGAATGTTCCCTGAGCCTTAGAGAGGGTAGCATAAGTGACATTCTAGGGCTGGGCTACAACTGTCACTTATTCTCTGCATTTGGTGCTGGAGCACATTTCTGATGAAATTCTCTCTCTCAGAAGCTTGATAACCTCTCAACTTGTCCAGTGTAAAATTACCACACAGTGCAAGGCCCAGCTCATGTTTCCAGCACTTTCTAGTCCCCCTCTTGGTTTAAAAATTATTATTATTGTTATTATTATTATTATTCTCTTGCATATCAGGGCTTATTTGTGTTTCCTTGAAAGAACACTGTGTTTTATCACCTCTGTGCCTCTGGTCTCTGTTCTAAGGGATACTGAGGGATAACAGCTGGTAACCTCGGAATGAACCAATAGTGATGAAGACATGGAAAAATACTCACTTGTTCCCATGAGGAGAAGCCCCAAGGCAGGCTCTGCTGCTTCAACAGCTCAGCGATGGCTGTGGTGCTTCCCTGGCATCTTGACATGCTGGATCATTGTAGTATGGTTGCAAAGAGTCTGTTGGAGCAGCACACACCGTGTTGGAAGGCAGGAAAGAGAATCTGCATGCCCATATTCAAGTTAGGAAGAAGCACAAAGGTATCACCATGAGTGAGCATCCCATTCAACCAGTAAAAACCATTTAGAGGCTTTCTCTTAGATCATGGGAATAGCACTGTAAGCCAGATCCTCGCTGCTGCACAGGAGGCTGGGAGAGTGAGTGTTCTGTTAGGAAGCAGGAGAGGAGGGAGGTGGGACTCGGTGGTGGGTGAGGCCACCCTCAGTGTCTACCCTGCTGTTAGCTTCTCCTCCACCATGAGGTTCCAGTCTCTTGTTCAGATGCAAAGACCCCTTTCTCCGAACACATTCAGGTATTCTTATATTGATTTCAACACAAACATACTCCCACCTATAATAGTAAGCGTCCATCATCCAAGATTAGAAGCTTCTCAAACATCAATTATGTTATTAAAAACTGGAATTTGAACCCTGAATCTTAGGACTATAATGTGAACGGTTTGCTGTACTGTTTCCACACTAGGTTATACTTCCTTCTTCACCTCTTCCAGGATCGGAAGCTTAGTAGGGGTTATGCTCTGGGGCATCAATTTATTAGTTTAAATTTATAGTTTAGTTAGCATATATGAATTATATGTAACAATGGACTTCATGGAGGATAGAAGAATGGCTCCGTAGTTAAGAGCACTGGTTGTTCTTTCTGGGGACCTAGGTTTGATTCCCAGTACCCACATGATAGCTCACAGATGTCTGTAACTCCAGTGCCATGGGATACAGTTCCCCCTTTCTGCCTCACTGGGCACTGCACACACATGGTGCACAGACATACATGCAAGCAGAACATTCCATCCATCTATCTATCCATTCATCCATTCATCCATCTGTTCATCCATTTGTCCATCCATCCATCCATCCATCCATCCATCCACCCATCCATCCACCCATCCAGCAAGCAAACCAACCAACCAGCCCATGGGCTTCTTCATGGTATTTTCATACATGTGTGTAATGGTTTCCCTCATAGTCACTGTCCCCTTTCCCATCTCATCCTCTTTCACTTGTGCTAAGCCCCTCCTCCTCCCAATTAGTGTCATGATAATTTATTTTCCATTTCATTCTTTATCCAAGGGGTTGGGACTTGAGGCATTACTTAGATGATACCAAGAAAAATAAATTTGTTCATGTTAAACCGAGACAGAGCTGACACAGTTGATCTTGGCAGCTGTTGGGCTCTGTGACGGAGTCACCCAAGAAAGCTGTTCTTAGACAGACCCAAAAGATCCAGGGCTGACATGAGGGTCCATTCTGCAGCTGGACCTTTTGGCCAGCACTGTAGTGAGTATGCTGTAGGGGAGGCCCAGTATTTCAGCCTCATCACAGGAACCATCGTGGAATCTATCCTTCTTTGCATCTTTGAGTGATTATTCCTTGATTTTTAATCACGTTGGCTGTATTTTGGGCAGTAGGATCTGGGCCTCTCTGGCTTCATTTTAAATGCTCTTTACAATTTACCTGCCCTTTGGTCTCTCTGTCTTTGGTGGCATCAGGTCAATCTGAGCTGACCTCAGCCCTGCAGCTCCCTTACACTGACCATAGGGCTCTATCTCCTGTGACTCACTGGCCATAGGACTCTACCTCCTGTTACTCTCTGGAATGAAGAACCTCAGAACAAAACAGAAGTTCAGCCCTGTGACAATGTTCATCAGCTTTAGAAATATAAAGTGATTTCTATCCTACATCTAGCCTGCCTGGCCATTCTTAGAGTTTGTTATTAAAAACACTAACCATCTTTACCCAGCACCAAATAGGTATCTAAAGGAAAACTCAACTGTGTGGATGTTCTTTCTCAGTGTTGTGTAATCCAAACATTTGGCCCCAGAGAGAATCCAGCATATGCGTGTATTTAGCACACAGACACCCAAGCTTTTGGATAAGGAATGGAAAACTCAGCAAACACAGGGGATCCTGGCGTTTCTAGAAAGGAAAGTCGCAAGGCCGCCGAGGAGACTGTGGGCAGTTTCAGGCTGATGTCAACAGCCCCAGGATCTCCGAGGGCAGTAGAGACTCTGGTGAGGGATCCATCCCAGCTTAATGAAGTGAGGACAGGAGGCAGGGTCAATACTCACCTCCCTGCATGACCTCTCTGCCCTTTCTAGCTTCTGGGCTAAGGAGCATGTGTCAACTTGCACAGCCCCCAGCAGTCTGCTTTCTTGGCTCTGGCTTACCTTGGAAGGCAAAAATAAGCATTTCGTTCCTGCATACCACAGCTACTTAGATGTGGAAACTTAGCCTTCTTAAGATCAAAATCCCATTACTCATTCTGTCTCCTACTATATTGGAAAGCTTGTGGCCCGTAGTTAGCACTGCTATAAGTAGGCTAGCTAAAAATGTACCTATCTTTGAAAAGGTGATGGCCAGCCAGGAGCTAGCACATTTGGCATACACAGAACTATACATAAGAAAACAGTTATGCAAGCTTTTGTCTTCACCGAGTCTCAGAGACAGTAGACAGAGAAGGGACTGAGTTCTCTGATCTCCCTGACTCTTCTCACCTAGATGAATTCAAAGAAAATACTTTGCCTTTGTCAGGCTGAGATTGATTGACCTGACCTGACATAGTCCAGTCAGATATAAGGTTCTGTGACCTGCCATCCCCCTGCCTCTTGTCTCCTGTCTTCAGCTACATAATGAGGCTCTGTTGTAAAAAGCAAACAGCTGGGAGTATGGCTCAATGGTGAGTGCAAGAGCACAAAGGCCTGGGTTCCAGCTCCAGCATGGTCACAAAATAAAATAAAATAAAATAAAATAAAATAAAATAAAATAA
>NW_021604631.1:2729270-2798870 GCF_004785775.1 Grammomys surdaster
AAATAAAATAAAATAAAATAAAATAAAATAAAATAAAATAAAAATTCACATGGTGTCTTGCTAAGGAGACATACCCCAAACGTTGCTGCCTTATTCTTGATCCTTCCTTTTCTGCTATGCTGGAAGAAATCTGTTTCTCAGAAGGCACATTCTTCATCTAAAAATGTCAACAAACCCCACTGCTTTTGAACATCAGAATCAGAGCAAAGCAAACAAGAGAACTAGAGGAAACCATAGTGAAAGTGGGCGGGGCCTCGTGCTGGTTACAGGCAGCCAGTGGCACTCTTGGGTCACCCTCTCCAGTCTCCAGCAGGACAGCGTCTCTTACCTGTCAAAACCCTTAACTTTCCCTTCTCAACCTTGAGTGTTCCAGCTTGTTGATCCTGTCAGCTTAGGAACTTCCTCCTTCCCTCCTCAGACAGGGCCCATGTGCCGTCCTTATAATGGGCAAGCCATCTGGAGTTGCATTTCTGGGTGGATGAAAGCACATTTATCATACCACACACAGAAGAAGGGGGACAATTCCACCCAGTCCCCTTTTCTTTAATTTTAAAAAATTATTATTATTATTAGTGTGTGTTTTACCTGAATGTATTTCTGTGTACCACATACATGCCTGGTGCCTACTGAACCCCTGAGTGCATCAGATCCCCTGGAACTGGAGTTCTAGATTGTTGTACGGAGTCATGTGGGTACAGAGGATTTGTACGCAGGTCCTCTGGAAGAGCAGCCAGTGCTCTTAACAGCTGAACCATCTTTCCAGCCCAGGGCCTTTTGTTATGATGGACCCTCACCCACTCATAAACTTCAACCCCATATTTCTTCCTCAGCTCTTCCATAGGCAGGGGATATCTGTAGGCAAACTGGGTAAGGGGCTCAGAGCATGTGCACTGTTGCACCTGGGTGTTTAAGCATCAACCAGACTTGCCCATGAAGCTCTTCTTGAACCTCCCTTGCTGGGAGTGGTAGTACTCAGGAGGCAGCCCTGTGGTTCCATGAAAAGCAGCTCTGGTGGGACAGACATCCAAGATCTGTGAACTCTGTCTCTCTAAATGAGTGGAAAGATACAACTTCTCTGCTTGTCATTTCTGATGTTGTTTGATAATTCTTTAACAAATGACGCTGGTCTAACTGGCAGTTCGTATGTAGGAGAATGAAAATAGATCTATATTGCCTTGCACAAAGCGCAAGTCCAAGTGGATCAAGGACCTCAACATAAAACCAGATACACTGAATTTAATAGAAGAGAAACTGGAAAAGAGCCTTGAACTCATTGGCACAGGGGGAAATTTCCTGAATGGAACACTAATGGCTCAGGCTCTAAGACCAACAATTTATAAATGGGACCTCATAAAACTGAAAAGCTTCTGTAAGGCAAAAGACATCATCAATAAGACAAATCAACAACCTACAGATTGGAAAAACCTTCACTAACCCTACATCTGACAGAGGGCTAATATACAAAATATACAAAGAGCTCAAGAAGTTAACCTCCAACAACCCAAATGATCCAATTTAAAAGTGCTAACAGAGCTAAACAGAGAATTCACAACAGAAGAATCTTGAACGGTCGAAAATCACTTAAAGAAATGTTCAAAGTCCTTAGTCATCAAAGAAATGCAAATCAAAACAACCCTGAGATTCTCTACCTCACACCAATCAGAATGGCTAAGATCAAAAACTCAGGTGATAGCAGATGCTGGTGAGGATGTGGAGAAAGAGGAACACTCCTCCATTGCTGGCGGGATTGCAAGCTGTACAATCACTCTGGAAATCAGTCTGGCGGTTCCTTAAAAAATTGAAAATAGTTCTACCTGAAGGCCCAGCTAAACCAATCTTGGGCATATACTCAAAAAATGCCCCACCATACCACAAGAATACATGCTCCACCATGTTCATAGCAGCCTTATTTGTAGTAACCAGAAGCTGGACACAACCCAGATGTCCCGCAACCAAAGAATGGATACAGAAAATGTGGTTCATTTACCCAACGGAATACTATTCAGCTATCAAAAACAATGACTTCACAAATTACGAAGGCAAATGGATGGAACTAGAAAATATTATCCTAAGTGGGGTAACCCAGACCCCAAAAAGACATACATGCTATGTACTCACTGATAGGTGGATAGTAGCCAAAAAGTACAGAATACCTAGGATAGACTCCACAGACTGTAAGAAGTGTAACAAGCAGAAAGGCCCAAGTGAGGATGCCTCAATCCCACTTAGAAAGGGAAGGAAATAATCAGGGGAGGCAGAAGGAGGGAGGGATTTGGGTGGGAGAGGGGAGGAAGAGGAAAAAAGGGGAACAGGATCAGATGGGGAGGGCAGGAGAAAAGCCCAGAGGGCCAAGAGAACACATGGAAGTAAGCAGCTTCAGGGAGTGGGAGGTGGGGGACCCTCTAGAAAGTACCAGAGAGCTGGGAGGTGCAAGACTCTCAGGACTTTGGGAGCGACCTTAGCAGAAATGCCCAACACCAGGGAGAGTGAAGTAGAGTTTACCTCCAGTAGATAGACAGGGCTGCAAGCGGAGGGACAGGGTTACTAGCCCGCAGTCAAAATTACTGATCCAGAATTGAACTGCAGGGACAAAAATGGAAAAGAGACTGAGGTCCAATGACAGCCCAACTTGGTATCCAGCTCATGGTTGGGGGAGAGGGGGGATGTGGCGGCACACTCCAAGGCCTGACACTATTACTGATGCTACAATGTGCTTACAGACAGAAGCCTAGTATGGCCGTCCGAGGCCCCTTGCACATATATAGCAGAGGACTGCCTAGTCAGGCCACAGTGGGAGACTTGAGGACCCAGGGAAAGGGGAGGTCTGGTAGGAGTGGGGACCACCTTTTCGGAAGCAAGGGGGAGGAGGAATAGGATGAGGAACTGTGGGTCAGAGGTAACAACTGGAATGTAAATGAATAAAATAAAAAAGAAAGAAAGGGAAGGGAAAAGGGGGAGATAGAAAGAGAGAGACAGAGAGAGAGAGAGAGAGACAGAGAGAGACAGAGAGGGAGACAGAGACACAGAGAGAGACACAGAGAGAGACAGAGATACACAGAGAGACACACAGAGAGAGACACAGAGAGAAATGGAATGGTGTATGCGTAAATTCACTGATTGTCCACAAGATGTCACTCTCTTCCCAGGAGAAAGGAAACGTGAGGCAGAGGGGCGGTTCTACCGCTGAGCCAGCTGCCTGAGGGCTGGGCTTCTGTTTGCCTGCTCTA
Source organism: Grammomys surdaster (assembly GCF_004785775.1). Lineage (NCBI taxonomy): Eukaryota > Metazoa > Chordata > Mammalia > Rodentia > Muridae > Grammomys > Grammomys surdaster. The sequence goes on from NW_021604631.1 coordinate 2,732,498, forward strand.
ATCCATTGCATTTGTGCATTTGGCTTGAGACGAGCAACATTAAGGTCAAAATCAGTGGTCCGCAGCCTTAGGAATGTGTCTTCTGTGGCGATTTGTGTCAGCATTAATTATTGCCAATGCAAGGGAGAGGAAAGGAGTAGAGATATATCCAGTCCAACAGCGAGCGTAAGCGGATGGTGAATCTTGTGTTTGGTGACGAAGGGGAGGACATTAACATTGACCCTGAAGCTCTAGGGTGTGACCAAATCGCTCTTCACGGTTCAGATGGAAGACAAAGGAGAAGGCTGAGAATCCTTTGTCGATTCTGAGTTCTTGGCCTGCCTTGTCCCTCCTGCTTGGGACACATTCCACATCATCTACACACCATTGACCCACACTGACGATGAAACCCTGTGGATTCTAGGAGCTGTAGAGAGGCAGCTTGCCACCCTGGCAGCTTGGCACAGATCTGAGTGCCTGTCTACCCACTTTAGGTCATTGGCATTTTCTGGCAATGGCTGACATGAAGCACAGGAATTCATACCCTTTTTCGGTGCTATGCTGCCTCTGGATGCCCTAGCCCAAACACCAGCTTTGTCTTTCAGGCCACTTTGGCTACAGATGATAACTTTTCCCCCCTTAAAACCCACCCAAAACAGCATCCTGCGTTCTTGGCTGGTGGTCCTGTAGCTTATACTTCCATGGTTGCCTACTGAGCCAGCTGCTACTATCGGTGCCTCAGTTTCCTCTTCTGTCCATACACATTCAGCCCTGGTTTGACAGTCTCCCCAGGTGACATACCTTTGCTTAGGGACTTCCATTTTCCTCAGATGCCAATGGCCTGGGTTCCTGGACATTTCCTCTGCTGTGCCCAATGCTGCAGATCCTGTCCCCTCACCTGGAAACCAGGAGCCCTTCCTCACAGCTATGCTCTTTGTAACCTGCTTCTATAGATACTCTCACCAGAAGTGGGCTATAGGGTTTTTTTTCTCTGCTCAGTTCTGGACAGGCTGTGAGCTGCTGGGATTGCTGTTTATTCCACATCTCTGAGTCAAGAGCTCACAGTGGCTTTATGGTTTAGCCTCACAAACTGTGGCAAGGCCAATGTCCTCCCCAGACGGTCATGTCCCGAGCTGCTCTGAAGGAAACAACCATGTCAGGACACCAATATCTTTTCCTCCCTTATGTTTTTATTCAGAGAATGTCGGTATCTGGAGAGGCTCATAAGGTCAAGTGTGTGTTTATTCAAGGTGAACAGATTGTGTTTGAATGCTGAAGGAAAAGGTGAAGCTGGTGCATGAAACAAAATATCCGTGGCTGTTGACAGTAAAGAAGAAAACAAGGAGGCTTTCAGCTACTCTGTGTCCAAGCATTCTCCAGGCACAGGCATGGAAACTTTGAGAATAAGTCAGTAGGTCTATCGGTAACACATACATCCTGCTGGGAAAGGCAGCCTTCTCTGGTGACCAATTCTGCCAACCCTTTCCTAGTTCTACCATGGAGTTCCCCTTCTCAATTCAACTCATGACCTGCTTTTGGAATTTGAGTCTCTTATAGCCCTTATTTCCTTTCAGGATCTGTAGAAAACTGACATCATCAGTGGCCCATGAATGGTTTCTGTAAATCTCACCTTTTGCCCTGTAAATGCTCTGGTCCCTGCCTCCTCTGACTTGGTGACCTAGAGTTTGGTATGGTCACCAAACAGGAGCATAGAGGTGTCTTTGCAAGGACACAGTTGTGACTAGAAACAGGAGTAGGACTGTTCAGATCAGCAGTGTGGAGCAACCCATCCATCAACTCATGAACAAAAATAAGTGTTCACAGCTGAAGGACACCATAGTGCTGTGGGTGGCTGTTGGGCAGCAACACTGTGACCATAGGTGCTGATGCTGGAATTGAGGTTGCTTTTTGTTTTCAGGATGGGGATCTTGTTATGGTATTTGGGACAGCCTTGGGCCCCCAATCCTTCTGCCTCAGCCTACTGTGTAGCTGGGATTCCAGATGTTGTCACTACCTCTGGCCTATGGCACTGGATTGGAACACCATCGAGGCCAGTTTTACTCTTGAAATTCTGGCTAGAATCAAGTTGACCTCTTCTCTCCTCTTCCTGTCTTGGCTAGTGGGAGAGGACTGGGAAGGTATTGCGAGGGTTTGGAGACTGTTTTTAGCGTAAAAACAAACAGGAAATCATGGCTGTGTAGTATGTGTGGTGGATAAAGATCTCTTAGAATAGGGCAAGGGACACTGTGATCCTTGGTGGCTTCATTACTAAGCTTTACTTAGTAGATTTCGTTAATGAAGTGAGTAACTACTGTATGGGAAGTACAATTCTAGATTTGGGGATTATCATGCATAGACATCTGTCTATGTGAAACTCAAGTCTACCATCCAGGGCTATGGTAGTTTGATTATAATGCCAATATTGGTGATATGAAAGAGTTCCTTGCATCCAGCCCAATCCATCCTTCCAGGCATTGCTAAATTTATTTCCTTCAAATATTACTAGTTCATTCCTAAACTTTCTGTTCTTTGCTCAAGGATATGGTAGCTCTGCATGGCCTTTTGGGCTGAGCTTAAACTCAGTCTGATGTTTTATTGGCTATGCTCTGTCCTGTCCTGGTTGTCTAGTTCGTCTTCTGCTACTTCCTAGAGCAGTGGTTCTCAACCTTCCTAATGCTGGGGCCCTTTAATACAGTTCCTCATCATGAGATGACTCTCAACCATAAAATTATTCCGTTTCTACTTCATAACTGTAATTTTGCTATTGTTATGAATAATAGCATAAATATCTGATATGTAATCCCCAAGGGGGTCATGACTCACAGATTGAGAACCACTGCCCTAGAGCTTCATACTGTTCACACACTTGGGTGTGTTCCAAGCACTGAACCCTCCCATCTAGGAACAGGTCCCTTGTCAGCCACCCTACCTATATAAGCAGAGTCTACTCATCTGCCCAGTCCCTACTTAGCCCTCATCTTGCCCATGAAGCCTTGTTGGTAACTCTAGAACATGCTAAGTTTGCCTGCGTTAGAACTGAGACTAGTCATAATCAGATGTGGGGCTCACAGTGTCCTCATGCTCCAGAGTCAGTTTCCATGGGAAAGACAAGGGTGGGGAATCTAGACAATCTTGTGGAGTGGTCAGAGCTGCTCTTGTCTCGACAGGAGCAGTTACCAAAGAGTGTACTCTTTTCTTTCCTACTCTCTAAGTCCATAGGGGACTGAGGAAAGGAAGCAAGGACTGTTCTGTATAATAATGTGATTCTCCCCCTAAAAAACCTTGATATGAAGATGGTACCTTGGAAGTTGCAAGTCAGAAATGTTTCCTTCATAAAATAAGGAATTGTCTTTAAGAACATCTTTTCATGTGTGTATTCATGTATACAAACAGGCCTGTGAAAGTCTGGTAAGAATAGTCAAGCCTCTAACCCATGCACAGGAGAGACCACAAGAACAACCCGACCCCAAAGGCCCAATATTTCCAGGTGATTCTATTAGATTTTTCTGTGGAGTCTGACGTGCATATAATGAGTCTCATCGTTGGGTTCTACTGCTTTAACAAAATACCACCTACTCGGTAACTTATAAAGGAAGAGAACTTTACTTATCATGGTTCCTGAGGCTAGGAATTCCAAGGTTTTGGGTCTGGTGAGGGTTCTCTGCTCAACATCCTGTGGTGTGACTGGTTTAATGCTATGTCTCCCATGATGGAAGAAATGGGAAGTGCTGACTTGTTTGTTAAGTCATCTTATAAAGCAGTTATGAATCCATAAAGGTGAGCTGTCATAGCCTAACAACCTCGTAAAGGCTTCACCTCTCAATACTACTGTATTGGGAATTCTGTTTCTATATGAGTGTTCAAGGGTGTGTGTGTGTGTGTGTGTGTGTGTGTGTGTATTCAAGACATAGCAACAACCACCTAGGAGAATTCTCAGACCTCAGACCCTATTACCACTCAAGTGAATGATTTTAGACTTGGAAAATGAGGTAATAAGGAGAAGGTGGGGTGGGCATTAAAGTTGCTTTTGGTTTACAGGGTTTGGTATAGGAAGGTAAGTGGAGAGTCCACATTGGGAAGTCTGATGAAAGGAGATGCAATGAAGAGAGACAGGAGAGGGACTTCCAGGCCGTTGGCACCCATGTGGAGGAAATCATGTTGTAGTTGCTTTTCATTTGGAGGATAGTAAAGTCTTGTTTCTTCAGGGTCCCGCTTTATCCCTTCCCCATTGGATAGTGAGTATTCAGTTCACTAATCTAATTTCTGTGAGCAGAGTCCTATATAGGCTGGCACGGAGAACCAAGGGAGATGGATAGATGGACAGTCTGAATGAAGGTTACAAGTGCCATCTCTGTGGCTTTCCTTATAATAGAATTTCTTTATTATAATTATTGTCATTTTGATTACAATTTTTATAGGCATAGATATTTTATATGATGTCTGTGCTCAGGTTTGATTCAGGGGTCAGAAGAAGTTATCAGATCTCTCGGAACTGGAGTTATGGACAATCATGAGCTGCCACATGCTTGCTGGGAATTGAACCCAAGTCCCCCAGAAGAGCAGTCAGTCCTCTTAATCCCTGAGCCATCTCATCTCTCCAGCCTCCCTTTATAATTATTTCTTAACTTTGGTTTTGTTCTAGTGAAAGGCTAAAACTATGAATCTAAGCTAATCTAAATAGCCAATTTTCAAACGGCATAACGTTCTTGCGATTAGATTTATACTTCCGCACCCAATCCCCTTTGTTCTAAGTGAAAGCCCGAGGAAATCAAAGTGATATGGATGAGGCTTTTAGTATCCAATAATCAACTGAGCCTTGACATCTGATAGTGTCTAGTGGTACAGGATGCTGGACACCACTGTAGCTTTGAATAAAAGCAGATACACTACTTTTTTTCAACTGAATCTCCCAACTTAAAGTTTATTAAAGTAAGTGTAGCATCTAGATTTGGTGTGTGCATGTGTGTGGGGGGGTATTTGTAATCTCAGCACCCAGGAGGCCAGGGCAGAAGGATCAGGAGTTTGAGGCCAGCTTAGGGTACCTAGTGAGAATCCCCACTCCTCTACCCACTGACTCTTTTCCTTTCCCTCTCTAACTATATTAATAAATTTGCAAAAAATTTTCTTTTCTTAATACAAGCAGTGGCAAGATGATACAAACTTGAGAGTGTTACAATGCTAAGCTTATCGTCAATTGAACGAGTCCTCCAGTGTTATCAGAAGATACAGCTCTGAAGCAAACATTTGAGAATTTCATGCTTGTAAGTTTTGGTTAAGTCTGAGGCCTGATTATTCTCGACTAGCAGACAAAGCCTTGAAACCATTAATATAGTAATTTTGAGCAGCTCTCTTCTGTAAATAAGCCTTTGCTGAATTAGTACCACAAAAAAACAAACTTCAAAGCTGATTAGAGACAGAGCCAGACCTGAGGTGCTTTTTAGTATTGAACTCAACACTACTAATTTGGTTTCAGCAAAAACACTATCATTAAACTGGTATTGTTAATTTGAATATTATTAGTTTTTCAAAAGGTTTTTTTTCTTAGTGTGTCTTGTACAGATTTTTCCTGGCATTTATTTGTAAGCTAAAAAGACATTCAACCAAGTTTTATACTTATACATGTATAGGTGACATGATACAAACATTTTGAGTTACCCAGGAAGGTTCCTGATTTTTTTTCTTTGGAGAGGACTCACTATTTATTATCCTAATTTGAGAAAACCCAGGTCCTTGGATTACATACATATTATTGACACCAGAAACTGTCTTCCTATCTTCTCCTGCTGATTAATTTATTTCACAGCATTGGTATATTGCAACACCCAGAATATGTAGATCAATAAGCATTGACTAATGGTTGCCTTTATTTGAGAAGCATAAAAAATTTTGGGTTGGTGTGACTAGGTTAGAGATAGAGGGTGAAGATTCTCCCTTCTGGTGCAGAGTTCTTTAATGGGGATGTAGGTTCTAATAGTGTAGACACACACACACACACACACACACATGCATGTACATGTACACACAAATATACTCACACTCTCATACATGTATGCACATACACACATGTACACACAAATACACACACACTCACACACACACACAAATATTCTATATATCCACTGACGGTCTATATATCCATACAGATAGATATTCTGTATATCCTGGGATAGTTAATCTTAATTGCCACCTTGATTAGATCGAGAGATGCCTTAGAAAAGTGCTCCTCTGGTGTGCCTTTGAAGAAATTTTCAGAGAGCATTGACATGAGATCAAAACTGAGACCAGTTCTGGATATGGGTAGTACCAGCCAGTAGCCCTGGGCCCCGAAGGACTGAAAGAGAAGAAGAGAGCTAGGCAGCACATGGAAACTCCATTCTTCCCAAATGAGTGGTCTACCAAAGCTGCCATTGCCCACGGATCTGTCTGACTTCAGACTCCTGTGTCTTCAGATGTTGAACACAGACCATCTAGCAACTCTCCAGGGAATTCCCAGGCAGTTCCTGGGCCTTCGGCTTTGGACTGGAACTACTTCACTGGTCCCCATTAATATGTGGCTTCTAGCTTCTTTGACTGAGTAGACACTGGGTTTCTGCCTTACCAGCATGGAGAAAGTCACTGTGGGACTACCCAACCTCCAATAATGTAAGCCATTCTAGTAAACCATCTATTCCCTTGGTTTTATTTTCTGGAAAAACCTAATGTAGCACTTTTGCATCTCATGGTTTAATACACAGAGGTTCAAGTGGCAACTATAAAGTTAAAGAGTTTTATTTTAAGCTAAATAAGGACAAAATCACACACACACACACGCGTACATACATGTACATGTGTGTGTATATATACACATATACGTATACATACACTCACACACACACACACATATATGTATATATATACATATACATATATATATTTGGAGGATAGTAAAGTCTTGTTTCTTCAGGGTCCCGCTTTATCCCTTCCCCATTGGATAGTGAGTATTCAGTTCACATGTGTGTGTATATATACACATGTAAGTATACATATACATACACACACACACACATATCTGTCTTCTGTGTACCCCAAGTCTGTGAATACACACATACACATGAGCACACTCTCTTTTCCCTTGCAGGGCAGTGTGATAGTTCAAAGTGGAACACTGTCCATGCAGAGGAGTCTTGTCCCTGCATGGCCTCTCTTACATCTGGAAATCTGACCAGAGCAGCTCAAAAAAGGTAGTAATCTAACCCTGGTCACATTGTCAGTGAGTTCTCAAGTGTCACACAGCCTTCCTGACATATTCCTACAGCTGAGTTTCCCCTCAGGTGAGGCCAGGCCAGCTAACTGTTTCAGAATGAGATCACGGTGCTTGCCAGGGTAGGTTTAGCTACAACCCACATTTTGAGGGCAAGCTTGCCTGCTAGAGACTTGCTTTATCACTGTTTGTTACGAGCCAAATAGACCATGGCTGATGAGCCTGTGAGGAAGCCATGAGGAGGTTGTATCATTTCCTAATGACTCATAAACAGTCTGGTATGGGGGCAAAAGCCTCTGTGGGCAGGCCCCAGTAATGTGAGGTGTTGGTGTTGTTTTCTGCTTTTTTTTTCTTTTCCAAGCTTTCTGGGAGATTCTGGTACCAAGTAACCCAGAGAACTGCTTTAGAAAGGCTACTTACTATTTGTTCTTCTCATATCTTCCAAGGTCACAGTCCCTTCCTTCTCCCGGTGAGATGTCCTGTAAGGGCCCAAGGCTGCCCATCCAGCCTGACCTAAGCCAGAATTGAGCTGTAGGCAAGGACAAACGGCTCTGACAGGCTATCTCACTCCCTGATACAAAGTGTCTTAATTGTCCACCAAAGCCTTCCTCTGCCTTTGCCTCCTCCCCACTTCCACAGCTGTGCTTTTCTTTGTGCAGCAACCACAGGCTCACAAGAGGAGAGGAGCGAGATGGAGCGGCTGGTGGTTGTGATAGCCTATCTCTGGCCTGTGTTAAGAGCTGTGTCTGGTCCACATCAAGGGAATCATTATCAACATTAGCCAGGCAAAGTGCTGAGGACGATCTCTTTCCCCAGTGGATGTTCAGGAAGAAAGATTAGCAAAGGTCCAAAGAATTTTCTCTGTCCTTCCAAACTCCCTCCCCAGGCACCTTCTTGCATTCTGACATCCAGCAAACGCGAATGACAAACAGAAGCGATTGACCAAGGCCATCGACTGCTGTCTTCCTATCTTTAGGCTGGCTTTGTCCCTGTAATAGCCAAGCTCCTTTTCTGTACCTAAAAGCTGGTGGAAGGACTTGGCACTTGCATGTTCTTCATTTGTGTGCCTGTCACTCCAAAAACAATAATTTCAATGCTGAAGGGCAGATATAGTCAATTGCCGAAAAACAGATCAGAAATGGGAGCCAGGAAGCAGCCCTGACTTCGATCCTGCAGCTGGGACAAACACAGGATTTCTTTTTGCAGAAGTAGAAACGCTTTCCTTATAGCTGACCACATTGGTCAGATTCCAGTATACACTCAGTAGAAGAGTGCCTACTGTATGTTTTTCTCCACCTGTGTCTTCTGAAGCTCAACTCTCACTAAAATGAATCATTTGGGAGAACTGTAAAGAATATAGTTTTGGGCTTTCTTCAAAACTAGGGCACATTGAGTTTGAGCCCATGTGAAAAGTTGCTTGTGGTGATACATGCTTCTACAGAGCCCAGCTCAGAGGAGGTGGAGAAGCTGTATTCCTTAAGGCTTGCAAGACAGCCAGCAAGCACAGCTTAACTGGCAAGGGCCAGGAAGTCTCAGTTTCCTCTCCTGTTTCTGTAATAAAGGACCCTGACAAAAGCAACTTAAGGGAGAAAGGGCTTATTCTGGCTCACAGTTCAAAACACAGCCCATCATTGAAGACAAGGTAGCAAGAGCTTGAAGCAGCTGGCCATATCACATCCAGTCAAGAAGCAGAGAGCAGTACATGATTTCTGCAGCCCAGCTCTCTCTCTCCATGCACACTCCCAGATCCCCTGTCAAGAGAATGGTTCCCACCTACAGTTAAGAAGTATCTTCTCCCATCAGTTCACGTAATCAAGATGCCCCAAAGGCATACACAGAAACCCATCCTCCAGGTTTTTCCAGGTTCTGTCAAGGCTAATGAAAGACCCAGTCTTGAAAAACAGGTAGATACAATGAAGAGATGGCCCCTGAGGTTATCTGGCCTTTATACTCTGTGCACATATGTGCACATGTGCTGGTATGCATACACTCACACATATGCATGTGTGCATGTGTGAACACAGAGGAACACAGATACATACATATATACACCAATATGAAAACAAATCAAAACAGTTTTCTGCTCTTCAAGATTCTGAGTGAGTTGGCTTTGGGATGAGGCTTAGCACCCCGGCATTTCACTGTAATGAATTTGAGAACCTGCAATCTACACTCTGGGAAGTGCTATGAAATTATAGAAGAGTTATAACAGTCCCATCAACTTTGAGGAGTTTAATGTCTATTAGGGAACTATTAACATCTCAGAATTGTATTTCATCATATTTATAAGGTTACTGTAGAACCTACCTATGTTGGATGAAAAAACCTTAGAACAGGGCAAACGTGGGCCTTTCCATAGTGTGCTTGTGAGTAAAACTTTGCATCCTTTCCCAGAGTCTGACAGGTCAGTGTGTCACAGGAGCCTGAGGAAGGCAGAAGTGTGCGAGGATCAGAAGCAAAAGGGTTGTAATCGCATCTGTGCTCCTCTTCTAACATCTGAATACACTGAGTTCTCAGGAGGTCTGCTCAGAGTCATGCAACAAGCTCTCAGCGGTGATGTGCGTGTGAGAGAGAACTTTAGGATGGTGCAAGAGTCTCAGTATTGAATATCCTGGGACAGGCAAACTCAACACAAGGCCGTAACATCAGCTTTAGAGTCAATTGGAGGTCATTCCCCAGAACTCTACCATCTTGCCTCTCAGGGTTCCACACAGGTCTGATGCTCTGGGCTGTGTTTCTCTTCACTTACATTTCCTCAAGCTGAAGGAATTCTCAGGAAAGCCTCTTAGGCACTTGAGTATTAAAAACCAACCCAAAGGCATTAGACACCCTGCTCTGACCTATAGTGCTTCTCTTCTGGAAAACTGTAAGCACCCAGAGGAGCTGTTATCATCAACATAGAACTCACAGGTAGGTCAGTGGTCTAGCTGGGGTCCTCTAGTGAAATATGGCCAGTAAGATGTACAGAGGAGGAGACTTAAGACAGATGGGCTCATAGGATCAGGGAGGTGAAGACATTCTGCCACCTGCTGTAGGCAGGTGTGAGACCCAGTAAAGATGCTTATTAATTTTGGACTGCAAATATTAGAGAACCCGAGAAGCCAGTCCAAGGGCATAAAAAGACCAGTACCCCAAATCTCAAGCAGGTGGCAGAAAGTGAAAGGGAAAAGTTCCTGCCTGCTTGAATTTTTGTTCTAGTTTTGGAGACGGAGTCTGGCTATGTGTCCAGGCTTGTATGAAATTCCTGGACTCAAGGAATGCTCCTGGCCCAGGTTTTGGACCAGACAGGGACACCACTACGAGGTCTTGTTTTCTTGTTCTTCCACAGACTGGGTGATGCCATCCACATTGGGGAGGGTGATCTGTTTTTGCAAGTCTGCAGATTGAAATGTGGGGTCTTGTCTGGGAATACCTTCACAGATACTCAGAGTTTTATTTGGGTATCCCTACTCCAGTAGGAGTTGACAATTAAAATTAATCAGAGTAGCTAGCCAGACATAGAACTCAAGAGATAGACAGAAAAACCAGAAAGAAAAGTGGCCTCTGGGACCTGGAAAGGGGTTGGGGTATGCAGTGTAGGAACAAGTTCCATTGGTTCCAGAAGCCAGAACAATTGCCCTGCTTCTGGTGAAAGAGAAGAAGGTGCCAAGACCTGAGACTTGCTTTGAACTGTTTTTGTACAGGCTGTGGGGGCTCTCTGTCACAGGCAGCATGCTTAAGGGAGCCCTCTAGTGACTCCTGTATTTCCATTGGCTGACAGACTTCCTGTTTTTTTTATGATGGGTAGTAGTGTAATTAGCATCCTATCAGATAGTGAGGCCAAGAGGAGTTGGTCTATTGTTAAAAATTAAAGATATGGGCACATACAAAACACAGGAAGAAAGCAGGATTCTTCCAACTTTCAGTATGTGAGTGTTTGTAGTGAGCGATGCTGGCGCGGTTAGGTTATCTGAGGATAGTACATTCCTTCCAATCCAAGTTTGTCCAACTGGAGCATGGAAAAGTGACCTAGAGCTTTAAGCTACCCTCTTCTAAGTCTCAAAAGGGGAAAGGCCTCTGATTTGGGAGCCCAGGAGGCCTAACACCTAGTCAGCTTGGCTCCAGGCTGCTCTTACCTTGTGAGCAGAAAGTCTGACTAGTTTTCCTGGCAGGAGCTTGCTTCTGTTTAGCTCCCCCCTGATCTATAAATCCTGCCTTGGTTATTTACGTTGTGGTCCATCTCCAAACAATGGCAGCCAGACGTCTTGTCTTCTTGCTTGTTTTTCCTAAGGTCTGGGGGCCTGTCTCTAAATTCAGTTGTTCTAGCTCCAACTCTTCCTTGCTGTATCCTGCTGACAATGTGGTTTATTCTCATGCAGATCAGGAAAGTCATTTAGCACCAAGAGTGGCTCAAGTGATGACCCCCAAAGACATCCACTGATGAAGAGATTGAATGACGTAGCAAAGGGGACTTGAAACATGTAATTCAGAAAGTCTCTAAAACAGGGAGACAGTCATGGGTCGTCTGAGTAAGTGGACCCATTATGATAATGCGGGGTCTTAAAGCAGACAGGAAGGCACATGAGATGCAGCAGAAGCACAAGGCAGAGATGTTCCAGGCAGGAGGCAAAATAGATGTGTCTTGGGATGCAAGTGCCCTGTACAAAGACCTATGCAAGGCCTCTGAGAGCTAAAGTCAGCCTTGCCTCCCAGACAGCAACAAAACTGAGACCTCTGTCCTAGAAGGTGAGGAATTGGATTTATTTGTCCAATAACCCGAGTGAGCTTGGAATTGAGTTCTTCCTCGGAGCCAGGAAAGAATGTAGCCCTGATACATTTTGACTCCAGTCTAGCGAGACCCACGTTGGCCTTATGACCTGCAGAAACTGCAACAATAAGCTTGTGTTATTCCAATCACCCGAGTTTGTGGTAATTTGTCACAGCAGCAATAAAAACAAGGGTCCTTAAATAATAAAAGTCTAAGTGCCATGTAAGCCCAAGAACTCAGGATTATAGCACTGGGTTCTTTTGCTTTTACAGTTGCAGTTGCCATTGGTGGTAAAGATTAAAACACCCAATGACCAAGCTTCTTTATGGCTTTCATACTTATCAGTGTTTTCTACAGACAGTTTTCTAACCCAGTGTCTTCTGACTGCAGCAGATAGGCAAGGATCATGGGAATGTGTGTGTGAATAGCTATCGTCTGTTGCTACCTGTTATGGACCGTTGGCTTTGCAAGCTCCATTGCATTGGCTATGTCTGAGAGTCATATGAGGAGGCAGGGATTGATGCAATTATATTCGTTCGTTCATTCTTCTTGTTTTAATATCTCAGAGGCTGATGAAGGAGAGTTGAGCAAAGCATACAGACAGGGGGCTTCCTGAAGAGTCTAGAAGGGGCTGAGACAGTGAAGCGGCCAGTGGCTGGGGAAAACCAGAAAATAGCCATGGTATTGTTCTTAATCCAGCTAAGGGGTCAACCAGAAGGAGATAGAACATCCTTGCCATTCTTGTCTTAGTTTCCTCTCCTGTTTCTGTGGTAAAATACTCTGACAAAAGCAATTTAAGGGAGAAAGATTTATTCAGGTTCACAGTTGAAGGGTTCAGTCATGATGGAAGTCAAGGCAACAGAAGCTTGAGGCAACAACTGGTCACATGACATCCACAATCAGAAAGGAGTGAGTGATGAAAACATGTGGATCCTTAGTTCCCATTCAGAATTCCATCTGGGGGAGTGGGGACCCCTCAGTGGGTGGGTCTTCCCACCTTGAGTAAGATAATCAACACAATCAGACATGCGTAGGGACCATTTCCCAGGTCAACAGAGCTAAATGTCACACACAGCATTTACACTTCTCCATTACTCTTGGTCTGCATCTCCCCGTGGGTGTTATTAATGGCCTAGGTACCTAATTAATATGTTCTTTCAGTTGGGATCTTCATCCAGGAAGAAAGGCAGCTATGGGCACTGGCTGGGGTATTGTGCTTTGAGACCCTGCTTATGTGGGACTGAGGAAAGAGGTAGAATGTAGATTCCTTCTGCTCTGTGATGACTCTTGGGTCAGTATGAGTTACAGCAGTGATCAGAGAGCCTGGCCAAATGGCCATGCTGCTGTCCATCACCCTATCCGCCTCAGGCTTCTCTCATCCACAAGTTTCCCCAAGCACTCTGTGAACTCAGAAATTATGTCGGAGAAGCTCAGTCCCCTATAGGCAAATTTTTCATCATCATCACTATCACATCATCAATATGATCACCACCACTGCCACCACCACCATCAAAATCATAATAAAACATCGTTATTATAATCACTATAACCATTACCATCCTCATCATCATCCTCATCATCTTCAACCTCCTCCTCCTCATCATCATCATCATCATCATCAAAAAACGCTCTATACATGGACCATGCTGAAGATCCGGTCTTCAAAGCATGCAGTGAAAGGTCAATAAAAAAGTTAAGGCATGATTCCTGCCAGGAAAGAAGTCTTGAAGCTGAGCTGGATTTCTGGAGTTATTATTTATGCCTTGTACTTGTACAAGCACTCTAAATGATGTGTGGGCCATCAGGGACTCACGACTGTGTCCACGTTAAGTACTTTTGCATTTCAGGGTGTGGAGGTTGGTTTGCAGAGTAGAGGTGGAGATAGCACTTGTGGGTGCTTGGAGTCTGAGATTATCTTGGCCTTGAAGGCTCCATCCAGGACTCTCCATTCTCCTAATTAACAAAAACTATGTGGAAAGATGCCCTTGGGCATCCACGGGCAGGAAAGCATCCGCATGAGAAAAGTGGAAAAACTTCTCACCCAGCCATGGTCTCTGAGATGCTCTTAGTTGAACTTCAGCATCACAGTCTGAAAAGAACTTGACAGAACTCTGGAACTAGAGGACCCTGGATTTCAACATTCATGGATTTTGGTGGTTCCAGGACTTTGGCCTTCCTAGTCAGCAGAACTGTTGTAATCTCTCTCTCTCTCTCTCTCTCTCTCTCTCTCTCTCTCTCTCTCTCCCCCGCTCTCTCTCTCTCTCTCTCTCTCTCTCTCTCTCTCTCTCTCTCTCTCTCCCACCCCTCTCATTAACCAGTCTCAAACAATCAATCTTACAGTAAACAGGAAATATATAACGATGTATTATGAACTCCCCTTTTCTCTTACAACTTAATTACCCAGTCTTAGGTGGGCTGTTGTAATAAGCACGAAACATAAAGATACACCATGGCTAAAACCTAGCAGAATATCTGGTTTATGGTACATGTTTTTAAGACTGTTTGCTGAACAAATAAATGTCTTCTCCAAGGAGACTCTACTGTCTTTTCAGATGGAGGCCAGCACTGTTTGCTCAGTGTTTGCACTAAGGGAGAGTGACTGTGGAATCAGGGGGTGTAAGGAACACATGTCTCATTTTTTTTTTTTTAAAACGTAGTTTGCTTTTGCTATTTTTTTCTGTCTCTCTCTGACTGTATTAATGAGCTTAGATTCTGAGATGGAGGAGGTCTAGAAGCTCTTTTTTTTGGGGTCATTTAAAAAATGACCCCAAAAAAAAGGCACAAAGGGGTGTAAGAAGAAAGGGACCTTTATGTGTCAGAGAGCAGGTTAGTCCCAGGTTAGTCCCTTGCAGGCTCATTAGAGATAATTTGCTTCCAGCCCCTGTGGCCTCTCCTCTATGGGAGGGAAGTGGCTGGCTTGCTGGAATCTGGAGAATTCAGAGGACTCTGAGGCAGGCAAATGATCAATTGCTCAGGGCCCCTTCTTTGCTGAGGAAAAGGAGCAGCGCCTAGATGAGTGGGGAGGCAGACGTTCCGTCTATGCCCCATCTCTTCCTGGTTAACTTGCCAATTAAATCTCCTCTACCGTACCGTGTTTGGGTCGTAAGAAACAGAACCAGTCTCATCAACTTCCCTGAATCCCAGCCACAAATAGAAGCTTGTCATTAGCAGTTCAGTGGCTCCCTGATGCCTGTCATAGGGTAGCTGTTTTTTTTTACCTGAGATGTATCAAAGAACACACATTCTAATGTCTGAGAAAGGTAGTTGCTGATGGTTGATAATGAAATATCAGGATAATACATTTAACATATAATTAAAGCTCTCAAGCCAAGGGACCTTCCTATTCTTTAAAGAGAAACAGACAAATCCTTTCTGAATAGTGGCTCTTTGCCCCTGGTGCACTGCACAGAGTCCTGGAGACAATGATGTTCTGGCTGACAAAAGATTCATACAACGGATGTTTTTCCAGGGTGACTTTGTCTTTGTGTGGCACAAGGTCAAACTGTGTATTTAAGTAACAAGGCCCTGCATGGTCTCTGAGCCATGAAGGGACTCATGATCAGACCAAAGGATGATCCAGGACCTTGTTTCCCAAGGGGCAGTTGTGTCTCTATTTGGCCTATGTTAGGTACTTAGGGAGGTCCTGTGATACCTATTGTATCAAAATAATTGACCAGGATAGTACTATGCTCTGGGAAGATTCAAGAAGGAACAAAACAGATTTTCACCTGAAGACCAGCTAAAGGTTTAGGCACTTTACAAAGGATGGCTGAATGTAGTCTTGGGGTTCTCCCTTCCTCTGACATACACTTAGCCCTGTCCCCCATCAACCTAGCAAGGAAGCAAGAGTCAGAGACCAGGCAGAAATGGAGTTTCAAAAATGTACTGTGCATCTGTAGCTGAGGAGACAGCTCACTGGAAGTCACAGGACTCATGCATGCTGTGGCTCAGGGATCTGCCTCAGGGCAAGATCTGGGCTTGAGGCTGGCTTTGCATCTGGTCTGCAGTTCCAGCCAGTAAAAAGCAAGCAAGGTCACCCTGGCCTCCTCTTCTCCCAGGACAGCAGTTCTCAACTGAGCAGTACCAGACTCACAGGTTATGGCGTCCTCCCTACACCGTTTTTCTGATTCAGTGGGGCCAGGTTGGAACCTGGGGGGTCTGAGTTTGAATGAGCCCTCAGGAGCTGCTGCTAGCCAGGGTCCTCTGAGAACTTCTGTTCTGAAGGAGGCTCAGCTCAACACTGGCAAAAGACCAGGCTTCCTGGAGAGCGAGGAGTCCTTCAGGCTGTCCCCCTTTCGTGGTCTCCTTACTGAATTGGCTGCTGAGCAAATGGGCGGACACACAGATAATCTCCTTCTGATGTTTTATCACCAAGCCTCAGCACTATGCGAAGTAATTTTATTCCTTTATATTAAATGAAAGACAGTCCCTGTGTCCTTTAAGCCGTTGCCCTTTCTAGCTTAGCTTTGTCTTTTACTGTGGCCAAGGCAAGTGTCTTAGCCCTTCTCTCATGTTCCTGGGAGGGTAAATGGTAAGCAAATGGTCACCGCGTCCTCAAAGGTCAAACTATGTCCCAAGTGTCTAGTATCACTGGGCCCTCTGTCTATTACTGTTTTAGTGGCCAGGGTTGAATGGTGGGACTTAACAATGTGATAATGAAAATTGTGTGTGTGCAGAGCCAAGCTCCGTGTGTGTGTGTGTGTGTGTGTGTGTGTGTGTGCATGCGCGCGCACGTGTGTACCTGCACACATTGTCTTCTATTCCCACAGCTTGGAGAACTCTAATGTAATGATTTTTATGAATAGATTCTGGTGGAAAGGAACTACAGAGGGGTAGAGGTTTTTGCTTAGGGCTGCTGCCTCGATTTGCATACATCTTATTTATAAAAGAGCATAAGGAAAGTCTTTGAAAGGGAAAGCCATGTTGAGTTTTGAGCCCTGTGGCTAGGATTCTGCTCTGACCCAGTAGTCACACTCGTTATTTGCAAACACACTGACTTTTGACGGTGCCCCACCCCCACCCCTGGGACCAGGCTGATGCATCTGGGGATCCAGCTCTTCCTGTTCTCACCTCTGAACTAGATGGGCAGGGAGGGGCATCTTTCAGTTTCACACAGGGCTACCAACACCTTGGGCATGGCTTTAAGTTTGCAGATGTGATGTTCTCCAGAAAATTCGATCTTAGAGAGGCATCAGAAGCGTCAATATCATTCAGACAAATGAACGACATCCCCTGCCTCTATTCCGTCCAGGCTCACACAGAGCATACACCATGGATGCTATGGTCTCATTGGTCCCATAGTTGCAGATTGGGTTGGGGGTGGGTAACCAGAGTTCATGATGGCTACCTGTAGATACTCACAATGAGCACTCTCCTCAGCGTTTACAAATTCTGCTGAAGAGCTAAGTGGCCGCTGGGATCCCAGAGACCGGGGAGTCGGGGACAGTGAGGACATAGGAGGATTCTAGGTTCTATTGTGTCAATGTTGTTCCTCTTCTGGGTGTTCCCTTTCCTTTGGCACCGCATCTGGGTTTCACCTTAGTGAATTTCACTTTGAAATGGGCTTTAGAAAACAACCAGTCCTCTATAACTCAGAAATGAACCTTCAGCTTTGTTTGTTCACGCGTTCCCAGGCCCTCCCTCCGGGCTCCACTTCAGATCCAAAGCATGGAGTGAAGGGGCAGGTGCTGCCTCCCACCACGCAGCAGAGAGCAGACAGGCTCTAGTCTAGAATTCCAGGCTTCCTGCTGCAGCCTGGAAGGTGACCCGCATTCTCCACATTCTGTACTGGCATTGTGTTCCACATTCGAGAAGGAGACTCATTTCTCTAAAAAAAAAAAAAAAAAAAAGTTCCTTAGGCATTTTCCCTGCAGGGAAGGCAAATACCAGGACCTATGCCTGGAGCTGTCAGCTTGGGGGAAATGTGAAGGGGCAACAGCACTGGCAGCCTTGAAGAGCTGGCTCCCTCCCCTGGCTCCCCTTGGGGTTCTGCCTGGCTCTGTTGATATCTGACTGAGGTTAACAGTGTCTTCTATCTCTTTCTGAAGGTTTACATGGACTTCTCAGAATTTCCTGGGGTACGCGAATGTGTTTGGAGGGGGGAGGCATTATTACTCAAAACCTCAAATACATTTAAAAATATTAATTTTATAAATAGAATTACATATATTTATATATAAATGAAGGCATTTTCTTAATTGTGAATCCCTCCTCTCAAATGACTTTAGCTTGGGTCAAGTTGACATGAAACTATCCAGCACAGCATCTCAAGGAGAAGACTTAAGAACCTCACTGGAGGAAAATAAGGCCTTTTAACCCTCTCTTCATTTTGGATGCTGTACTGGTTAGATTTTTTGTCAACACGACATCATTCAGAGTCATTTGGGAAGAGGGAACTTTTCCTTGGGAAAATGCCTCCATCAGATTAGCCTGTAGGAAAGTCGGTGGTACAATTTTTTTGACTGTTAGTTACTGCAAGCCTTACTCTCCTTGAGCAAGTGGTCCAGGGTTACATAAGAAAGCAGGCTGAAAAAGTAAGGAGGAGTAAGCCAGGAGTCAGGATTTCCGCGTGGTTCCAGCTTCAGTTCCTGCCATGACATCCCTTCATACTTCTGGTCATAGTGTTTATCCCACCAGTCGTAACAGACGAGAACAGACACTATCACTGTTCCTCTGGGGTCCCTGCCTCATGTAAGACGCCTGGAATCAAGAGTACTCCAGCGTCTCTCCTGGTGTCGTGTCTCAGTTGGCCAGATCTGGGTGCCCAAAAGAATATGTTGTGGGTTTAATCCTGAGGAAAACTAGTTAACGAATCAAAGGGAGAACTATCTAGAGCAGACATTTTGCAAATTATGTTCATGGTTCTAGAAGAGAAAGCTTAGAAAGCAGCCCAATAAATAATATGCTGTCATATATATCATTATATTATTTATTATATCATACATTATATAGTACATATAATATATTAATACATTACACTATATTATAGTGTCTTATAAATTTATAAGTTATATTATAGTGTTTTATAAATTTATATTATTTATAAATACAAATATAATATATTTGTATGATATGTTTGTATTTATAAATAATATATTTAAAAATAATATAAATAATGATATATATGACAGCATATTATTTGTTGGGCTGCTCTCTAAGCCTTCTCTTCTAGAACTCTGTACATAGCTTGTAAAAATGTCTGCTGTGGATATATATTATATATCATTATGTATTATATAAAAATTACATTTTATTTATATACGGATTTTTCATCCAAGACAAACAAAACATGGTCTTTGTTGAATTATTGGTCTTGTTGGTGTTCACCCATTTGCTGTTTACATATTGTAGCTACTATCCATGGCCTGTGCACCTAGCAGGCTTTCTCCCACGCTGCAGTCTGTTTCTTCGGTCTGTTTTCTTTGCAGTGCAGCAGTCTTTTAATTTCATGTGACCCATATGTCCATTCTTGTTTTTATTTCCTGGATGAAGGGAGACATTTCTAGGAAGTCTCTGCCTATTTTTCTTCAGTGTTTTGAAAGCTTCCTGTCTTCCATTAAGGCCTTTGATCCATTTTGAATTGATTGTTGTGCCCGGTGAACGATGAGCATGCAGCTCTGTTGTGCACAGGGCTGACCAGTTTCCCCGGCACCGTATGTTAAGGATGCTGTCTTCTCTCCAGCGCATGCTTTGGCTCCTTTATAGAAATCAGGTACTGTGGTTGCAGAGGTCTGTTTCTGTCCCATCAGTCGACTTGTGTTTTGCCTGTACTATGCTATTCTGATGCTACTCTAGTATAACTGAAATCCGAGCATCACGACACCTCCGAGTTGTTCATTTTGCTTCGGCTATTTTGGGCTTTTCATGTTTCCAAATGAAATGTGGGACTTTTTTTCTTTCTTTCTATTCTTTTGTGAAGAATGCTATTGGAATTTTGATGGCGGCCGTGTTCAAACTTTAAATAGCATTCAGCAATATTAGGATGGCATGTTCTTGCCTCGGTTGTTCATCTGTGTTTATCTCTTCATTCTTACAGGTTTGGGAATCATTTTGATCTTTCTTGTATCATTCTTTGCTGAACTAGAACAGCGCTGTTACTTCTTATTGTCCTTTGGGCTGCCAACCTCTCTTCCCCAAATTATGTGTTCCCTTTAAGCAAGAGAAACAGCCACTGACATTGATTTTAAATTGGTTAAGACATAGGCTAGAAATTCTTTCTCTTACAGGTAGGACTGTATCAGGAAAATGAAGAAAACTGATTTACCCTGTGGTTTGATTGGTGAGCTTCACTTCCCCATGTCTCTAGGGAGAGCTCTTGGGGGTGCTTAAAAAGATGGGATCACTTCCTTTTGCTGCGTTTAAGCCAAGAAAATACTGAGAAAGGGGCTCAGACTTTGAGTATCAGTATTTGTGGACTTGGCTAGTTCGTATAGTCTGTGCTTGACTAATCTCAACCTCTATCTGACCAAGTACTTGTGTATATAGTTTTACATTTTCCCCAATAGTCTCAGTGCATATTTATGTACCATGGTCTTATCTCTCCGTGAAAAACTCTAACTTGTCCTGTGTTAGCCCTTTCCCTGGGGTGATAGTCAATATACTTAGTTTTTGTGGTCTACCACAGAGGTCTTAGTTGCTCTAGTAGGTTTCCCTGTAAAGGTGATCTTGGAGGAAGTGTAGGCTCTTAGTGAGGTAGCTACTACCTCAGGGGATCAGATGGGCAAATGACCCTGAGCATTTCCAGGGTCAGGGGCTACTTTGACCAGGGATGCTTGTAGGGAAGGCTTGCAAGCATTGTGGTGAAATGGGCTTGTGTCTCTTCTCCAGCTCTGCCCTTTTAGCACACAGCTTGCCTTCTAGGCTCCAGTTGGCTCTACTCCACTGCTGCAGTTGTTCTTGGTGGTTGTCCCATGATACTGGCATCTCCAAAACACTACTGTCTTCTGCTCCAACTGGGCTGCACTTTCACTAGTAGCCTCTCATAGGCTCTCTTCAAGGTACCGAGCCTCAACTTCTCTGTATGGCACCTTCAATACCTTCAACTGCTAATGAGGCCACAACTTCACCAATGGCTTCTCCTGGCCCCTCACAGCTTTAGTTGCTCTTCATGACCCCTCATTGCTTCTAAGTCAGTATCACCTGGGTGACTCTTACACTACCAAGTTCAGCTGTCAGTTCGAGTTACAGCCTTGGCTGCCCCTGAAACACAGCTTCTATGTGTTGACACTCAGGAAAAATGAGAAGATTTCACCTTTCTGATGCTGGTTTCTTCTTAATCACTGCTCATTTCTCAGCTCCAGCTGACCAGTATCAATTGTCTCAGTAAAATCAAAGTGACTTAGTGGTTCAGGTCACTTGGTAACCACAGGCCGTTCTTCAGCCCCAGTTGACCCAGGACACTAAGGGCCCACTGGAATCTTTGCTTCCCTCTGAAACTTCACAAGCCAGGCCTCCATTGTCTGCACTGTTCTCAGCAGTTTTGTTTTCCAAACTTCTACAGAACAGTTCATTGAGCTCGCAACACTTAATAGCTTTTCCAAATCAAAGCTCCAAAGTCCGTCCACAATCCTCTCCAAAACATGATCAGGTCTGTCACAGCGATACTCTACAATTCTGGTACTAACTTGTCTTAGTTAGAGTTCCTATTGCTGTGACAAAACACCATGACCAAAAAAAAAAAAAAAAAAAATTATGGAGTAAAGGGTTTATTTGGCTCACACTTCTGTTTCACTGTTTTTTATCACTGAAGGAAGTCAGGACAAGAACTCAAAACAGGACAGGAATCAGGAGGCAGGAGTTGATGGAAGGGTTCAGCTTACTAGCTTGTTGCTCATGATTTAGTCACCCTGGTTTTTGTTTTTTTTTTTTAATAGAACCGAGGACCACCAACCCAGGGAAAGAACCACCCACAGTGGGGTTGGCCCTCCCCCATCAACCACTAATTAAAATGCCCCACAGGCTGGCCAAGAGCTCTGACTTCATGGAAGCATTTTCTTAATTGAGGAGCCCTCCTCTCCCATGGCTTTAGCTTGTGCCAAGTTGACATAAAACTATCCAACACATGGTTGTTATGTGTTTCTTCATTCTCATCTTTACCTGGAATGGGGCATCAAGAATCATGGTGACCAGTGCTAAGGTTGTGACACCAAGCCAGCAACACTACACTCATGGGGTTTATGAAGTCAAAGATAACAGCTTTGCCTAGCATGGATGGGGCCCAGAGTCAGGTGACTCTCCAGTACGCACAGCAGCAGCAACAACAACAGCAACACCTATGATATAAAGAAAGGAAGAAACATAAAATGATTTCTTCAGGACTCCCAGTTTTGGACTTGACCTGGATCTGGGAAGAATTCTAAGGCTTCAGGTCTGAGTAGGGTACACAAAAATGGTGGTATCCCAGCAAGGCAATGTGAGGTTCATAGAGGAGAACCATAGGCACAGACTATCTCCCTGCATGGCCAAGGTTTCAGGGAGCACTGTCTTTTTCTCATTTTTGTCTCTCTCCCAAAAGTTTCCTGCATGGCTACAGAGATGTCAGCTCGACATTTGCCTGGCCTCTTGTTCTCCATTTTCTCCCAGGAAAGTAGGGGTTAGGGAAGTTTTAGCCAGGGAGAGCAATTCATTTCCAAAGCTCAAGCCAACCTGTGTTTGTCTTCCCGACCTCTAGACTATTTTAATCTTGTAAACGGTAATGATGTATGTGGGGAACAATTTTGTTGTTTACTGAAGCAGTTGAATGATAATTGTGGAGAAAGAAGAAAGCGGAAGGCATTTCCCACAGACTCAATTTCTTCCTGCCAGTCTCTATGCTAATATAGGCTCCCATGTTATGTCTTGTGAATCATGATGAAAAAAAAAAAAAAACAAAAAAACCAAAAAGGAACACAGCAGGGGACCAGGGCCTGGAGAGGCCTCTCCTCAACAGGAGAGTCCAGGAAATGGGAAAGTCACAGTGCTAGTTTCCGTGTGTGTCCAGAGAGGAGTAAATCACAGCTAAGTCCTCTGCCCACAAAGTGGGGTGTCAGTGCTGCAGACCACCTTCAGAGACACAGCTGTAGGGGTTAAGGCAGAGCTTCCTTCCGAATGCCCGCACGGATATGTGTTCTGTGGCAACATGATAAAGACAGAACAGGGACCAGTACAAAATGATTTCTTCTTAGGTTAATGTACTTACCTATTTCTGTGCAACGATAGCTCATTAAATACTCAGCTTGAAGAATCAACACATATTTCTCTTTAATAATCTTTCTCCCTTAAGTGAGTCGCATGTCCCTGTCATATATGTAATTTATTTAGTTTTTAACAAAACTTTTATTGTACATATGTAAGATGTGTAACATGTTTGATCCTAGGATCTGAATAGGTTGGTTCTAAGATTCCAAAAGTTAGCACTCCAAAGCCCACTAATACCTAAGACCCTTACCCGATCTGGTGTGGTATAGACATATAACCTAAGAGCATCCTCTTATACATTAAATCATCTTCTAATACTTAGATGTTGTGTTACTATGCACAAACTACTTTATTTGGGGAGAACAATTTCAGAGAGATCATATTTGGGGGAATATTTCCCATGTGGAGAGCATAGACAACATCATGGTCTCGATCATACAGTATGCAAACAAGAAATGTTTGGGCAAACAAGCCCCAAAGGGGAGATAGAGGCCAAGGAGCCATGTAGCTCAGAAGGCTGTAGCAGACTTCATGTGTCCATCACATGGTTTGTGTTCAGCAGTACAGTGTTTGGAGTGGGAAATTCAAATTTTGCTTTCTAGAACTTTCTAGCCCTTCTCCCCAATCTCTGTAACCATGGCGTGTTTGCAATACAAGGCCTTCCTCAGAATCAAGTTCTACGTTCCGTTTCTAGATGTACATTAGACTCTTTGATCCACGTCTCCCCATTTCCCCCCTGTCCTTTCCGCTGGTAACCACTGGACTGGCCTCTGTTGTAGTTTAAATGAGGACGTCTATCTCTTCGTGTCTAGCTTATTTAGCTTACAACAGTATGTATCCTCTGGGTGCATCCCTCCCTTTGTAGCAAATGACAGTATCTCCCCCTCTTACGGCTGAACAATACTACATCAGATACACAGTTGGCGTGTGTGTTGGAGTCAGTTAATTAACTTCTTGGTGTGTGTGTGTGTTGGAGTCTATGTATAAGTGTGATCTGGAGTCAGGGTGCAATTTAGAATTTTGTGAGGTTGGAGAGAGCACCTGTCCTGAGAACAAAGGATGTTTGAAAAACAATACAGAGAATAACAAAAGGCTGTGGACCACATTGCTTCTTGGTGGGCAAGACCTCGAAACTGGCAGGGAGCACAGGGAAGCACTAGAAGATGTATGGGGGTTGGACTGGGGCTTCTGTTCACTCAGGTGGAGTTATGCGGGGCAGATTCTCAGATCTCTTCCATTAGAACCACCCAGGATTACAGGTAAGTGGGTCAGGCTCAAGAGTTAGAAATCTGCAGAGCGAATAAGACGTCTCATTGGACATTCTGACTTTAAGGACCTCTGAGCTGTAGGAGGCTCAGGTGCAGCATTACAGTGGTGTCTACAGGGGCTGCTTGGACGGTGGATATAGTCTGGGGGGTCTAGGTCATTTGTTTCATTAAGACGGGAGCTCCCAGTCCAACTGGGGACCCATTCAGCTGCATATCCGCAAAGGGGACGTAATGGAGAACTTAGCTGTGGGCTGACTCAAGGTTATGACCTGGTGGGCACGGGGCACATCCAGGCTTCCCTGCAGGCTTCCAGGCTCAATGATAGCACGGTCTTCTTTGTATCTTTCGGGTGTCTGAAAAAGCTCAATTTCTCTTTCCTGCTTCAGTCCGGGCTGGCTCTGGTGCTGGCTGAAGTCGAGGCTGTAGATGCTAGGCACTGGCAGCAAAGGATCAGGTTATAGGGAAGGGAGGCCAGAGGTCAACCAGACAAGGGTGACCCATGGGATTACAGCTACTAGGAACTTAACAGAACAGCTTTCTGGGAAACACTTTTCAAGCCTGTAAAAGAGTCTATAGGTAAAACCTGAATCCTGTCAGTTAGGGTTATAGAAGTGTAGAAACAGATTGTCCTGTTCTTCCTTGGGCTTGTTTCACATCCAAACAGTTCATAAGTGGTGATTTTTATTTTGATTTTAGCAGACCTGACCATGCACAGGAAAACCATGAGTTTCTCAGCTTTCTGGTTATGTCAGACAAATTGAAAATCTAAGGGGCTTCTTTTGAAGGAAGGTAAATCTTTCAACGTTCCACTCTTAATCTGAAGTCAGAGCTGCCTTTAACAAAGCATGACAGGGCTGCAGGCATGGCTCGTTGGTTAAGAGGGCTTTCTGTGCTTCTAAAGGACCCCAGTTCACCACGTTGGTTGGCTCACAACTGCCTACTGACTGTAGCTCCTGCTCCAGGAGTCCAAATCCCTCTTCTGGCCTTCAAGGTTGCTTACATTCTGGGAACATTCTCTCTCTCTTTCTCTCTCTCTCTCTCTCTCTCTCTCTCTCTGTCTCTCTCTGTCTCTCTCTCTCTCTCTCTCTCACACACACACATAATTTAATTAAATATAATTACAGCACTTTACCCTCTCCAGCTCCTCCCAAGTCTGTCCCCCACCCAGTCCAGCTCCCCTTACATGTACTTCTTCCAAACTGATAGCTTCTTCTCCCCAATTTTTATGGTTACACACACATGTGTATGCATACATACATACATACATACATACAACTTGCTGAACCCATTTTTGTTGTTTGCGTGTATGTGGTTTCAGGGTTGACCACTCTGCATTGGACAACCAATTAGGGGCCCCATCCTTGGGAAATGCTAACTCTCCCCGTCTCCGAAGTCGTTCGTTGTCTGTAGTTTCTTGTCCAGGCCTGTGGCCCCATGAGATTTCCTCCTCCTGCATGTCTATTGATACTGTATTATTGAGGTAACACTATGCAGCCATTTCCATGAGACACTGTTTCACAGCAGACTTGCTGGTATTTCTACTCTTTTCTGAAATGTTCCCAAAGCATGGATGCAGGGACTGTAACATAGATGTGTTCGTCATAATTAGACTCTTCACAATCTGTTGACCTTGGTGTTCTGTCCAGTTGTGGGGCTTTGTGTGTGTGTGTGTGATGGTCTTTATTTGTCGTAGAAAGAAGCGTCTTTGGTGAAGACTAATATCCGTGGGCATAAGAAGAAGAGGTAGACTGTGATTAGGAATTATGCAGGTCTAGCAAAGTAGCAGTAATAGATCCTCTTTTAAGAGCCGTGAACTTGCTCTTCCTGTAAGTGGCCAGAGGTGACCCATGAAGATGGTTCGACATTCTCTTGATCCAGAAAAACCCCACAAAATTATGCAAATCAAGGGTTCAAACCTTCGTGTTCACTTTAAGAACATCCTGGAAACTGCCCAGGCCATTAAGGGTATGCATATCCGCAATGCTACCAAGTATGTGAAGGAGGTCACTTTAAAGAAGCAATGTGTGCCATTCTGTCAGTATAATGGAGGAGTGGGTAGGTGCGCCCAGGCCAAACAGTGGGGCTGGACACAGGGACAGTGGCCAAAAAAGAGTGCTGAAGTTTTGATGCACATGCTTAGAAACGCAGAGAGTAATGCTGAATTTAAGGGTTTAGACGTAGATTCTCTAGTCATTGAACACGTCCTGGTGAACAAGGCACCTAAGATGTGCCAAGGAACCTACAGAGCTCACGGCTGGATTAACCCATCCATGAGCTCCCCCTGCCACATTGAGATGATTCTCACTGAGAAGGAACAGATTGTTGCAAAGCCAGAAGAGGAGGTTGCACAGAAGAAAAAGATACCCCAGAAGAAACTGAAGAAACAAAAAGTCATGGCATGGGAATAAATCCAGCATAAAATAAATACAGATAAAGTTAAAAAAAAAAAAAGAATCATGAACTCGTTAGCCCTGGAGAATTTGCTAAGCTTCAAGTACCAAGCATAGTCTCCCTCCTGATGAGTGGCCTTAAGTTTAGTTAGACAGCTGTAGGTTACCACCAACATGTGAGTGCTTCTTATTGCGCCTTCCTGCCATGTGGGTCATCGCTGTGGTTCACAGATGTCACAACTAGGAAGAACTGTTAGTTGCTTCTGTCCTTTGGCACCTTGCATAGTATTTTCTGGTACCTTGAATGCTAGCCCATAGGAAGAAAACTTTCAGATTAGACCTAGCTTTAATAATCTGAGCCTTGTAACCCAAGTATGCAGTGTCTTTGGCAATATGGGCTTACTACCAACCTCTGGAAGGCAACAGTGGGCAATAGCCATAGTTCATGTTGTTTTAGGAGTTACATGGACTACCCTGACCAATCATTCTGAAGGAGATTTCTTGTGCCTGGTCCTGAGGTTTTTGTTAGTCTGTGGTTCTTGTGGGGAACCCCATTAGCCCTAGAAGCAAGCAGAATGTTCATATATATATATATATGTGTGTGTGTGTGTGTGTGTGTGTGTGTGTGTGTGTATGTGTATGTATATATGTATATATATATGTGTGTGTGTATGTGTATGTATATATGTATATATATATGTGTGTGTGTGTATGTGTATGTATATATGTATATATATGTGTCTGTGTATGTATATGTACATGTATATGTACGTACATGCACATGTGTGTACACATGTATATGTTTACTGTGTGTGGTTTTAGGAAAGTATAAATTAATACATTCCTTGAGGCTTTATCCAACAATCTTGCTGCTGTTTTCCCCTCCTCTTGCCTCCTCTCTCCCTCCCTCTTCCCTCTTCCCTAGTTGGAGCCCATCTCCCAATTTTTCCATTTTCCATTTTATATCATTTGTATCCTGCTATCCCCCATGCAAGCCCCCTACCCCCTAGTATGGCTTCTTCATATTTTCCTGGTTTGTGAAGTTATTCCATTGCTATCTCAATGTTGACCTTAATTTCTGGGCAAATGGAGTCCTAGTCAGAAAGTCCCTTCGCATGCTTAAATCTTGTATGGTACTATCTATGTTTTCTTCTAAGAGTTTTAGAGTTTCAGGTTTCTTTTTTTTTTTAATATTTATTTTATTTATATGAGTACACTGTAGCTGTCTTCAGACACACCAGAAGAGGGCATCAGATCTCATTGCAGATGGTTGTGAGCCACCATGTGGTTGCTGGGAATTGAACTCAGGACCTCTAGAAGAGCAGTCAGTGCTCTTAAAGGTGGAGCCATCACTCCAGTCTGAGTTTCCGGTTTCAAATTAAGGTCTTTAGGTCTTTGATCCATTTGGAGATATATTTTGTGAGGAATGATTAATAGATACAGATATAATTTCATTCTTCTGATTATCAGTCATCCAGTTTTCCTAGCAGCATTTGTTGGTGATGCTGTCTTTTCTCCAGTGTCTGTTTTTGCCTCTTTGTCAAGTATCAGATAGCTATACTCCTGTGTAAATCTTCTGTTTTGTTCTATTGGTCTACGTGTCTGTTTTTGTCTGGTTTTGGCCAGTACCATATCATTTTTATTACTATAGAGCTGTAAAATATCTTATAATCTGGCATGACAATTCTTCTAGTATTATTCTTTTAGCTCCGGATGACTTTGGCTAGTTGGAGTCTTTTTATGGTTCTATATGAATTTTTAAAAAGCCAGCATGCTCCATTGCAGATCAGCTCATTTGGACCACTGCAGATGTACGTCAAAAACCATAGACTTGCTGGGCGTGCTGGCAGACACAAGAAGATCAGGAGTTCAAAGTCATCCTTAGCTTTGTATTGAGTTGGAGGCCAGCCTGGAGTACGTGAGACTCTGTACAAAAATAAAAACAAACAAACAAGCAAATAAAAAAATTAATCGAACTAGCACAGCCCTGGGCTTTTTCTTGCTTTAGTTTCTTTAAGCTAAACATTCTCTTGACTAATTCTCCAATGAATCTTTGACAGCAAATCCATTCAATTAGAAGCTGTTCCCTCTCAGGATCTTACATAAGACAGATCAAACCCTTGTTCCTGTTCAAGTCTTGGCTTCTTGTTACCCACAGCCTCTTATTTGTCCTGCTTTGGTCAAACAATTCCAAAGTCAGAATAAAGGGCAGTGTTCTGGGACAAAACAAACAATGCTCAAGACGTCTCCATTGTCTCTCAAGTAGCATAGCACCTCAGGAAGGTAAGCGCTGTCCCCTGACTGTACCCAGCACACTTGGCCAAGGTTGTTGCTGACTGCAGGCTGCTGCCCTTCTGAACTAGCACATCCTGCATTCTCCCACTAAGGAGGTAAAGGGCTGGGAGGACTCTGCAAACACTATTTCTTTCAGCCAATGAGTAGATACATTTGTCTTTTAGAAAAAATTGTAAAAATTTAATGTAAGAGAGTAGCTTCTCCTGTGTTTTGTTCTTATAACCTGGAAATCTTTGCTTCCTGCAAGTTCTGCTTTGAGAACATTGAATGTCTCTGCTTCACACAGCCATGTGCGAAGCCATGCTTGACTTGCTCCATGGAGCTGGGACCTGAACTAAAGCTTTTGTGGCTGTGCAGAAGGCATCTGCTGAGCCATCTCTCTACCTGACCCTAAATGGGTTTCTATGCCAAAGCTCAAAAGCTAGCAAACCACCCATAAAACCCAATTTGTTCCCTTCCTTTTAGAATCTTTGGGCAGGTCTTATTGCTTTATTGATTTAGATCCTGCAAGAAATTAAGAACTGAGACATTTGGTTAGAGCTTAACATTAGTAAAAGCAAGAGCTATTGGATTGGAACCTTAGCAAAGGGTGATCCATGGGAGGGGACAACGACATGCCATAGTCAAAGACTTCCCCTAACCCCAGCTATCTGTTCCTCAAACATTTATGTACAGCTCGGGGATATATAGCACAGTTGGTAGAGTGTTTGTTTAGCATGCACAATGCCCTGGATTTGATCCTCAGCCCTGCAGAAACCAGGCAAATTCCTATAATTCCAGCACCCAGGAGTGCAGACAGGAAGATCAGAACTTCAAGGTCATCTTTGGCTCATAGTGGAGCGTTTGAGGCCAGCCTGAACTACATGAGACACTGTCTTTTTTTTAAAAGTAGTTCTTATAAAGTGGCTCACTGCCCAGGAGACTTCTTAGAAATACACACTAGCAGGCCTTACTGCAGACCTTGTGGGTTAGAAACTGAGCATGGACTCTAGGAATTTATGTTCTAATAAAACCACCAGTGTTTGAGAACCACTGTTTCTTATAAGGTGTACTAGCCAGATTTTAATTACTATAACAAAATAGACAACATGATGAACTTAAAAAGATAAAAGGCTTATTTTGGTTCCAGTTCCTGATGAGTTAACTTGGTTGCTTTGGGGGGCAGTAGCAGTGTGCGACTGAACAAAACAAATTACACATGGCCAGGAAACAGAAAAGAGAAAATAAAAAGGGTCCAGGAACCATAATCTCCTTCAAAGCTACATTGTCAGTCATTTCCTGACCACCTACTAAGCCCAGTCTTTGAAAGATCACACCACATTCCCCTGGAGACCAAGCCTTGAATACATGGGCTTCCTGGCAACATTCTACATCCAAACCGAAGAACAGACCAACTTTGCTTGCCTGTTTTGAAAAGAAAGACAAAGGCAGAGTTGATATCCCCCTGTTGTGGACAAAGAGGGATAGAACCCTGTCTGAGAGCAGTGGAGGCTTTTACAATTTGAACCCTCTTCTTTCTTGACTCAGTGTCTCCTAAGACCATATGACCTGGACCCACCTCCCCTACCACATACATAATCTTTGCCACAGGACTAGTTGCTGGTCAGGGACAAGGAGTTTGGTGTGTCTTACCAATTCTTAACATTCACAGTCCCCTCCTCCTGGCTGCCCTGACCTCTGAGGTCCTTTGTTCCTGATCCTGGGAATTGCCCAGGTCCCTGAACACAGGTGTGAGCCCACAGCCTCCAGTCCACAGGCTGGTTGCTGGTGTCTATGGCGATGAATCGCAAGCCCTCAGCTTTTAAATCTATTCTGTCTTCTGCCCTGTCACCCGAGGCTTGCTGATGTCAGCTATGGTAGCTATTTCTCCATATAAAGGATGACATATTTGCTTTTGAATATCACACCATGGACTACAAATCTCAACTCTGTCAATTGATACATCTAAACTAACTGTCATTACCGTGGTGGAAGAAACCTGAGGCGAAAAACAATTTCTTTTGCCAGCTTTCTCTGGCACAGTGTTCCCTTCAGGCTCACGTTTATTTTGCATCACCAAGCTCAGAAGACAGAGGAGAGGACCACCCTGGTTACCTCTAGTACAAGGAGAAAGTATTGAATTTGCATGGATTATTATTATTATTTGATGTGTTGTGGACTGAATGTATGCTTTCCTCCCCACAGACCTCTGCTGAATTTCCGAATCCCAGTTCCTTAGATTGTGGCGTCATCTGAGTTACAGCATTTGAAGAAGCGATCAGGAGAAGTTCATCAGGGTGGGCCTGTGATTCAGCGACTACAAGCTTTATTGAGGGCATACATGTCCTCCAGCAGCCTATTTCTTACACGGTCATGCCTTGAAGTCCATGATCATAACCTGCCTTTCCCTACCCACCTGTCAGTCCCTCATCTCTTTCAGAGAGGCCTTCCCACTGTCTTATGATTGTTGATGACCGTGCTTACCTCTGTCCATATCCGGTCACACTGTTCTTCCCTCTACCATGCCATCTTCCTCCAGTTCTGCACAAGCATTGTTCGGGGATTTCCAAACTTTGCTGCATATTGGAACCACTATGGGACCTTAAAACAAAACAAAACAAACAAACAAACAAACACCCTCAAACATACAGGCTGCCGCCTACACCAGTGGCATCAGAATATCTTCCAGGGTCACGCAGCAACATGTACAACCAGGTAGACAGTGACTTGGTCTTCTGTATCACACTGAGGTTTCTCCCACACTGATGTGTACACACGTCACAGAACTCAGCAGGGCTCTACATCACTAGCACCTCTAGGTGGTGCTGATGCTACTTGCTCTGGGAATATATGTGTGTGTGTGCGTATACATATACATCACACACACACACACACACACACACACATATATGTTTGGGTGGAGGTGATTCCTCAGTTGAAGTTTCCTCTTCTTAGTGTTGTTAAGTTGACAGCTAAAGCTGACCATTATGATGATCACCGAAAAAAACTGATCAGCAAAAGGGTTACGAGCAAGACAGTCTGGCTAATACAGGGGTTAAATAATCATTCTTTTTTTTGCTGTTGTTTTTAATTTTTGTCTTTTATTGAAAATAATTTTTTTCTCACGTAGTATATTCTGATTATATTTTTCTCTCTTTATTCCTCTCTACTTCCTGTTCCATTTGAATTCATCCCCTACAATAAAATAAGGTAAAATAAAGCCAGGAGTGGTGGTTCACACCTTTAATCCCACTACTGGGGAGGCAGAGACAGATGGATCTCTAGGAGTTCTGGCCAGCTACAAAGCTAGTTCCAGGATGAGGTTGTTTCAAAGCCCTGTCTCAAAAATCAAGCAAGCAAGCAAGCAAGGAAGCAAATAAATACATAATAACCCAAAATGAAACATATTGGAATTGTGCAAAAGGAAAGACAAAGAGAAAGGAAAGAGGCCCAGAGAAGGCACAAGAAACAGATACAGACTCAGAGACCCACTTGTCCTTATACTTAGAAATCCCATAAAAATACTAAACTGGAAGTCATAATGTATACACCAAAGACCTGCATGGTAAAGAAGAAGGAGGAAGAGGAGGAGGAGGAGGAGGAAGAGGAGGAGGAGGAGAAAGAAATATATAAATAAAATGACAATAAAAAGAAACATTAAAATAAAAATTTCCAAGGAAAAGAGGAAAGTCCCTGAAATGTTACTGGACAGGACCCTTCCAAGATGCTGAGTTCCTTTGCTGTTGGCCATCCACTGCTGGGCACAGAGCCTACCCTTAAGAGTGGCGTGTGGTGGTACATTTTCAGATTTGTTTTATTTTATGCTCATGAGTGTCTTGTCTGCTGTGTACAGATGTGTGTGATGATGGGTGTGTAATGCTCATGGAGGCCAGAAGAGGGCATCGGATGCCTGGGAACTGAACTGCTTGTGAACTGCCATGTGGGTGCTGGGAACTGATCCCAGATCCTCTGAGAGAACAGTACAGGTTTCAGATTGCTGAGGTGTGTCTCCAGTCCACAGTTCGCTTTTAATCCCAGCTCTGAGGCAGTGGGTATAGGAGGATCCTTTCCACTCACCAGGCCAGTGGCCTAGTAGAATTGGTAGCTCCAGGTCAAACTGAGGCCCTTATCTCAAAAATCAAGATGGAGAATGACAAGAAGACACTTGAGGTTGACCCCTCACCTTAACACACACCCACAAACATGTGCACCCACACACATGAACACATATACCTACACACATGAGCATTTACACAAACACACACAGTATCAATCAGTCAGTCAGTCAGTCAAATCCACCAATCAGTCAATCAGTCACATATAGAATCAATCAATCAATCAATCAATCAATCAATCAGTAAATCACTAAGCATAATTTAAATACAGGTAAGAGGTGGTTACAAACATGGCAGACAGAGATACAGGCAGCTAAAGTCCCGGGAGCCAGCAGTGAGAGGCCAAATCTACTTCATCTTGGGACCGGCCTCCATCTTAAAAGAGCAGGAGCCTGAGAACTTGACCTGCAGCTGAACCCAGGCTGTACCCAGGCACCAGGAAGGACCCCATGGCTTGTCCTTGAACCATACCCCAGAGTTACTCCCTAGCTACTTCCTAGCAACATTCAATCCAAGATTAGTCGGACTGTTTCAGATGTACTTTCAGACTGTTTGTGATGGTTCACGGTTTTGCGTCAGAGCACCCACCTGTCAGTTTACAATAGTCATACAATTAGATGCTTGCCAGGCTGAAACCCTCTCCTTGCTCGTTATTTCCTGTAAAGCCTAGTCCGGCTGAGAGCTCGGGGATTCACCCTCCCGTTCTGCTGTGTCAGAGACAGTGGTGTTGCCCAAGCTGGAGCTTGAATAAAGACCCTAGTACAATTACATCAGAGTCAGCTCCTTGGTGGTCTTTTGGAGTTCATGAACACTTCCTGGCACAACAGCAGGACAACCTGATATTTGGAAGCAGAGAAAAGATGGCACAGCACCCCAGTCTCTCAAAGGAGGCATGAGATTGACAAGTTTGGGGCTGGGGAGGAGTAGGCGTCCTTTTGTTTCATGACCTTTGAGGTGTGGGATATTTTCGGGAGATCTTGGGCTTTGACATTTTGGAAAACTCGGGTTCTGTTGCTCTCTCCCTCCACATTCGGGCTGGAGGAGTGCTTTCGGTTTTGGAAAAGCCTGTGATTTCAGCGGCAAGGTATAATTTTAAGCAAAGGTCTCTCTTCTTTAACTAGGTCACAACAGCCAGAGAGCAGGGATTTCTTTTTAATTCCCACACAGCGAGGAGAACAGCAGAACATGCAAGGGTTTGCTTATTTTAACAAATTGCAAGGTGGATACATTTGGTACATTTTGTTGTGGATAATTGTAGGAGGCTGTTTTCCTGACCCTTCCACAGCCATCATCAGACTCTGACAGACCTTTCAGGGACGCTGGCCATAATCTTGAGAAGTTGGCCATTGTTGCATGCCAAACACCTAGGGTATTCTATGCAAAAGGAATATAATCCAAAGATCACCAAGGCCAGGAGAAAGGGGTGCTGACCGGGGTTTTTGCTGGTGATGTCTTTGTTTTGGAGACAAGGTCTGGTATAGTCCAGGCTGATTGCAAATATGATACATAGACAAGGATGATTTTGAACTTTGTATCCTCTTGTCTCTACCTCCCAAGTGCTGGGATCACAGGCACTGCTTGCTATGCCTGCTTTATGCAATGTTGGGAATTGAACCCAGGGCTTTGTGCATGCCAGCCAGGCACTCTGCCAAGGGAACCAGATCCTCAGATTGCCCCTGTATTCTTAAAAGAGATCCACAGTGTTCAGGCTCCTGAGACTTTCTGCTAGGAGGCCAAGGTTCAACCCATGACCTCTGCTAGCACCTGCTGACACAATTTATGGTTCTGCTCACTCCCTTTGAGGGAGGAGACTGGCAATAATTCTAATTATTTTGAAGAATTGGCAATTGCCCTTTCTTAGATGTTCAATTAGGGAAAATACTTAGACAGCAGACAATATCTAAGGTACTTGTCAGTTCTCTGGGTCACTGGGTCTGCTCACCAGTCAACATTTGGGGTGCTCTAAGAGGAATACGATCCTTCAAGGGCTATGTCATTGGAAAGCCCCTCTGAGGTTGACCTGATGGGCAGCTTGAGGGACTGACAGGTAAAGCTAGGTTCCACGTACCCATTGGTTCATCTCAGGTCATGTTGTCACACTGTGCCAGGCTGGTGCCTAGGTACTCACAAGGATGTGACAGTGTTAGCAGAGGGTGAGCAGTGGCACACTTAGTGTCTAACTTTTTAATTCACACTTCACAATTGTATTTCCCCATTTTCTCTTGATACTAAAGTATAGTATTTCTGAATTTTTTTTGCATACTCTGAGGATTGCTAAAATGCTTAGTCAAGGTTAACAAATATACCCAAGGATAGAAAGAAGCAATTCTTAGGTTAAAATTCTTGGCTAGTAGGGGCAGACTCTGGTTATTAATTAGCTTATGCCCACAGGGTAGTTGATGGGATATTTCTGATGGTCCAGAAGAAATGAGAGACACCTATGGTAGGAGCGAGTCTGTGATGTGAGAAAGGCAGGGCAGGAAAGAATTACTACACCTTAAAGAGTCTGTTTAGGCACAGAGGACAGAAGAACATGCGTACGGACCTCACTGTTTTAGGAGACTCAGACAAAAGCAGTAACAACTAAGCTAAGAACCAGGTAAGGCAATGGAAATCCAATGTATTGATCTTGCAAATATTCTCTTCATCCCCTACAGAGAAGAGGGCATGAGAATGTTTCAGATGTGACAAGGAGCATGTTTATGGTCCAGGAAGTAAGCAGAGTTTGGTTTAACAAGACAGCAAAGGAAAAGATTTGGTCTTTGATTCAGGTAATGTGAAATCACTGAGTTTCAAGCAGGCAGCGAGGAACAAATACTAGAGGAATCAAAGCAGGCACAAAGACTCTTGGGAGGATGTCGTCTCAGCTCCCAATAGGAATCCCACAAAGACACTAAGAGCTTCAGGGGCAGAGGCTAAGCTGTGTTAGCTGAGAGTGTATGGTAGAGGTCTCTAGGGAAGCAGACCATGATATCTAGCTACACACACCTTGAGAGATTTATTATGAGGAGTCAACTTACTTGCTATGGAGTCTGAGAAGTACCACATCCTATCAGCTACAAACTATAAAGCCCAAGGACCAGAGAACTAGATGCTGAGAATCCTAGGCCATGGGCAGATGGATGTATGGCTCATGCATCAATGCAGGAAGCAAAAGAGGGTAGATTCGACCTGCTCCCACCTTTTGAACTTACTCAGGCCTGTTGATGGGCTTGATGACCGCCTCCTACCCTGGGGAAGGGTGATTTATTCAACTGAGTCCACAGATTCAGATGCCAATCTCACCTGGAAACACTTTCATGCACAAATCTAGAAATAGCAGTTAATCTGGGCACTTCTGGCAATGTCAAGTTGGCACAGAAAATAACCACGATCTCAGCTGTTGTGATGCGGCTTGGGGTTGGTAGAAGCGATGGATTTGGATTGGAGACACTGAACTTGGAAGGGTTTGTGGGATATTCCATTGGGATGATCCAGTGTTTGCTTGTACTAGAAATAAGAACATAGGTTGGGGAGTGGTAAGGCGGTACTCGGTAGATGATGAAGTGTAGGAGTGGCCGAGGCTACCTCACTGCATTATGGGGGTTTAACATTGACATGAGGTGAAGCTCCCTGAGGAGAAGTGTGTTGGGGATGGGCTAAGGAAGAGGAGCTCTGAAGAGAAACTGGAAAGAAAGCCCAAGAGGTGAGCTCAACGATGACAACACAGGGTCACCAGAGCCAAAGGAAGTGGTGACTTAAAATGAGTCAGCCATCAGGACTTCCAAATGTTGGAAATAATTATTTCATCAACTTTAATAGCATCATTAGGCCATTAGACTTAATCACAAAGAGATCTTTGGTTTCTACTTACAGGGATTAAATTTGTTTTTCTACCAACAGATATCTCCTAAGCTTCTTCTTATCTATACCAGACTATTCTTGGCTTGAAGCTGATGTGCTAACAGGGAGACATACAGCAAATAGTAACTAGACGAGGCTACCCCAGACAAGGACAAGTGCTGTTAGCAGCAGGATATACCAATGGGCAAGAAGAGGAGAGAGGGTGTTACTTAAGACTGGCTAGATAAGGAAGTGGCCTGTGACCTGAGTCTTCATCATAAGAAAAAATATTTGCACAAAGATTCAGCAGTAGAATGTTTTAGAGGAGGTGTTACTGGTGGTTGCTGTTTTAACTGGGTGTTTCTGGGTTCCCTGAGTCTTGTTTAAAGAATTAAAGGAGTTTAAACAAACAGGGAAGCAGCAAGAACTTTTACTCAGAAGCAAGTGAGTGCTCAGAGTGGGTATGAAGCAGAGAGGAGTGGGCTTAGGTGAAGCTGTTCCGGATTCCTCTCTTACCTGGGCAGCTTCCCATGAAGCATCCAGAAGTCAGACTTGGTTGGTAGGGGCAGCTTGTAAGTGAGCTTCTTCTGATAAACTATTGGCAGATAGAATCTTGGACCTTATGTACAGACATGGGTATTAATTAACTAATTAATTTTAATTTTTGAGACAGAGTTTCTGTACTGTGTAGTCCTAGAATCTTGGACCTTCTGTGCAGGCATGGGTATCTATCTATCTGTCTGTCTGTCTATTTGTCTATCATCTATCATCTGTCTGTCTGTCTGTCTATCTAGTGTAGCCCAGATAACCTGGAACTCAGAGTTCTGCCTGCCTCTGCCTCCTGTGTGCTGGGATTAAAGGTGTGTACCACCACCACCTAGATTAGGCATGGGTCTTTAATCTTATAATTTAAAAAAATTAATGTACATAAGCGTTTGGCCAGTGCCTACGGAGGTCAGGTGAGGGCAACAGATCCCCTTGGGACTGGACGAAGTTACAGTCAGTTGTGAACCGCCTGATGTGGGTGCTGGGACTCTAACAAGTCTTTTGCAAGAGTAGCCAGTGCTCTTAACTACTGAGTCACCTCTCTGCTCTCATGATTCTCAGTTTTGGTCACATATATGCCTAGTCATGCATAGATCTAAGATAGTAAATAAGAATTTCCTCTTAAAAATCTACTCTGAGCACCCTGCTCATCTAAAGCTGGTTCTGGTTGGCTCTACTCATTTCCTTTTCGTTCTGGGATGTTTGTCTTTGAACTAACTACAAATGGTTAGTTTCTAGGGAGCTCTTAGGGCAGAATGACCAGTTGCTTTGCTTAGATTGATCTGGGTGGGGTCATTGGTTGCTAAGCTATCCCTGCAAATTACATGCCTCAGAGGAAAGATCTTACGCCAAAGCCCTAATTCAGTGGTTTTTGTTTCATGTGATTTTGTTCCCCAGTGGATATCTGATATTGTTTCAAGGTTCTTTTTATGTAAGTGTCTGGTTCATAGGCTTGGACCCAGGGCCTGTGCATGTTATACAAGTGTTCGTCTACTGAGCTGCACTCCCAGACCATGAGACATTTCTCTATTCTTATAGCTGGAAATGTCCTACTGGCATCTAAGGCGGGGGGGGGGGGGGGGGGGGGCCGGGGGGCGGGGGGTGCCGCACGGATCCTGTTCATGAGTCTACGGTGAGCAGGCCAGTCCTCACTTCAAGGAATTATCCTGCTCAAATGCCAAGTGTGAGGAATCCGGGCCTAAATTAGGAACAAGCTTGGCCCACTTAAGGACTAGAAATGAGGTCAGCGCCTGGCAACTGGTCTCCGAAGGAATGCATGATGGAACATGAGTCAGAGAGGTGGGTGGGCTCAGCTGACAGCCCTTCTAGAACTTGATGAGGGCCTGAAGCTCTCAGGGGGGTTAAGAAGGGAGGTGGCTTGCTGTGATCGACATCCTAGAATGACACTCTACTGTCTGGACACGAATGGCTGTGGGATGGAACAGAGGGCCTACTGCAGTTGTCATCTGAGAGAGATGAGGATGGTGTCCTGGAAAGGGAATGGTAGGAGTGGGATGAAGGTGAGCTAGGGAGCTGATGGCATTTTCGTAGTGGGCTGCAGTGAAGCTGAGGAAAAGTGAAGACTCCAGCATTACTTCTAAGGATTCAGTTTGAGCAAGAGGGTGAGAGAGGGTATAATTCACAGTAATGGAATGACTGGGCAAGGTCTGGGTTTAGAGAAGGCACAGAGTATGACTCTCTCTCTCTCTCTCTCTGTCTCTCTGTCTCTCTCTGTCTCTCTCTGTCTCTCTCTGTCACACACACACACACACACACACACACACACACACACACACACACACACACACACACCAGGCTGGCCCAGAACCACCCAGCTCTGTCTGCCTCTGTCTCCTGGATACTGGGATTGAAGACTGAACCATTATGCTGGGCAGTGAAATGCGTATTAGCGCATATCAGGAGCATCATTTACAGGCTACTGGGATGGCTCTGTGGGTGAGGATATTTGCTGCCAAACCAGATGACTTGGGCTTGATTCTTGGAACCCACATGATAGAAGGAGAGAACCACTTCCTCAAGTTGCTCTGACCTTCCCACACATGAGATGACACTTTTGTCCCTCCCAAACACATATACAAACATATACATGTAATAAATAAATGTTAAAAATTGTTATAAAAAAGCATTATTTAAGTAATGAAT
Source organism: Grammomys surdaster (assembly GCF_004785775.1). Lineage (NCBI taxonomy): Eukaryota > Metazoa > Chordata > Mammalia > Rodentia > Muridae > Grammomys > Grammomys surdaster. The sequence continues at coordinate 2,772,217 of NW_021604631.1, forward strand.
GAGAGTTCAGCTTCTGTTACATTAATTACTGTGCAGTTTGATGTAATTGCATACAACCTAATTGCCCAATAATAGAAGATTAACTAAATACATTATGGAACCAGTATGAAGGAATGATACATAAATATGTTCATTAAGTGGAAATACGGTCTCAGTGATTACACGAGAAAATGATTGTGAACCAGGATGGAGAATCTGGTTCTATGGGATGCCGATTTCACTTTTGCTACCAAAATTAATACAGCATAAAGCAACACATTAAGTGGAGAAAAGAAGTTTTAAAATCAGTAGAAGAAAATATGGACGACTATTTTTATAATCATGGATGGTGAGATTCTGACAGTATGATCCAAAAGGGAAGCCATGAAGGAAACATGAAGATAATTGAGAAAGTTTAATCTCTCATAGGAGGAAAAAAAACCGTATAAAATAAAAAGACCAGAAGGAAGATTGGGAATAATAACTCATGATGAACACCACAGAGGAATACTCTAAATAATTTTAATTTAATTTCAAGATTCATTTATTTTACTTCATATATGTGTGTTGTAATGTATATATACCATGTGTGTGCTCTAAATAAATTAATAAATCAATAGATAAGACCAACAGTCTATCAGAGAAGTAGGCTAGACAGAAATAAGGAAGTATGGTTATCAGGATATGAGAAGTTCTTAAAGATTATTTATTTTTACCATATGTGTACGTGTTTTGTCTGCATGTGTGTATGTGCACCACAGGTATGCCTGGTACTCACGAGGTCAGAAGAGGGTGTCAGATGTCCTGGACCTGGAGTAACTGATGGTTGTGAGTTGTCATGGTGGTACTAGGAACTGAACCGAAGTCCTTTGGAAGAACATCAAGTGCTTTTAAACACTGGGCAATCTCTCAAGCCCCCAAAGTTTCATATTTTTGATTATGAAGAAAACTCTGGCTGAGCCTGGAGATGCACACCTTTAATCCTAGCACCAAGGATGTCAGTTCAAGACAAGTCCAGGCTACCTAGTGATCTCCTGTCTCAAAAGAAGAAGGAGGGGGTGGAGGGGGAGGAGGAAGAAGAGGAAGAGGAGGAGAAGAAAGAAAGAAAGAAAGAAAGAAAGAAAGAAAGAAAAAAGGAAAGAAAGAAGGAAAGAAAGAAAATAAGCAAATTTATATCATTTAAAAATGATCAGATTGGTAATGATGAAAAGATCATGGGCTAGAAATATAGTTTAATGATAGAGCACTGACCCAGCATATACAGGTCCTCAATTCAACTCCTAACAACCCACAAAACAGCAAATCTATAACAACCGTTGTGGGAGAGGATGAAGAGGGTGAATTAGTACAATTTTTCTAAATCCTCCTTGGGTAACGCAAACATGTAACTATGCTTGTTCTTGGACCATGAAAGCTTACTTTTGTTTTATTTTTTTACCTTTATGAATAATTAGACAACTGCTCATATTCAAGATTTCCAAAGCCTCATTGTTGGGAAATATAGAAATATTGAAATAACACAAATGTTTCTCAGCGGGAGATGCTTAAACCAGCTGTGAGCCACAACACGCGATAAGGAATAGCAGCGGTTGTAAGGCTTGAGACCGATCGGAAGGCTCTGATTCGGAAATCGTTTATAATATTGACACGTTAAAGAAGAATTATGTTGTAAAAGAGTCTATCTTGTTTCCTAAAAACAACGAAATGCAATTGTGTATTGATATATTGGTAGGTATGTTTATGTATACAGAGAAAAGACTGCAAACCTTATACAAAAGTAGTCACTGTTCTCTTCTAGGGGGAGTTAGTTTCTTTTTAAAAAATCTTTCTATAGTATTCATTATTTTTAAAAATGTAATTTTAAACATGTTTTTTGAGAATTTCATAGTGTGTTTGCATCCTTTGTATCTTCTCACTACTCCTCCAACTCTCTGTTCCTGGTCCTTCACACTCTAGCAAACTTAAGGCCTTTTCTTCTTCTTATTGTTTTACACCACACACACACCACACACACACACACACACACACACACACACACCCCTACAAGTGTTGCTTGTATATACATGTGTCTAGGGCTGACTGGGGTTGAATAATGTGTCGGGGGCCTTGTCCCTGGAGAAAACTGATTCTCTCTCAGCGATTGACTGTATCTCTTCATCTCGAGGTGGGACCTTGGGATAGTTCTCCTGTTTATGCTGACATGTTGACCCATGCAGTCATTATGAAGGCCTTGCTTTGGCAAACCATACTGTTGACTGTTCACGAGTGCATCTTCTCCATCATGTCTAAGAGACACTATAGCAGCAGGCATCTCAGTCTCTGGCTCTTACAATCTTTCGTCCCCTCTCTCCTTCAGTGATCCATGAGTCTTATGTGTAGGGACAGTGTTGAATATGTATCAGTTAGGGATGGGCACCTCACACTCACATTTGTGGCTCTTTGAAGCAGTCATCTTGTCTGCTGGGAAAAATAAAAGCATCTTTGATGAGGGGTGGAAGCTACATTACCAGGCAGGGTTAATGCACAGGCCAAATGAGCCAGGTCTGAAAGTGTGGGGACAGCATGGGTGTGTGGGTAGGTCCATCCAGGTCCATCAGTTTTTACTTACTGATGTTTCTAAGTGTGTATAGTAATGGACATTATGTGTAGACATCTTGGCAATGGTGTATTTATCATAATTATGAAGGAATTGTTTTGTCCATCATTGCTATGATTTCCTCCATTATCCTATATTGTTGAGACATAGTCTCGTGTACCCTAGGCTGGCCTCAAACTCTGTGTAGCTAAGAATGACCCTGAACTTCATTTTAAAAATCTTTTGTGGGTTTGATGTGTGTGTGTGTCTGTGTGTGTGTGTTGTGTGTGTGTGTGTATGTGCATGAGTGCTTATGTTGTGAGTTCAGGCAAACACATGACCTGACAGACATGAGGGATTGAAGGTAGTTTTGAGACTCAGTCCTTGATTTTTACTTTATTTGGGGCAGGGTCTTTTCTTGGCCACTGGGTGTGCCAGACGAGCTGGCTGGTGAGTGTCTGAGGATTCTCCTGTGGCCATCTCCCACCTCACCACAGCAGCGCTGGAATTAGAAGCACACACACCACTGTGTCTGGTTCATGTGGGTTTCTTTGAATGCAGGTCTTCACCCTTGTGTGGTAAGTGATTTACTGACAAAGCCATTGGCACAGCCCAACCTTGAATTTAGGATCCAACTGCCTCTACCCCTCACGTGACAGGATTGCACACAGGTACCTCCACACCTGGTTTATGCAGTGCTAGGGATCAAACCCAGGACATTTTACCAACTGAGCTACACCTCCAGCATCTCCGTTTAGTTATTTGTTTGAGTTTTTTCTTTACTTTTCTTTGCACATCCTTGGCATGTCTTCAACTGCTGAGCTATACCTTAGCTCAGTCTCTTCACAGCCTAGGATCAAAATATGTGTAATTAGGAGGTCAGTGAATAACCTTATTTGATGGAGTGTTAAGCCAACACCATGTCCTTTGGTTCTCATTGTTTTCTGACAAAGCTCCTTCTACCAACACATCCATATATCTTTATATGTGTGTGTATGTGTCTGTGTGTGTATGAAACTCAGCAGAAGATGCAAGACGTTTTGATTTATATAAGCTATGAAACATAAAACAAAACATCTGAGGGAGGGAATGATGGGGTAGGGATGGCTAAGGAGCAGAGAGTACAGGTGTGTAGGAGGAAGAACAGCTCCTAATGTTATGCAGCACAGTGAGATCACTGGGCTTGACAATAATCAATCAAATATTTCCAAACAGGTAGCAGAGTTTATTCCCAACATAGCAAAATGATAAATACCGGAGGCGATAGATATACCAATGACCTCAGCCTGATCATCGTAAACTGTATAAAAGTATTGAAACACCACACTGCATCCCATAAATATGTATAATTACCATGTCAATTAAAATCTCAACAAGTATATTAAACACACACCAAGACAAGGAAGAAGAGAATGCAGCTGTGGCCTGTAATATCCGACAAGTTCACTATGCAGAATAATTCAGTCCTTTAGAAAGGAAGTACTGGGTGAGGGATATACCAGTGAAAGGCCCCACACACATGCATATATGGTCCCAGTGGTCAGAGGGTGCTCACAGCAGAGACCCGATAAGCATTTCCATTAGTTCAGTTGGTAGACCGTTTCAACTGCAGCTCCGTAGCTGGTCTTTCACTCCTGGTCATCCCTCATTAGTCCTTAAGCCTTACTCATCAGGACTGCCTAGAGATTCCTACCACAGGGCCCACTCTTCTAGATAGCTTCTTCTGGAACAAGAGTCTTACATTTGCTCCCCAGGAGTGAGGCTGCTTTCTGGACTCAGCTCTCTACCCTGCGGCCATAGGCTGCTCTGAGTATCCTGGGTGTGAGCTGGTTCTAAGTCCTTCTAATCTTTCAATTTCAGCAGACAGTTATGAATCTCTTCAAGTTATCCCCAATAAAGCTTTCCCACTGGGGTGAGGCAAGTAAGACATCTGCTTGATCCTCCAGGCCCGAGTGCTTCATTGTTTCCACTCCAAAATCTTCTTCTGGTTCTTAGCTCTTTTGACCCTCTTAATACTTCATGTAGGCAAGTGGGTTTAAAAGTCAAAGACTGGCTCTTGGTCTGATGTTTGAAATGTAGTCGTTGGGATATGTTGGTTTCTTGTATCCCAACCTCTAATTTAACATTGCAAGAGACACAAATGGTGATGAGTCAAAGCTGCTAACGAGGGAGAAGCTGATGAAGGGGGAATCGTTTTTAGAGAAAAACAGAGGCCTCTCTTCCATTGAGACATGAGGGAATGTAGAAAGACATTCTTATATCTAAAGAGGCAGGCTGGGATGGCCAACTTAAAATTGCAATCAAAATTTCTCTTTGACACCTTTATACGTGTGTATAATGTCTTCTGGTTACTTTCGCTGCCCCTCTTTTCTCTTCCACCCCTGTCAGCCTCTTTCCTATCCTCCCTATATGATCACTGTATATGACTATCATGGGGATCAGCTGTGCCTGCTTGCAAAAGATCATCCCAGCTAGGCTTGTCGACTGTTTACATTTCTCCTTACCAATAATAAAAGAGGGTCACAGGACCCCCCACCTGAGTATCCAGCTGCCTATATAACATGATCCACTGCCTTAATTGCACATGGCCTTGAGGGGTGTGCTAGAGTATATAGGCCAGGAGAGATAGGCTAGGGGTGTTCCATCTGTGGCTATAGGAAAGCCTTCATCCCTTCTGGTGCAGCCTTTGGGGAAAGCACCCGAATGTTTCAGTAAGTATCCACTTGCGTATGCTCTGTAAGTATGCCCAATAAACTCACTGGTCCCCTAGAATGAACTCTGGTGGAATCACACCTGAGTCTGCCATTGGGACCTTAGGAGGAGGGGGAGACATTGCCCACATCACTCCTTGAGAAGCAATTTTAGCAGCACATCCCTTTCTCATGTTTCTGTCTTTTTGCTTTGTTTTGGGACAGACTCGCTGGATTTAATTAGGGTTTTCTGTGTGGTCATGGGTGTGGAGCTATCCAATGGAGTCTGGAAAGCTCAGCAGTGAGTGCATATCTGAAGATCAGGAGTCTTCCTTTCCAGAATCCATTGTGTGTATGTTATGATTAATCTTGATTATCAGTTTGATGGAACCTGGAATCAGCCAAGAGGTGTGGCATCTATCAGGACCTTTCCAGAATGGATTAGTGGAGGGGAGGCCCTCTCTCATAGTGGGCAGCACTTTCCAGTGTGTATCCTAGCTAGAAGGAGTTCTGAGAAAAAAGGAAATGTTGCCTTTGCTTCTTCCTGGTGGCTACTGTTGCTGCCACCACTGCCTATTGCTGCCACCGTCATCTTAGCTGTCTTTGTTGATATCAGACTCCAGCTTCTTCAGTCCTTATTGAAGATCAGGGACTCCCCAGGAATCTTCTAGGCCTTCAACATCAGATGATGACTGTCGAGGCAGCCAGCTTTATTAACTGGACATCTACTGTGGTCTCAGCCTCTCCAGTGTGCGGATGCCCACTGCTGGGCTAAGCAGTCTCTGTGGCATATACCATTCTTGTGTATCCCCCTCTTTATAATACACACATTCCATCAATTCTAGGACCTTATGCACAAGTTAAAAATTGCTAGTGCTCTCATCTTAGTGAGTTCTATTTTCTCCCTGATCTGAGTGCTGAAAACTTTATTGAAATACCATGAGGGAACATTCTCTTCTGTATTGGTCTGAGTTGTTTGTGTGATAGAATTCTGGAGACATTTCCAGTTCAGCTTAATGCTATGCAAGCCGACAGTGGTAGAGAACCAAAGGGCTAATGAGTTCCCTGTGGTAGGCAGAGGTCTAATCTAGATTAACATTTCCAAGTCCATTGGGTGAAGGAGACTGAACATATACAGAGAAAAGAAGGGATTGGCACGACAAAGGAAGGCCACAAAAGCCCAAAAATAACTGTCTAGATTCTCTATTTAGAGAGGAAACCTTTTGTTTTTGGACAGGGTCTCATTAAGTTGCCCAGGCTGGCTTTGAACTCATGATGTATAATCTAGATCAGTATACCAATAGAGGTCCTCCTGCATCAGCATCTTGAGTGCTGAGGCTACAGGTGTGCACAACCACAGCTGGTATGACAGAAAACATAACTATCTTTACAGACTCAGACTACAGAGTCTGAGATACAAAAGTCTCAGGCACACACAAGAACTCAGCTGAATTCCATGGCAGAAAATGAAAGACGACATCAATGAGAAATTATAAGGAGAACTTCGTTGGCCAGCAGGTTTCAGGCAGTGGTGGTGGCAATGAAAGGCGAAGCCTTTTGGGCGTATTCATCTTCGACTCTCTGACATGTTCAGACCTGTTGAGATTGGTCTGCTGTTGGTGGAACTGTCTGGGAAGGATCAGGAAGTGTGGCCTTGTTAAATGAGGTATGTCATTGGGAGTGGACTTGAGGTTTTAAAAGCCCACACCATTCCCAGTTCTTTCTTTGCCTCCAACTTGTGGATTAATTGTAAGCTCTCAGTTACTGAGAGCACCATACATGCCTGCCTGCTGCTTCCTGACATGATGGTCTTGGATTCATCCTATGAAACTAAAAGCAATCCCTCAATCAATTGCTTTCTTTTATAAATTTGCCTTGATTATGGTATCTCTTCATAGCAGTAAAAAATTTACTCAGACTTCCGAGTTTCTTGATTTTGACTTAGAAGAGTATTTTTTTTTTATTGAAGATGGTCTCCTTAAATTGTTCCCCAAATCCATCAGCATTTTTCATAAGGCTAGGTTAGATTAACTATGGGTACACGGAGAAGCCATTTTGAATGTATGGGGAAGGAAAAAGTAATGGCTTTCTTTCTTCAGAGCTCCCAATCCTGCCAGTCACATTGGAGAGACAGGTGGGACGAGTCCCCAGAGTCAGGGCACTTAGTGTCTTGAATATGCTTTTCTCTAAGAGGATCAAAATCTTTCATTTGATAAGAGATTGTGTTCCTGTGAGTTTTCAAAGACTCGCCCTGCCTACGGGTGAGCTTGTAAATGTCCTGGGAATAAAGGAATTAAATAGATTTCCTTGGTAAGACCAAAGGCTTTTCAAACTGCAGTATGGTTGAAGTCTCCTGTGATGATTACTGCCTGGGTTTGTTGAGCAGGGATGCTTTTGAAGTCGGCTGGCTCGAGAGTGAGGTTCTTCATCTCAATGTTGTGAAAACCCTTAAAATCCACAAAGGCAACTGTTTATTTCCATCTTCACCTAAAACACCTGCTGACTGCTACTTGATTATGTGTTTTGAGGCCTGTGATTGAGAGCCTCACACCTGGCTGATTAGGTTGTTTGCGAGTGTTTCGGAATGCAATTTCACTACTTAGCAAGAAGTTCCATGCCAGAATGCCTTCAGTGGCTTGGTGGCCTCAAAACTCTTGTTGTTTTAAAAATAATTATCACATAATAATAGATTGCTTCTATTAAAGAGGAATAAACTTAAAGGCTCTTATGCTTTGATGTGGAGTCATCTTTAAAGACTGTCTTCAAACCATGATACAAGAAGCTCCATGGAGAGCATCCCTCGGATGCTCTTAAACCAATCCCTGATGCAGGGCCACATAAGAGGCATTGTGAATAAGTCCTTTAGGCTGAGAATGCTATTTTAAGAGACACTTTTTTTAAATGGACTCTGAGGTGGAGCAGCTAGCTTTCTGGGTTGAAAGTTCTAGGGTACTAGTCTCTACTGAGAGTTCAGACTGTTTCTGTTTTGGAGAGCACTACTCTCCTACATAAGACCGTGTGTCATGGTTGCTTGGGTAGTGAGCCCCTGTGTCTAAGAGGCCTTCAAGATGGACACCTATAGATGATAGTCAGTAAACCTCCATTTACAAACGAGGACACTGAGACTCGGAAAAATGAAAGATAATAGACAAAAGACTTAATCTAGATAGAAACCGAGACAGTTCTTACTTGTTGCTTTTGATCTCAAGTTCCTAAGGGAAGAATTCTTAAGAACACAAGGTTTTGGGATGTCTTTCATTGCCCGCTCTGTTACTCCAACCTGGACCATAATAATTTTTCTTCCTGCTTTGTGCCCAGAAGGATAAACTATTTGGACTATTAGCTAAGAACACTTTGGCTTATGTTGAGTTTTAGTCAGTAGGAATCCCCAGTGGAAGATAGGGAAGAGGAGCTGATTGGCTCATTTGAGAATAATGCATTGGATTTGCGTATAAGTAAAGCCCATAGTGTAACCAACTGCGGTAGTCCTTTTCCAGAGAAATAGAGCCAATATATGACAAATATGATTCTCTCTACATGCATCTATCTATCTATCTATCTGTCTATCTGTCTATCTGTCTGTCTATCTATCTATCTATCTATCTATCTATCTATCTATTTATCACATCTATCATGAATAATTGGATTACTCAGTTACAGAAGTCAAGAAGGGCCCACATATATCATCTAACAGCTGGAGACCCAGGGCGTTCAGTGGTATAGTTGAGTTCTTGTCTAGCTGAGAACCACGGAGTTAATGGCATAAATTCAAGTCTAAGTACAGAAAAGGATGGACATCCCGGCTGAAACCAGCATACAGGAAGGAATGGTGGAAATTTCCTGCTTTTTCTACCTCTTGTAGGTGATGTTCACCCACATAAGAGGGTAACCAATCTACTGACTCTACAAAACTGAATGCTGTTCTTATCCAGAACCATTCCCAGAGACATACTGAGGGAGATGCTACATCAGGCCCTTCGGGCCTGGCTAAGTTGTTGTACAGCACTGACCATCCCAGCTACCCCCTGCCATTTGGTACATGCTCTTTAAGCTATAGTTAACCTCCAAAAGAAGACAGTGTATCTGTCATCATTTCCACTGCTTCGTGTATAATTCTTACTGCAAAAGAGGTGAGGTTTTTGCATGATGTATACCCTTTTCCTCGTACTCTATAATATAATCACCATAGTGTAAAATTATCATTGCTTAATCTTATATGGTAAGAGAATGAGAGATAAGAAATATCTGCCAATATAAGCATTCATTGTATAATAAGGAAGGAAATCCTCATAACAAGTAGTGTTTCTGTAACTTATCACATGGTGGCAACTGGTGTTTATAACCACTCTCTTCTAGTCTACTCTGTGTCCCATTATGTTCAGGAAGCACCTCAGCTAACATGGAGGTTTGAATAGGTATTGTCCTCGTAGACTCATGTGTTTGAATGCTTGGCCCATAGTGAGTGGCACTATTAGAAGGTGTGGAATTGTTGGAGTCGGTGTGGCCTTATTGGAGGCAGTATGTATATTGTGGGACGGACTTTGAGGTTTCTTATGCTTAAGCTATGCCAAGCGTGACACATAGACTTCCTTTGCTGCCTACATCTCAAGATGTAGAGCTCTCAGTTCCTTCTCTGCGCCATGTCTGTCTGCTTGCTGCCACACCTCCCGCCATGATGATAATGGACTAAACCTCCGAAACGGTGTAAGATGAAAGCAAACTCAAGTCATTGTGAATAAAACTTCCATTTTGAATAGGGAGCAAATAAAGTTTAATTTCCCAAGACCTCCCTGGGCAACTGATATCCTGTTTGGCAGAAGGAGACATGAAATCTAGGCAAGTCACCCCACCACAGTTAAATAACCCAACCAATGGGAACAGGATAAGTGTACCACAAAGACATGTTCCTAAGGAAGTCCCCTATTCCTAAATCCTGACTTCTTGCATAACTTGGCATAGATGTTTATTGTCTGCTCTCTGCCAGTTTCCCTCAGGGGCATCAGATCCCTCTGCACTAAACCAGACAGAGCAGGGTGAAGCTGAGCCAGGGATGAATCGGTTCCCCCGGGGTCTGGTCTGGCTGGGAATGCCAGGAATGTTACACCTCTTGGAAGTGAAGTGAGGGGGTTTGGGTGACCTGTGCAGGGCAGGTAGCTGAGGTCCCAGGTCTCTCATCAGCTACCATGGCAAAGATGGCGGTGTGAACCTGGACAGCTGGGTAGGTTGAAGATTTAGTGGTGAATGCTTCAGGAGAGAGTGTCACAGCTCTGTAAAGACAGCCATTCTCAGAGAATCCTTGGTGAAATTGTAGAGTGAAAAATTATGAAGATCATTTTATAAAATGATCTATAGATTCTTCCTTAGGTTTTCTTTAAAGGGCATGGAAAATTCTCTCTGAAGCAAGCTAAGAATGTGGACAGGCTAGTTACGGGAACTGGCTAGAATGCAAGGGAGCTAGGTGGAACCAGGAAGCTGGTAGCCAAGCTGGTAACTGCAGTGACAGGGCAAGGCCGCAGTGACAGGGCAGGACCACATTCTTGAGAAAGAATACCGTACAGAGAGTTTTCACATGACCCTGACTCACGTAGGTTGGGTTCCTTTGGAATGTTCTGCTATTTTTATGTTATGCCACCTTAGCAACCCCCCTCCCCCTCCCCGTTCTTTGGTTTGTGGTTTTTCCTTTTAAAAACCCCTCTCAATCTGGCTGTCTTTGTCAATTCAGCTCCTGCATGAGCAGACGAATTGACCGTTAGCCCCAATAAAAGCCTCTGCTGATTGCATCCAGATTTGGTGCCTTGCGAGTTTGTGGGTAGTCATGTCATCCCGAGACTGAGTGAGTGTCTCCCCTGAGTGGGGGGTCTTCAAAATAACTTGTGCACTTTATTTCATGTGGACAGGGACTATGTAAACATTGAGGAGTGGTGTGGGATTCAGGGGGTTGATGTTTCTATTGGCTGAGTTTGAGATGTTAGTGATGCTCAATTTGCATGGAGAAGGATGCCCAGGTATTACATTATGTGACTGACTGCCTATGGTCCTTTCAGTGGGGTGTCATGGTTCTGTGTTCCAGAGCAGGTACAGAATCCAGTAGGAAGTGGCTTGACTCCTGCTGATCTCAAGTCTCTGAGAATCCCCGGGTCTGGGCTTACTCAACCTTACCAGTTCTTCTGTTTGGCCCACTTGCCCTACAAATATTTGTAGTTTGGAAGCTTAAAAAACACGATGACATCCTGGCTGAGAGTCATAGTTCAGCTTCTGGGTCTGTTTTGTGACCCTGATCAATTAGTAGTGGCTTGAGTACAGTAAATTTTTGTCATCTGCTTGGATGCTTACTACGATGAGCATCCAAAGATGCAGTCAGATCCAGAGTCTGTGCTGTAGTCCCTGACTGGTTAGTTTTTGCTGCCTACTTCAAATAAAGATTTTGCTTTGCTGAACAATTGCAGCTGCTTGGGCTGTTTTGGATTTTTGGACCCTAACAACTGCAAGCCAGCCCCACTTAAATATTTCCATTTATAAGAGTTGCCATGGTCATGGTGTATTTTCACAGAAATAAAGCCCTAACTAAGATAAAAGTTGGTACCGGGAGTGGGATACTGCTGTGTTAAGCCTGACCATGCTTTCTTTGTACTGATGTGGGTTTTGGACAAAGCAGTTGGATGCTGTAGGCATATCTTAATGGGCCATCTTAATAGGAATATGGAAGACAGTGGTGTTGATGGTGATTTGAACTGTGGAGGCCTGGCTTGTGAGGTTTCAGAGCAGAAGAATGTTGGTATACAGCCTAGATACTATTCTTGTGATATTTGGCAAAGACAATATTGCTGCTTCTTGCCCTTGTCTTAAAAGCTTCTACTTGAGGCTAGTCTTCGCTGGTCTTTGCTGATGTCACTCTTGCATTGGTTCACTTTGCTTTCTTCACTGATCTTTGCTCATCTTGACTTCATCGAGAGAAATGCACCAAAGAACTTCTGGTGGTATTCTGGCTGCTTCTTGCTGCTTCTTTGGACTCGTGCTGATCAGCAGAGCCTTGTGGTTTCTTCTGGATCCAGACACTGCTACTGATTCATGTTTGGTGTTTTCTGAGTAGACTGTACTACCACTGCTAATATGTACTCAGCATTTTGCTAGTGGACTGGACTCCTGACAATGAAGATTGGAATCAGCAAAAAGAATTATTTCTAAACAGATCCACAACCCCTGTTTTCTATTAACCTTTCTTTTCCCCTATCTCTGGTGGGTGGTGGGTTAAAAGGGAGGTTGAAGCATTAAAGAACAATTAAGGTATATTTTTTGAAAAAAATCTAAGCCTACATAGTATTGACTCTGTTGTGTGGTTATCAGTGGTCACTCTTATAAAGATCTATAATGAAAAGGAGCAAGCTAAGCAAGGAATGTTAAAATTTGTACCATTTGAGGAGAAAAGGGGCACCAGAACTTTTAAACATTGTCGAGACTGATAGACTATGGGAACTTTTGAAGTTGGACTGAATAAATGCATTTTGCAATATGTTAAGGCTACAAGTCTTTGGGGGACCAGGAAGTGGAATGTAGTGATTTGCATAGGTATGGTCACCACAGGCTCATGTGTTTGAATGCTTGGTCCATAGGGAGTGGCACTAGTGGAAGGTTTGGCCTTGTTGGAAGAAGTGTGTCACTGTGGGGTGGGTTTTGAGGTCTATGCTCAAGCTATGCACATTGTGGCACAGAGTCTCTTTCTTCTGTCTGCATCCCAAGACAGAACTCTCAGCTCTTTCTCTAGCACCATGTCTGCCATACTTATTACCATGATGATAATGGACTAAACATTGGAACTGTAAGCCAGCCCCAATTAAATGTTTTCATTTATAAGTGTTGCTATGGTCATGGTATCTCTTTTACAGCAATAGAACCCTAACTGAGATAGCTAGCTTTGGTTCTTTACCTGGTAGACTGACAAAAGCCTTTATTCCTGCAGAGTCTAGGCCATTAGTAGTCCTGCCTTTATTCAGTTGTTTCACTGGGCTTGACACCAGGGCCAAGACTTCCATCAAGACTGACTGAAGTTCAAAGATTCTCTTGCCATCACAGGCGTTTTTATATCTTGGGATAGACAGCCGTAACCTGTAAGACTCTAGCGAGCAGAGCCTTAGTTTACCAGAGACCCCCTAAGTGAACCATGTGGAGATGAGAGATCACTGCAAAATGTAAGAGGAATTTTTAATGTTCCAGCATGCTGGGGCCATCCTGCATCCCAAAAGGAGAGGGGACCCCCCGCCCCCCACAGCTTGTTCAGCGGGCATTTATACTGTCTTTAGGAGTAGCAGCCATTAGGCACAATGTGATTGGCAGAACAGTGTGACTTTTTAAACTGATTGGTTTTTAGGGAATGAGGTGGCAAGGTCCTCCCTTGTCTGTAGGTGGCAAGGGTTGGTCTGTCCTGTGGAATGTGTCTATGTGCTCTGGCCCTTCCCCACCCACAGGTGGGTTCCCTTCCATGTGGTCTGAGGAATGTTAACGGGTGTGTGTGTGTGTGGGGGGGAAGACACTTGTCTTCCTCTTGGACCTTTGTTGGAAAATGGTTTATCCTTCAGCTATGTTTGTTAGACTTCGGCGCACAGCTTGGAACAGACAACACCAGACCAAACAGTTCCAAAGGGGAGGGAGTTTATTCGGGGCAGAGGGCAAAGGTAGGGAGAGAACTGGGAGAAGATGGTGGAGAAAGAGGAGAGAGGGAGGAGAGAAGTGGAGGCCGGCCATGACCACGTGGAGAGAGGGGAGAAGGGAAGGGAGGAAGGGCGAGGAGAAGCTAGAGGCAAGAGAGTAAGAGAGTAAGAGAGAGAGGAGGAGGCAAGCAGCCCCTTTTATAGTGGGCACGCCTACCTGACTGTTGCCAGGTAACTGTGGGGAGGAGCATACCTGGGTGTTGTCAGATAACTATGGAGGTTGAGTTTAGACAGAATACTAACAGTGGTCAAGGGTGTAATGTCTTTAATACCCTTAGATGTTTGAGGTTCTCCTTCCTCTCTGTTAGAAGGTCAGACATCAGCCTGACCCAGGATAGGAAGTCTTGTTGTGGAAGCTGTAGTGTGTCACAGTATGTCCCACAGTCTACCCTTTGTCCACACATCTTCATTTTCGAGTGTTCACTGTGATGAGTCATTGGTGTGGTTAGAGGCCTCTGGCTTCTGCTGTAAGGGGCAGTTGTTCACCGAACAATGATACCCCAGACTCAAATAGTATGTAAAAGTAAAGAGCATTTTATTTTGCAGAAGACTAGCATGTGGGAGTCCCTCATTCCAAGATGGAGAGATCCTGAAGTGAGCTTGCAGACCCAATTTAAAGTGTAAGACCCCTGGATAGGGGAGACCCCCACTCAAACCACAGGAGATTATGGCCACCCAATGACTTACGAGACACCAATCTTGATGCAACCACAAGAGGCTTTATTTGGGGATCAGTCTGCTGAGGCAGAGGCTCACAAGAGGAGTGTCGATCCCGAGGCTTGGGAGCAAGGGGTATTTAAAGGAGAAAACCACAAACCAGGGTGGGTGAAGAGGGAAACCAAGAGAGAACAGCAGAAAATCTCAACCCACATCATAAAAATAGTAGAGAATTCTTAACTCATTATTTAGCTGGTCATAAACCAGGGTGGGGAGTGGGAAACATCCTGTACACATTTTATTCAGGAATGTGACCTTAACCTGGCCATTCTAAGCAGCCATTTCCTGGAGTAACTCAGCTAACCTGTATCTTTACTTCTACTATCCTTTGTCAGAACGTCCTGGCTGACCTGCCCCCTGGCTAGTTCTTTCTTTGGGTGGCCAGCTAGTTACTGGAACCTAGGCCTGTGAACTTGCTAACCTTAATTCAGATGGGGGGGGTGGGTTCCCAAACTTCTCTATGAATTTTTACATCCTTTCAAAAGCACATTAAGAGAATTCTGGGATTGGTGATCTCTATCTTAATCTGTTGGGTCTATCCCTATAGAAATTCCAGAACCATTACCAGGTCATGGGGTTGGAAACTGTTGTTGGGGAAGTATGGAAACTGCTGCTGACAGATTGTTCTTGCCTCAGACCAGGTGGTGGGTTAGCTTCTGAAGAGCTGCAGGTTTTTTTTTTTTTTCTTTCAGTAACTGACTTGCCTCAGCTTGCCTGGACTTGCTCAATCCTTGGAAACAGAGATTTAGGCCTAGTCTCCTTAACTGCCAGCTTGAAGTCTGTCATGGAATCAGCCTATCTCATCCCTCTCATCACTACACCGTCAATACTGGATCTTCACTGGGACTCCTCTCAGTTATCCTGTTCTTGTCCTGTGTCATGGAGATCCTGCAGCTTTGGATCTGTAGGACCAGCCCTTTCACAAACTTCAGCAGTTCAAAGATGGAGTATATTTTTGAGTGGGCTATCTCAAAGCCCTTGGTCTGAGCCTGAGCAGAGTTTGCTGGCCTGCCAGCTCTCCTGTACCAGCACCACCAGAGCCGGTGAGCTCTCCAGTACAGCCCCAGCTAGCTTACCCAATGCTACAGCAGGCAAGGAGCAGGACCAGCTCTTCAGCTCTGGGCCACACCCATGCCACCAGAGCCAGCTCTACCATGCTGATTAGTGGAGGCTTGGGGCCCACTCTCCTGAGTGCTACAGCCAGCAAGAGTCTGGGCCAGCTCTCCTGCTCTCACATCCACTGGGCTGGCTCACCAATACCTTCTCCAGCAGAGCCAGCTCTACCATGTTGCCCAAGCAAGATGCATGGCCCACTCTTCTGAGTGCTGCAGTTAGTGAAGGGCAGGGACAGCTCTTCTGCTCTTGTGACCTTGGGACTAGCTCTCCTGACAGGTGGCAAGGGAGATGGGGAGGGCATTATCCCCATGCCCATGGCACCTCACAAAACTGCCACTTTTTAAAAGAGGCCCACTTCGGCTTCCTCATGCCTCTGAATGAATACGTAAAGATGGGACTTTTGACGCCAGTTGTTGAAGCTGATCTGGATTGCCAGAGAGAAAACGGACTACAGCTCTAATCAAATTGACAGTCAAAATCAACCATTCCTGGTACATTAAGAAGTCTTTCTCATCTCTTGTTTTCTAATCAGTTTTCTTCTTCTTCTTCTTCTTCTTCTTCTTCTTCTTCTTCTTCTTCTTCTTCTTCTTCTTCTTCTTCTTCTTCTTCTTCGGCTGAGTCCACTTTCTTTGAATATCCTTCCAAAAATATTTTATGACCACTTAGGTACACCAGTGCATTATTTAAAATAGCCAAGTGGCAGTGTATTGCAATTTGCCTTACCCTTTTCACTTAATATCTTGAAGATCATTCAACAACAATTCATAGAGACTGGGCTCTCCTCTTTTCAGTGGTTTCACAGTACTTACTTGTCTGGACTTACAGTATCATCATTTAGTAAACTACCTATAAATAAACTGAGTTTGTGTCTAATCCAGCATTACAAGATCCAACAATGTGGCCACAGGTATCCTTGAACATCTGGCTCACAGGAAATGTGAATTCAAATTTATGAGATTCAACATCGACTGCAGTTCATAGAGGCTGAACTAATTTACCTTCTTACCTGCTCATATAGAAAAGAGTATGGTTATCCACAGTCTCAAAGGACAAACACCCAGTGAATCAGCCAAATTCAGGGCCCAGCCCAGCAATTCCTCATCTTCGTTAATAAATCAGATGTCTCATTGTGCTTTCTAACTGGCCTCTACCAGTCAACAAGGCAAACTCTCCTCCAGCCAAAGCCATTTCCTGCCTCTTTGGCTGCTTTTGCTGAGTCAGCTCATCAGCCTTAATTGTCTTTAAAATGATCCCCAGCTGTGTCATTCTTTCTGGACCTGCAGTAATGGGAAGTGTTGTCAAAGCCCAGGCTGTGACCGTAGGCTTAGAGCGAGATCTAGTGCAACTAGTAGCCAAAGCTGGCAACTGGAGAATCAATCAACATTTTTTCCTGATCTGAAAATAGGTCAAATTTGCAATTATGGGAGGATCCAGAAAACTACATGCCAGGGCCCCATCAGAGCCCAGACTCTGTCCTTTCCAACAGCCACAATTGCTGTGACATCTGATGGAACAGGAGGCCCAAGTGTCTGCCACTCTTCTCTCCCATCTCTTGTGTGTATATGAACAGGGACGTGTGACTCCCTCCAGGCCTCTGTGCACTGATGTTCTGAGGGTTGGAAGTTTTTAGGAATTTTGTGAGCTGGCTGTGGGGTATGTGTATATGTGTAAATATGGATTTATAATTAAATAATTTAGTAACAACTAAGGTAAAGGAGTCATGGCTTAGCAGTTAAAGTGCTTATTCAACATGCATGAGGACCTGAGCTTGAATCATTAGCATCTACATAAAAGGCTGGATGTGGTAGCATATGCCAGAACTAGGGAGGTAGAGACAGGAGGATCTGTGGGTCTTTCCAGTCAATCCAGCTGCATCAGTGGATGCATATATATGTGTGTGTGTGTGTGTGTGTGTGTGTGTGTGTGTGTGTGTGTGTGTATGTGTGTGTGTGTGTATGTGTGTGTGTGTGTGTGTATGTGTGAATATGTGTGTATGTGTGCATACACACACATGCACACAAAGGCATGCGCACACGTGCACATGCATGCACATGCATACACACACACAGAGGCACCTGCATATGCATTACCTTGTATATCTAAGCACGAATGAAATGGATACCCTTCCCACTCATACACATACCTTGGCATAATTAAAGAGTGTCTTTAGCCCCATTGCCATCACTATAGAAGAAATATGTACAAATAACTCCAGCTCCATGGCTAGTGGGTGATCTTAGGATGGCTTTGAACTGGTCACAGTAAGAGAGCACTTACATCACAGATTGACAAATGTCATAACTAGTGCTCGGCTTATTGTTTTATTGATTGTCTGGGCCTAACTAAGTAGAGGGGAAATGTTAGTAATGCAGATTAAGCCTGAAAGCCTGGTGCCCATCCTGGCTCAGCCACTAAGGGCGCTCGCCCTTAAGCCTAAAGACTAACTTCAATCCCCAGAACCCTCATAGTGGAGGGAGAGCTCTGACTCTGCAGGTTGCCCCTCTGACCTCCACCCACGAGCTCAGGCCTATGTCCCCCTCCACCACAACACACAAACACGATAAGTAAATATAAGAAAAACAGATAAACTTAGAAGTGTGACTTGACTGTCCACTGAAACAAGAACATATTTAGTGCCATGAATAGAGTTTGCACAAGTTTGTCAGTAGATCTCATTTTATGCAATGACAATTAACTTATTGGGAAAAGGGTTCATGGACTGAGTTGAAGTCTCACTTTTCAGATCGAGTTTAAATTTCATCTACAGATTAGCTACAGAGAAGAGATTTGAGCAAGAATCAAGAAAAGCATTGGATGAATTAGCTATGTGGGGACTGAAGAGAAGAAAGTTGTATATTGTGTTATCTGTAGACTGTATCATAGGCCTCACCACAGCAAAATACATTCTCTCTCTCTCCCTCCCTTCCTCTCTTCCATCCTTCCACCTCCCCCGCCATGTGTCAAGCTTGTGCTAAATAGACCTATTTGACATATTCAAGACCAGACATGGTTACCATATTGGATATTTGGATTTTGAAATAGTTACTATAAGTTATCTTGGGGATAGAAAGCTAATGTAAGCCCAAAATAATCAATATTCTATATGTACCTTATACATGTGGCCTGAATATAATTTTGTACAATACCTGATTACAGTACTGATCACCTGTAGTCTACCTAATCTGTCTGTGCTAGCTAGTTTTTTGTCTACTTGAGAGGAAGCCAGTAGACAGCATTCCTCCATTGTCTCGGTTTTAGTGCTTGTCCCCAGATTTCTGCTTGGAGTCCGGTTCTGACTTCCTTCAGTGACAGACTCAAACCTGTAGGATGCAATAAACTCTTTCCTTCCCAAGTAGCTAGACAAGTTACCCCAATCATTCTATCCCTATATGAAGTCATATCTACCTGTGGTTATTTAAGGCCAAGCTGGTTCAGGATCTTCTTCCTGTCCACCCTCCATCTTGATTCTCCTCCTCTCTCGAGGTCCCTCTTTCTGCAGCGCTTAGCTCCACCTTCCCTTTCACCTCCTGCTGCACTAATATTTAAATAGATCAGACAGGGAAAATCTTGCCACACTCTTCTTCTTCTTTTAAATTAAATTTAATTTTAAAAATTATTCACTTTACATCCCACTCAATGCCTGCTTCTGGTCACCCCCTCCCACAATCCTTCCCCCACACCCCTTCCCGTCTCCTCTGAGCAGGTAGATCCTCCCTGGGTATCCCCCAACCCTGGCATTTCAAGTCTCTGCAAGGCTAGGCGCTTCCTTTTCCACTGAGGTCAGACAAGGCAGCCTACCTAGAAGAACATATCCCTTGTACAGGCAACAGCTTTAGAGATAGCTCTCCAGCTGCTGGGGGACCCACATGAAGACTGAGCTACACATCTGCTACATCTGTGCAGGGGGCCTAGGTCCAGTCTGTATATGCTCTTTGATTGGTGGTTTAGTCTCTGAGAGTCCCAAGGGTTCAGATTAGTTGACTCTATTGGTCTTCCTGTGGTGTTCCTATCCCCTTCTGGGCCCTCAATTCTTCCCCCAACCCGAATCCCCGAGCTCCAGACAATGTTTGGCTGTGGGTCTCTGCATCTGTTTCAGTCAGCTGCTTGGTGGGTCCTCTCAGAGGATAGTTATGCTAGGCTCCTGTCTTCAAGCATAACAGAATATCATTAATAGTGTCAGGGGTTCACCAGTCCCTGTGAAAGGTTTTCACGGTGCGCAACTTGTAACAGATCACAGCAGACCAGACGGTTCCATGAGGGGGAGTTTATTAAGAGAGAGGGAGAGCGGGAGGAGAGAGAGAAGTAGAGGAGTAAAGGCCAGCCATGACCACGTGGAGAGAGGGGAAGGGAAGTGGGGAGGGGAGACGGCAACCTGCAGGCGCTGGGTTGATGGGAACAAGAGAGGGAGGAGGGGGCAAGTAGCCCTTTTTATAGTGGGCAGGCCTACCTGGCTGTTGCCAGGTAACTGTAGGGAGGAACATACCTGGCTGTTGCCAGGTGACTGTGGAGGTGGAGTTTAGACAGATTACTAACACCCTGCCCTTAGGATGGGTCTAAAGTTGGGCCTGTTATTGGTTGGCCATTCCTTCAATCTCTGCTCTATTTCCTATCCCTGCATTTCTTGTAGACAGGACACATTTGGGGTTGAAAATTTTGTGGGTGGGCTGGTGTCCCTATGGCTCCAATGGGGTTGGGGAAGGAGAGGAAAATGGGGGTGGGATTCAGGATCAGGTGTGGGGAGAGCCAGAAGGCCAGGAGAATGAATGGAAATCTACAGTGTATGTCTGTGTGTGTGTGTGTGTGTGTGTGTGTGTGTGTGTGTGTGTGTGTGTGTGTTGGGGCAGTGGAGGTGGGGTGGGGAACTGAAGGGACATTTCGAGGACATGCCAGAGACCTGGGATGAAAGAGGCTCCCAGGAATCAATGGGGGTGACCTTAGCTGAGACTCACAGTGGAGATATGGAATCTGAAGAGGCCACCTCCTGTAGCCAGGCAGGAACCCTACTGGTCATGATGTTTATCACAGAATAGAGAGCAAACTAGGATGCCATCACATGGGTCAGGTGTGAAACTTCCCACTTGCATCATGCCAGTGCTTTAAAAGTTTTGACCTTGGGGACACTTAGATTAGAAATGGTAATCACCTTCCCACTGCAGGATTTGACTATTAAATGTGTGCCCACATATTACTGTCTTCAGCTTCAAAATCCTGTAAGTGTTGTGTAGCTATTTCCTTCAAATTAAAATTTCTTCCTTCCAAGAGGAGGGGGGAGATTCATGAGACAAAAAGCCAAGGAAACTTAGAAGGCTCAGGAACCTCAGAAAATTACAAGATTCACTAAGCCCCTCCCCCAAGGTTATGAAAGGGGTGTACTGAGGTTGTGGAGACAATATAGTTGGTAAAGTGTAAGCATGAGGACTATAATTCTATCTTCAAGACTCACTTAAAAAGCCTAGGCATGGTGTTAGGTACTTGTAATCCTAGTGCTAGGAAGTAGAGAAAGTCAACTCCCTGGGCTTACTTGATGTGCTAAAGGGCAGCCAGAGACCCTGCCTCAAAAATAAAATGAACAACAACAAAATCCAAGGTAGATGGGACCTGAGAAACAATAGTCCTGCACTCATATGTACACTCACAAGCAACAAAGAATTGCTGAGGCCAGAACATTTGATGGAGTTGCCTGCAAGTTGCATAGGGAGCTCCTAGGGATGTAGTTGTCATGGTACCTATTCTGGAGTGGGGTTTTCTGAGAGGCAACTGACTCTAGGTCTATCTGCATTCTTGTAAGCAATCTCAATAAACTCATTGGTCCATCAAGCTAGACTTGGGTGGAATTATTCCTTTGGTCTGTCATGGTGCCTAACCTGGTATGAATAGATGGTTATTCATGTCTCCCCAAGAAAAGTCACATAATTGTGACTTTCCAGTGATTCATTGATTTTATGACTCAAAAGAAATCCTGCCACTTTCTTCAAGCCACACTCTGTACAGCAGGGCTGAGAGGGGGTGCGGATGCTGCTTGTTCCCTTTCTCAGAGAGGGTGACTGGGGTAGGAGTTCACTGCTCCCTTGAACCACAATGTGTTACTAGGGCTAGAACAGGGTCAGGCTCAGCTCTGAGGAACTGGATGGTTTGCAGCCAAGCCTGGTTTGCTGACCTTTCTGTCTAACGGCCAGGAGTTTTCAGCATTTTCCTAACCCTGGTTGGTACCTTTGTCCATCAGCAAGTCAAGTCCTCACTGATCCATGGCAAGATAGTGTGTGCTAGAACACCGAAATGCTATCCACCTTCCAGCCAGTCACCACACGGGAGAACTAGGTTATTAACGTGAAAGTCATCAGAACTCTAATTCAAGAATGACTTCCTCCTGTTCAGATCGATGTCCATCTTGGCCCACATGACTTGAGCAGGTGCATTCATCCCTTTGCTTTAAGCTGATGTCTCAGCCAAAGATCCGGGTTGCCAATCAAAGAGCTCCGGAGTGTCCTGGAGCTGGTCTAATCTAGGGTGCTTCTTTACCCTTGTGAATCGTCATAATTCTCGTGTAAATGGTGAGGAGATTTGTTTTCTTTTTA
This sequence comes from Grammomys surdaster, assembly GCF_004785775.1. Classification (NCBI taxonomy): domain Eukaryota; kingdom Metazoa; phylum Chordata; class Mammalia; order Rodentia; family Muridae; genus Grammomys; species Grammomys surdaster. Next base: position 2,794,574 of record NW_021604631.1, read on the forward strand.
ACAATTTGTTCCTTTACAATTGTATGTATGTATATATGTAAGTATGTATATACATATGTAAATATGTATGTATTTTTGATCAAATTCCCCCTGCCATTATCACCTCTTACCTCTACCTCCTGCAGACCACTTCTTATTCCCATAAAGAATAAGGCAGCATGGGGGCCACCTCTTATCTTGGTGGTTCATGTTGAAATGTTCTTGCTAATCACTTTTGGTTAGCTAAATATTGTAAAAGTGTATTTTACATTTGTTTGGGATTACAGAGTTTCCAACTATTTCCTCTGGGACCCACTCACATCTTGATGGTCCTCTGAAATAGCCAGGGCAGTCATTCCCACCATGGTCCAACAGCTGCTAAGGGACAGGGTTGTTCAGATCAGTGCATTCCTCCCATCACACCTAGTTCAATAAAGATGATAGTGTCCTGAGGTTTCTTATAACAAAACTAGAGGCTGCTAGTCACCCAAGAACATTGGCCCGTGTGACAAGATTCTTTGGAGTTTGCAGTGTTTATTATCTAGATCATGTCTAGATCTCTGTCCCCGCTGAGGTCTCCTTCAGGTGGAAGAGAGCTCTCAGAGAAAGAGTCCCTCCTGGTCTGCAGCTCCCCCACCGTTGGCTCTATGCTCCTCTCCTCTGCTGCTCAGGGAATCTCTTGTGGTATGACTGAGATGCAGCTGACAACATGGTTACAGCCCTCTCAGAGACCAACAGCAACCCCAGGCCTGAGGTTTAGAGGAAAAACAACTTGTGTTTCAGACCAATGGGAGTGTCAAGTTATTTCAGCCTGATGAGATTACAGCCGAGGTATCACGAGGAATCAGCTCCTCCAGAAGGGGACAAAACACCTCACAGCTTTGGGTGACATCAGGTCACAGGTAAAAGGTTCTGATGAAGGCAGGCCCAGGGCAAGAGGAAACTAGATGAAAAAAAAATAGCCAAAAGCCCAGGAAGGTTTGTAGACAGAACTATCCAAGCAGCCAGCTTCTGGGAGCCAGTCCTCCACGCAGACATAACAGGAGAGAGAAAAGCCTAGAACATAGTGTGAATTAGAGCTATCAGATGATATGCCGTCCTTAGGGATGAGGACATGAATCTCAGACCCCAAACACGGCAAGGAGTCATAAATTTCAGAACCCAGGAGGAAGAATATTTTAAGATAATGTTCATGAATCTCAAAATGAATCCACTTGTTTTGTGATGAACTAGTGCTTGTGTTTCAGGGCAAGCAGGATCAGTGATTATTGAGCCCCACAGAATCTGAGGCAAAAGGAGATCAATAGCACTGACCCAGTCTTTAAAATATTGGCATTTTGTCCATGGATCTGTGTGTGTGTGTGTGTGTGTGCCCACTTTGATTTTTAAAACCATCGCTGCAGATTATCATTCATCTTGATGGGAAGGTTGTCTGTGAAGTAAGTCTCATCCGTGCATTACAGCTCTCTGTCCGAAGGCACACTCTGGCTACTGTGCAGTGTCACGCAGTGTGCATACACTGTGTAGAGTGGAACAATGACCTTGTTTTGGTTTGAATCTGAAACATCTGCCTTGACTCGTGAGGTCAAAGACTTGGTCCCCAGATGTGGCACTGATTCGGAAGGTGGTGGAACCTTTAGGAGATGGAGCCTTGCTGATGAATAAATCACTGAGGTGGGTCTGGAGGTTTTATAACCTGGCCCACTTCCCCTCTGCCCTCTTTTCTGGTCTCCAGAAGCAACACAATGTCTCCAGTGCCCCCAAACTCCTACTGCCATGCCTTCCTCTCATAATAGTCTGTATCTCTCAAACAGAAAACTGAAATTATACCTTCCTCAAGTTGCTTCTAATCAGGAGTTTGGACACAGCAGTAAAAAAAAAAGCACTGAACACAGACTCCATGTCTGGATGGCAAGTTGGTATTCTGCCTTTATTGGGGAAGTAATGTTCTGGTGACAGAGAGTCCCCTGTAGTCAGCACGGCACTGACGCATGCTTGGAAAGGAGTTATGAGACCTGAGAAAGGAGATATCATCTGTCATGGGAGGATGCTACTTGTGCTGACCTGGGGCTGTACCTGCTACACTCTTGATCCTGGATCCCATCAACAGCACGTTCTCCATGCTTCCTTCCCTCTGCTCATCAGATGAGCCTCTTTCCCACAAAACAAACGAGACTCTTACTACTTCCTCCTTTTTTTGCTTTTGCTTTATTTTCATCCTCAATAAAAGCAAAGAGGCCCCACCCTATAGTAAACCACAACCTAGATTCTGACATAGCAACTTGAATGACATGAGAACATTATGAAATTCACAGAAATAGACTCACTAGAAGCAAAACAATTCTTTTCTGTTTGATGCTATGATTCCCTCTGGGTGCCAGAGTTGCCACTGAGGGCTGACTCTTGGCTCTTCAGAAGGCCCATACTATCCCTAGGTTTTGATTTCCCAGCTCTACTTCTGAAGGCATGTTACCCTCAGCAAAACTCTGTGCTCTGTGATTGACAGATTGTTGTTCTGATGCATCTGTTAGGCCACAGGAACTTCCTGTTTACTGTCATCTCACCCACAGGGACTTCCTGTTCTCTTCTAACTTGGTTGGAACTGGGAAGGGAACATAAAATGGCACTGCTGACTGGAAATAGACTAGACATGGAATAGGTTCGAGCCTCAGTTTCTTTGATGGCTTAGCACTGAATCTGACACTTCAGGGTCTTTTGCTTCTGCAGGAGAATGAGTTGCTGACTAAATATAAAGACTATGGCTGGATGCAGCTGTTAATTCTATGGAGAACTGCAGGTGTCCTGTAGTGTGCCTTAAACTACTGCAGGCAGAAGGATCTCTGAAAATCTTGAGTACTGTTAGACACACACACACACACACACACACACAAACTTGATGAAAGTCTTTGCTTAATTCAGTGCCTGGTACAGCTCAACAGACGGCATTCACCATCTCTGTCCTCTTAATGTTTCCCTTCTATATCATCATTACCAGGCACAGTGCAAGTTTGGAGACATCAAGATGAAAAAGCTGTAGTCCTTTCCCTTAATTTACTAGTAATTGAAAGGACAAAATAGGTGAGCCAGCATCAATTAATGTTTACAGGATAAAAGCTATCACAGTCATTGGCCTCAGTTACACCTTGCAACTAACCTGCAAGACGAGAGATGCTGTTTACGACTGAAAGATCTCAAAGAAAGACTCATGTCAATCACAGGACAACATTCAGATGTAGAAGCTACAGAAGCAAAGTCCAGACTCAAACCCCTGGTTTGATCACCAAAGCTCGGTAGCTCTGTCCTATGGAGGTGGGTGGTGTTTGTCAATGAACATTCCTTTGTGGCATGCAGGGGAAATGCTCAGAATAGGCAGAAGACAGTGGCATGGGATTGGTCTGAAACCATTTTAAAAATCTGAATTTAATTCTCTTACAATCTGTGCCTATGAGGCGGGGAGTTGGGAGGACAGAAAACACAAAAGCTGTGTTCTCTGAATCAGTTTGGCAGAGAAAGACAGATGCAAAGTTCCCAGACTTGGCAAGGCATTCAGCCACCACATGATGATTGCAGGGTTGACAGCTGAAGGTTGCTTCCTCTGTGGGCTTGAGTTTATTGTCCATGCTTTTACAATGTATCTTAACGGACACCCTCTTCTTTGTTCTGAGATCAGGGAACACATTAAGGTGAGTGACAGGAAATGGGAAGGGAGCAGACAGCTGGGAGGAGAGCTAGGGCTGGTACTAACCTCCCCTTCTTAAGAGCATTTGATAAGAGCTTTGTATCTTAAGCCCGTCAATTCTACCCCAGACATTATAAAACACCTTAGCAAATCTTGAAGTGACAGGTTCTCTTCCTGAAATGAAAATTGCTTTTCAAAAATTATAAAAGTTATAGGCATCCATTGAGGAAAAAGCGAACAGAAAATTGTGAGAGAAAGGAAGCCCTTTGCCTAATTCCATCAGTGTGATTGATGCTAGTGTTTAATTGTCAAGCTGACAGGATCTAGGATCACCTGGGAGACAGGCCTCTGGGCATGCCTGTGGGGATGATCTTGATTATAATAATTGGGGTGGGAGGATCCACCCACTGTGGGTTACATCATCCTCTGGGTGGGAATGTATAAAACAGAGAGTTCGGATGGATCGGCAGTGTGCATCTGTCGTTTGCCATCTGCTCGTGGATGGGATGTGGGTAGCTGCTTCCGTCTCCCGCCATTTTGTCTTCTTTTCCACCATGGTGGAGTGTACTCTTCCACTGTGAGCCAGAACAAATCCTTTTTGCCTTTAAGTTGCTTTTGTCTTTTCCCTCCCTCCCTCTC
>NW_021604631.1:2798970-2809342 GCF_004785775.1 Grammomys surdaster
TTCCTTCCTTCCTTCCTTCCTTCCTTCCTTCCCTTTTTCACCACAGCAACAGAAGAGAACCTAAAACAGTAAGCATATAAACCCCATCCCCCATCCCTTATCATACAGAAAAATAGGACACAGTGGCAATACATACCTCTTAGGGCTATGCACAATTGCTATTTTTACCCTGGGGACAGCCTAATCATCAATGTTAAATATTCACAACCAAATTTATGTTATCTGGTAAACATCTAGGATTTGTTTTAGTATAAAACTGTATACAATTTAGACCAAGTCTCTCTGTTGCACATCAAACATTGGCATTTTTTAAAATGGGGGTCTGTGCTAGTCCATTGTTTTGTAAATCTGACACAAACTCTAATTACTTAGGAAGATGGAACCTCAATTGAGAAGATACTTCCATTAGCTTGGCCTGTAGGCCAATCTGTGCATGCATTTTGTTAATTAATGATTGATGCCCAGCCCACTGTGGGCGGTGCCATCCCTGGGCAGGTGGTCCTGGGTGCTGTAAGAAAGTAGGCTGAGCAAGCCATGAGGAGCAAGCCAGTAAGCAGCACTCCTCCATGATCTCTGTTCCAGTTCTTACCTCTAGGTTCCTACATTGAGTTCCTGTCCTGACTTCCCCTCCAATAATAGAGAAATTATAAGTCAATTTTCTCTTCAAGCTGCTTCTGGTCATTATGTTTATCACAGCACCAGATAGAAAATTAGAACAGGGTCCCTGAAACGTCACTGGTTTCTGTGTCCTCCATTCCTGGTTGCTTTATTCATTCTTTGCATGAAATAGATTATCTTTCCAGAGCTCCTTTGTCTTGTATTTCTCCTGTTCCTTCATCTTACAGTTGTTGTTCTGTAACTCTTTCCCACTTAATACCCTGTCCCATGTGAACAGACCTAGAATCACAGACTCATGTGTAATGTCTGCATAGTATTTCTCTGTGTGATTACTGAAAGAAAGCCAGTGTCTACTAACGAAAAGTCTCCCTTTTAGTCTTTTATAGGGGACCCTGCAGCGAACATTGCTACACCTTCATCTCTTGGATTTTCTTTTATTGTCCCTCATGGCAGACTTCTAGACAATTTTTTCAGGAACTCAATCACTGTACAACTTCAACTTTTATATGTATTACCAGAAAAGCTGTACCAATTGTGTAACCAGTAACTGCATGTGAGCACAAAATAAAGGTAGGATACATCTTCGTTTACTGCTCATCTGATGGGAGATAGCAGAAAAATGTCAATCTGTACTTATGAATAATAAGCTCCTGCAGAAATTTCAATGAGAATATACAGTTAAAAGAAGGCAAGCTCCCTCTCGTACTGTTGTCTGTGAAAGCCGACTTGTACGATTAGAATCAACACTTTCTTATCATGTGTTTTGTTTTTAATTTATTGTATATGGCGGGGGGCAGTTATGTATGCAGAGGCCAGGGAATTATCTCACCTGTCTTCTTCTCCTGCTCTCTACCTTAGCTTTTGAGACCGAGTCTCTCACTGAACCAGAAGCTTGATGCTTTGACTTTGACGGGTGGCCACCAAACTCCTGGAATCTGCCTGTTTCTCAGCATTGGGGGGTACAGACTCATGTAACCATACCTGGCTTTTATAAGAGTGCTGAGGGTTGGAACTCAGATTCTCTTGCTTGAACAGCAAGTGCACCCACCCACTGAGCCACCTCCCCATTCTCTGTGTGTTATTTTAGGTACTTTTCTTTTTTTAAGGAAATAAAAATATATTAGACACATCAGAAATTCTCATTGTAGATAACTGTTCCTAATCCCCTTCCCTAGAGACAGCCCTGTCTTCAATGTGGTTTTTATCAGTTTAACGCACATTTCCTTACCAAAATTATACCTGTGTATTTTACTGAATTTAAAATTCTATGGTGTGGTCTATGACTTTGCTTTCTATTTTTAACTCAATATTGTGTTTTTGACATTTATTCATGATCACCTTGGGAGGTGGACTTGATCCACTTTAACTAGGTTATTGAATTGCTTTAACCTCATGTTTAAAAATACATTTTCTAATGAACATCTGGGATTAGAGAATTCTTTACATGTGATGTGTGCCAAGCATTTGTTTATAGACTTGCATGGCATATATGCTCAGCCAATGTGTAGTTTATCCACTGTATTGCTATAAATCAATTTTTATATTTTAATGTAAAAATTTTAATATTTTCTTTGATCTTAACCTTTGTGTATCATTTTTACCACAAATCTTGAAACATCCTGTTTTCTTCTGAAGGTTTGATTTGGGTTTCATGTTTATCTCTGTAATCCATCTGAATCTGAGTTTTGTGAATGGGATAGGATATCATTTGGAGGATCAATTGTTCCAACTCCTACTGAGAAGCTAGTTGTGTCTGTGTTGATTGCTAGTCACGCTTATCATCTGGGAATCTGTGTTTAATGTGTTCCCAGTGTGAAGCAGGAGGACCAACTTCTTGGTTGGCTTTCTAGCTTCACACAGAGGTTTAATCTAAGACAGTAGTTCTCAACCTGTGTGCTGTGACTCCTTTGGGATGGACTGACACTTTACAAGGGTCGCCTAAGACCACTGGAAAACACAGATATTTACATTATGATTCTTAACAGTAGCAAAATTGCAGTTGTGAAGTAGCAATGGAATAATTTTATGGTTGAGGGTCACCACAACAAGAGGAACTGTATTGAGGGGTGACAGTGTTAGGAAGGGTGGCATCCACTGCTCTAAGATGTTGAGCCGGGATGAGGGGATCACCGATCTTGTCCCACCCCAGTTCTCAGCACCGCCATGATCAATTCTTTGGCTAAAAATGTAAAGTAGATATTTATGGCTACATTCTTTAAAGAAAAAAGAAAAATCATGTTATAAAAGGCATGTGGGGAAAAAAGATGGATTAGAACCTTCTAGAAATGTAACTATGAGAGTTACATTTGCTGAATATAGCATGGAGGACAGTTGATCTGAGAAGACTGCCTGATGCCTCGATTTCTCCTCTTGGGCAAATTGTATTGGAAGGAAAAGGAGTTTGAAAATTAATCTTCATTGTGAACTTGAATGATTTAGAATTACTCAAGACATTGGCGGTGCACACCTGAGGGTATGTCTGTAGAAACATTTCCAGATGGGACCAACTGATAGGGAAGTCCTTGATTCTCCAATACACCTGACCTCCCAAGTGCTCACAAAAATCTCCCTTTTTATCTAGTGTTTTTTGATGCCCAATTGTCAGATTTCGAGCCAGAGGAGCAGACTGGAAAATTAGTCAAAAAATGAAGCTTCTCTGTATAGTGTTAGAAATGAGATCTTCGAGAGGCGTTTTCGTTTTAAAAGAACCGCTCCTTAGTCCACTGATAGATTTGCCAGGACATGTGAATTGTAATTAATAAGAGGATGTGAATGCCTTTGGAAGCCAATGCGACTTCAGGAGGCCTTTACAGGAACACAGTCTGAAAAAAAAGTCAAGCCCAAGCCTACCCCTCTGTAGGGACCAAACTACCTCTGAGGTTTTGAACGTGTGGATCTGCACTCTGCTTTAAGAGGCACTGACAGGTAATGAGATGCTCTGGGATTGGTGAAGACCAATTGGGATTGGGACCAGGACCGGGAAGGGTGGAGTTGCCTTCTAGTCTCGTCTTTAGGAAAACATGAGACCAGTCCCATGCCATGGCATGAGGAGGCAGAACACAGACCAACATCGAGAAGCCCAGGAAGGTGGCAGAGGTGTTTTCCACGCTATGAAGATAACCTTCCTGGAGATGTAATGCAGTCCTCAGGCAGCTCTTTTTGTTTTGTTTTGTCTTGTTTTGTTTTTGTTTTTTTTTCGAGACGGGGTTTCTCTGTGTAGCCCTGGCTGTCCTGGAACTCACTCTGTAGACCAGGCTAGCCTCGAACTCTCGAACTCAGAAATCCGCCTGCCTCTGCCTCCCAAGTGCTGGGATTAAAGACGTGCGCCACCACTGCCCAGCTCTTATGGGGGAAGTCCCAGATGTGTCACGTGACCCCTCTATGCTGTCCTGCACTTCCAGCCTTTTCCTCTAGACATGAAACCTGAAAGACCAGCCTGTGGATTGGAATGATGCTTTGGGTGGGAAGGGTTTCCTCTTGGGGATTTGTATCCTGTTCCCCAATCAGCTGCAAGGGTGAGATCTGACAGGGTTAGTCACCTTCAGATGAGTGGGAAGAAATGACTCCTGGGGGCAACACTATAGTTCTTCAGTCACCCGACTGCAGCTGAAGGAAATGGACATTTCATTTATTTACTATGGTGACAACTGTCAGCAGGCTCAGAATGCACACAAGTAGAAATCAGTGGAGTAAATACACAGAAACCCCCTTATGCCTTTTATAAAAGGGCAGCATTGTCCAAAATCTGGGTTTACCATTTAGATGATGGAATAAATTTGAACTTTGGGAGGAGGGTATCAAATAAATTTTACTTCTGATCCCAGACAATCCTGTTCCAAAGAACTCTGAGTTGGGAGATTATAGCTGGTGTTTAGAGCCTACTCTGACCCAAGCTTGCTTTTATACCAGAGAGGGACTTGAAGAGTTAAATTTTCGGAAAGACACCCAAAGGCACCACTCTGGTGGACATGTGTGGTGGAGAGATGGAAGAGAAAGTGAAGCCGAGGTGTTCATACACTGTGGAGAAAGGTGGAACTGGAGACTCCACAGCGGTGAGGAACAGGCAGATGTGAGGACACCATGGTGAGGTCCTGATCTGGGCTGCCACCAAGGGCTATGTCTGGGCCATGGTCCTGTTGCAGCTGGGGTCTGTGTCAATGTCTATGGCCCAAGTTACCACCAAAGGCCAAATGGATATCCATGGTCTGGGCTGCCACGGAAGACCAGGTAGATATCTGAGGGCTGTGGTGCTGCAGGGGGACATGCTGATTTGAGTGGCCTGTGTTGCCACCTGAGACCTTGAGGACATCCAGGCCCAAGCTGCTGCCAGGGGCCATGTCTGGGTCTGTGGTTCTATGGAAGCTGGGGTTTGTGTTGATGTCCCAAGGCCATGCAGATGTCCCTGGTCTGGACTGCCACCTGAGGCACTGTGCTGAGCCAGCCAGGCAGCACAGAAGAGCAGATCCTGAGGGTGGGAGAGCCAGTGAACCAGCCCTGAGTGCATGAACACAGGAGAGCCAGTTTCATCCCTAGTCTGATGTCAGGGGGTAAGGAGGATGTGTGGGTGAGGGAGAGATGCCTTTACCCACCTCACCCCTCACAACCCTTGGCAGTGGGAGAGCTGTCCCCAAGGTCGTGAGAGCAGAAGAGTTGTCCCTGCCCCTCACTGGTTGTAGCATCCAGGAGAGCAGCCCCTGTACCTTTCCTGGGTATCACAGTGGAGCTGACCCTCATGGTGGGACTGAGGGTGAGGGCATGAACGTGGAAGAGCTGGCCACACCCCTTATCTGCCATGAGGTGGTATGGTGGATTGAATATGCTTGGCCCAGGGAGTGGCACTATCAGGAAGTGTAGCCTTGTTGGAGGAAGTATGTCACTGTTGGGGTGGGCTTTGAGACCCTCTTCCTAGCCAAGTGGGAGCCAGTCTTCTCCTAGTGGCCTTCAGATCAAGATAAAGAACTCTCAGTTCCTCCCACATCATGATGATGATAGAGGATTATAAGAAGGAATTAAGTAACTCCCTTAAAGAAATACAGGAGAGTACAAGTAAACAGATAGAAGCCCTTAAAGAGGAATCACAGAAATCCCTTAAAGAAATGGAAGAAAAGACAAAGAAGGAATTACACAAAAACATTCAGGATCTGAAACTAGAAATAGAAACAATAAAGAAAGTTCAAAGGGAGACAACCATGGAGATAGAAAACCTAAGAAAGAGATCAGGAGTCACAGACGCAAGCATCACCAACCGAATACAAGAGATAGAAGAGAGAATCTCAAATGCAGAAGATACGGTGGAAAATATTGACACAGTTGTCAAAGAAAATGCAAAATGCAAAATGCAAAAAACTCCTAACGCAAAACATCCAGGAAATCCAGGACACAATGAGAAGACCAAACCTAAGGATAATAGGTATAGCTGAGAATGAAGATTCCCAACTTAAAGGGCCAGTAAATATCTTCAACAAAATTATTGAGGAAAACTTCCCTAACCTAAAGAACAAGATGCCCATAAACATACAAGAAGCCTACAGAACACCAAATAGACTAGACCAGAAAAGAAATACCTCCCGTCACATAATAATCAAAACATCAGATGCACAAAACAAAGAAAAAATACTAAAAGCAGTAAGGGAAAAAGGTCAAGTAACATATAAAGGCAGACCTATAAGAATTACACCAGACTTCTCACCAGAGACTATAAAAGCCAGAAGAGCCTGGACTGACATCATACAGACACTAAGAGAACACAATTGCCAGCCCAGATTACTATACCCAGCAAAACTCTCAATCACTATAGATGGTGAAACCAAGATATTCCATGACAAAACCAAATTTGCACAATATCTTCCCACAAACCCAGCACTTCAAAGGATAATTGATGGAAAATGCCAACACAAGGAGGGAAACTACAACCTAGAAAAAGCAAGTAAGTAATCTTCCAACAACCCCAAAAGAAGATACAAACATAACTTTACCTCTAATAACAAAAATAACAGGAAGCAACAATCATTTTTCCTTAATATCTCTTAACATCAATGGTCTCAATTCCCCAATAAAAAGATGCAGACTATCAGACTGGATACACAAACAAGACCCAGAATTTTGCTGCATACAAGAAACGCACCTCAGTGACAAAGACAGACACTACCTCAGAATAAAAGGGTGGAAAACAATTTTTCAAGCCAATGGTCCCAAGAAACAAGCTGGAGTAGCCATTCTAATATCAAATAAAATCGACTTTCATCCAAAATTAATCAAAAAAGATAAGGAAGGACACTTCATACTCATCAAAGGAAAAATCTACCAAGGTGAACTCTCAATTCTGAACATCTATGCTCCAAATGCAAGGGCACCTACATACATAAAAGAAACTTTACCAAAGCTCAAAACACACATTACACCTCACACAATAATAGTGGGGGATTTCAACACCCCACTGTCAGCAATGGACAGATCATGGAAACAGAAACTAAACAGAGACACTTTGAAATTAACAGAAGTTATGAACCAAATGGACTTAACAGACATCTATAGAACATTTCATCCTAAAACAAAAGAATATACCTTTTTCTCAGCACCTCATGGTACCTTCTCCAAAATAGACCATATAATTGGTCACAAAACAAGCCTCTACAGATACAAAAAGATTGAAATAATCCCTTGCATCTTATCAGATCACCACGGACTAAGACTGGTCTTTAATAATGACAAAAACAATGGAAAACCCACGTACACATGGAAACTGAACAACTCTCTACTCAATGATGACTTGGTCAAGGAAGAAATAAAGAAAGAAATAAAAGACTTTTTAGAATTCAATGAAAATGAGGACACATCATACCAAAACTTGTGGGACTCCATGAAGGCAGTGCTAAGAGGAAAGCTCATAGCTCTAAGTGCCAACAAAAAGAAACTGGAAAGAGCACACACTAACAAGTTGACTGCACAACTAAAAGCTCTAGAACAAAAAGAAGCAAATACACCCAGGAGGAGTAGAAGGCAGGAAATATTCAAACTCAGGGCTGAAATCAACTAAATGGAAACAGAAAGAACAATACAAAATATCAATAAAACCAGGAGCTGGTTCTTTGAGAAAATCAACAAGATAGATAAACCCTTAGCCAGATTAAATAGAGGGCACAGAGACAGTATCCAAATTAATAAAATCAGAACTGAAAAGGGAGACATAACAACAGAAACTGAAGAAATTAAAAAAATCATCAGATCCTACTACAAAGGCCTATACTCAACAAAACTGGAAAACCTGGATGAAATGGACAATTTCCTAGACAGATACCAGGTACCGAAGTTAAACCAGGAGCAGATAAACCATCTAAATAGTCCCATAACCCCTCAGGAAATAGCAGCAGTCATCAAAAGCCTCCCCACTAAAAAAAGCCCAGGACCAGATGGTTTTAGTGCTGAATTCTATCAGACCTTCAAGGAAGACCTAATACCAATTCTCTTCAAACTATTCCACAAAATAGAGACAGAAGGAACACTACCCAATTTGTTCTATGAAGCTACAATTACACTCATACCCAAACCCCACAAGGACCCGACAAAGAAAGAGAACTTCAGACCAATCTCCCTTATGAACATCGATGCAAAAATACTCAATAAAATTCTAGCAAACCGAATCCAAGACCACATCAAAACAATCATCCATCATGATCAAGTAGGTTTTATCCCAGGAATGCAGGGATGGTTCAATATTCGGAAATCCATCAATGTAATCCACTATATAAACAAACTTAAAGAAAAAAAACCACATGATCATCTCACTAGATGCTGAGAAAGCATTTGACAAAATTCAACATCCCTTCATGATAAAAGTCTTGGAAAGATCAGGAATTCAAGGCCCCTACCTAAACATAGTAAAAGCAATTTACAGCAAACCAGTAGCCAACATCAAGCTAAATGGAGAGAAACTTGAAGCAATCCCACTAAGATCAGGGACTAGACAAGGTTGCCCACTCTCCCCCTACCTATTCAATATAGTACTGGAAGTCTTAGCCAGAGCAATTAGACAGCAAAAAGAAGTCAAAGGGATACAAATAGGAAAGGAAGAAGTCAAAATATCGCTATTTGCAGATGATATGATAGTATACTTAAGTGACCCCCAAACTTCCACCAGAGAACTCCTAAACCTGATAAACAACTTCAGCAAAGTGGCTGGTTATAAAATCAACTCAAACAAATCAGTAGCCTTCCTCTACATGAAAGATAAACAGACTGAAAAAGAAATTAGGGAAATGACACCCTTCACAATAGTTGCAAATAATATAAAATACCTTGGTGTGAATCTAAACAAGCAAGTGAAAGACCTGTATGACAAGAACTTCAAGTCTCTGAAGAAAGAAATTGAAGATCTCAGAAGATGGAAAGATCTCCCATGCTCATGGATTGGCAGGATTAATATAATAAAAATGGCCATCTTGCCAAAAGCAATCTACAGATTCAATGCAATCCCCATTAAAATCCCAACTCAATTCTTCACAGAGTTAGAAAAGGAAATTCTCAAATTCATATGGAATAACAAAAAACCCAGGATAGCGAAAACTATTCTCAACAATAAAAGAACTTCTGGAGGAATCACCATCCCTGACCTTAAGCTGTACTACAGAGCAATAGTGATAAAAACTACCTGGTATTGGTACAGAGACAGGCAGGAAGATCAATGGAATAGAATTGAAGACCCAGAAATGAACCCACACTCCTATGGTCACTTGATCTTTGACAAAGGAGCTAAAACTGTCCAGAGGAAAAAGGACAGCATTTTCAACAAATGGTGCTGGTTCAACTGGAAGACAACATGTAGAAGAATGAAAATTGATCCATTCTTATCCCCTTGTACAAAGCTCAAGTCTAAGTGGATAAAGGACCTCCACATAAAACCAGATACACTGAAACTAATAGAAGAGAAGGTGGGGAAAAGCGTCGAATACTTGGGCACAGGGGAAAAGTTCCTGAACAGAACTCCAATGGCATATGCTCTAAGATCGAGAATTGACAAATGGGACTTCATAAAATTGCAAAGTTTCTGTAAGGCAAAGGACACTGTCAATAGGACAAAACGACAACCAACAAATTGGGAAAAGATCTTTACCAATCCTTCATCTGATAGAGGGCTAATATCCAATATATACAAAGAACTCAAGAAATTAGACTCCAGACAACTAAATTACCCTATTAAAAAATGGGGTATAGAGCTTAACAAAGAATTTTCAACGGAAGAAACTCGAATGGCCGAGAAGCACCTAAAGAAATGCTCAGCATCCTTAGTCGTCAGGGAAATGCAAATCAAAACAACCCTGAGATTCCATCTCACACCAGTCAGAATGGCTAAGATTAAAAACTCAGGTGATAGTAGATGCTGGCGAGGGTGTGGAGAAAGAGGAACACTCCTCCATTGTTGGTGGGACTGCAAGATGGTGCAACCACTTTGGAAATCAGTGTGGCGGTTCCTCAGAAAATTGGACATAGCATTACCTGAGGATCCAGCTATACCACTCCTAGGCATATACCCAGAAGATGCTTGAACATATAACAAGGACATATGCTCAACTATGTTCATAGCAGCCTTATTTATAATAGCCAGGAGCTGGAAAGAACCCAGATGTCCTTCAACTGAGGAATGGATTCAAAAAATGTGGTATATTTACACAATGGAGTATTACCCAGCTATTAAAAACAATGAATTCGAGAGGTTCCTAGGTAAATGGATGGAACTAGAAATTATCATCCTGAGTGA
>NW_021604631.1:2814342-2820431 GCF_004785775.1 Grammomys surdaster
CATCTTGCCAAAAGCAATCTACAGATTCAATGCAATCCCCATTAAAATCCCAACTCAATTCTTCACAGAGTTAGAAAAGGAAATTCTCAAATTCATATGGAATAACAAAAAACCCAGGATAGCGAAAACTATTCTCAACAATAAAAGAACTTCTGGAGGAATCACCATCCCTGACCTTAAGCTGTACTACAGAGCAATAGTGATAAAAACTACCTGGTATTGGTACAGAGACAGGCAGGAAGATCAATGGAATAGAATTGAAGACCCAGAAATGAACCCACACTCCTATGGTCACTTGATCTTTGACAAAGGAGCTAAAACTGTCCAGAGGAAAAAGGACAGCATTTTCAACAAATGGTGCTGGTTCAACTGGAAGACAACATGTAGAAGAATGAAAATTGATCCATTCTTATCCCCTTGTACAAAGCTCAAGTCTAAGTGGATAAAGGACCTCCACATAAAACCAGATACACTGAAACTAATAGAAGAGAAGGTGGGGAAAAGCGTCGAATACTTGGGCACAGGGGAAAAGTTCCTGAACAGAACTCCAATGGCATATGCTCTAAGATCGAGAATTGACAAATGGGACTTCATAAAATTGCAAAGTTTCTGTAAGGCAAAGGACACTGTCAATAGGACAAAACGACAACCAACAAATTGGGAAAAGATCTTTACCAATCCTTCATCTGATAGAGGGCTAATATCCAATATATACAAAGAACTCAAGAAATTAGACTCCAGACAACCAAATTACCCTATTAAAAAATGGGGTATAGAGCTTAACAAAGAATTTTCAACGGAAGAAACTCGAATGGCCGAGAAGCATCTAAAGAAATGTTCAGCATCCTTAGTCGTCAGGGAAATGCAAATCAAAACAACCCTGAGATTCCATCTCACACCAGTCAGAATGGCTAAGATTAAAAACTCAGGTGATAGTAGATGCTGGCGAGGGTGTGGAGAAAGAGGAACACTCCTCCATTGTTGGTGGGACTGCAAGATGGTGCAACCACTTTGGAAATCAGTCTGGCGGTTCCTCAGAAAATTGGACATAGCATTACCTGAGGATCCAGCTATACCACTCCTAGGCATATACCCAGAAGATGCTCGAACATATAACAAGGACATATGCTCAACTATGTTCATAGCAGCCTTATTTATAATAGCCAGGAGCTGGAAAGAACCCAGATGTCCTTCAACTGAGGAATGGATTCAAAAAATGTGGTATATTTACACAATGGAGTATTACCCAGCTATTAAAAACAATGAATTCGAGAGGTTCCTAGGTAAATGGATGGAACTAGAAATTATCATCCTGAGTGAGGTAAGCCAATCACAAAAGAACACACATGGTATTCACTCACTGATTATTGGATATTAGCCTAGAACCTTGAAATGCCCAAGATGCAACTCACAGGCCACATGAAGCCCATAAAGAAGGAAGACCAAGTGAGGGTGATTCGGTCCTTCTTAGAAGGAGCAACAAAATACTCAAGGGAGCAAATATGGAGACAAAGTGAGGGACAGAAACTGAAGGAGGGGCCGTCTCAAGACCACTCCACCTGAGTATCTATCCCATGTGCAGTCACCAAAGGTAGATGCTGATGTGGAAGACAGGAAGTGCATGCTGATAAGAGCCTGATATGGATATCTCCTCAGAGGCCTTCAAGAGTCAGACATATTCAGAGGCAGATGCTCACAACTAGCCATTGAACTGATCATGGGGTTCTCAATAGAGGAGTTAGAGTGAAGACTGAAGGAGCTGAAAGGGTTTGTGGCACCATGAGGAGAGCAACAATACCAACCAACCACAGCTCCCAGGGTCTAAACCACCAGCCTGGGAGCACTTAGGGGGGGATCCAGGGCTTCAGCTGAATATGTAAAAGTGGAGGGCCCTGCTGGGCATAGGTGGAAGACGAGAACCTTGACCTCATGAAGGCTGGATGCCCCAGAGTGTGGGAATTTTGAGGGTGGGGAGGTGGGAGTGGGGGGGTAGATAGAGGTTACATCCACAGAGAAGAAGGAGGAGGGGCGAGGGGATTGGGGGTTCCGAGGGGGTGGTGGGGGATGGGGTAAGGGGACAACATAGGAAATGTAAATAAATCATCCAATAAAAAAAAAAAAAAGACTTAGTCCACTATCATCATGGTGAGAAGCAGGGCATTGTGCAGGCAAAGGTAGTGACGGAGGAGCTGAGGATTTTACATCTTGATACAGAGGCAGCAGAAGGGGACTGTGACATACTGGGTATAGCTTGAGCATATGTGATCTCAAAGCCCACCTCTAGCAAGGCCACACTGCCTACAATAAGGCCACACCTACTCCAACATGGCCACACCTCCTAATATGGCCAACTATTCAAATGTGAGTCTATGGGAACCATTCCTATTGAACCACCATACAGGCCCACGACTCATTACAATGAACATGTACAAGGTATGTGCAGAAAGGCTGTATTGTATGATACACTGTGACACACTACGGCTTCTTTGGCAAGATTTGTTTTATATTATCTTATTTTTCTTTTCAAGTGGAAGCTGCAAGGGTGTATGGAGGGTGGATATGATGGGTTGGGGTACATGATGTGAAATCCACACAGAGTCAATACAAAGGAAAAAAAAGAGTTAAATTTTCTATGAACTAGCATGAAAGGGAATAAAGTCATATTAGGTAAGTATTTTCTTCTTTGGGACAGCTCAGAAAAATTGCTTTATGGACAACATCTTATAAACTCTGGGACTCAAAATCCAAGCTGAGGTAAACACGGACAACAAGACAATCTCTAACTTCAGTGCCCTTTCCTCTGTCCTACTGTGCACCAAATGTCTCTCCACAAAAGTAAACCAGCTAGTGTTTCCTCTAAGCCTCCAGGCTTTCTCAACCATTTGGTCTCTTTTCTTTTAAAAATCCTCAGTCTTATTAGAGAGCCAAAGAAGCTAAGGACACTGTATTAGTCCGTCTCTTTCTTTCCTTCTTGGTACAACAATGAACTATCCAATGAAGACAGCTTTATATATTTAAAATGGGTATTTAGTCACAGTTCAGGAAGCTGAAAGCCCGAGATTGAACGGGCCTATCAGTTTGGTCTCTTGGGAGGCCTAGGGACTGTTGGCATCATGACAAGAGTATACACAGGCACAAAGGTTCAGTTCCAAAGACTGAAGCCAGAGATCAAGACTGCGGTCGCTTTTATTCTTGTATGAAGTCATTCCCTTGAGAAGTGACAGGGTGGGTGTCCCCTGAGAACTACATTAATCCCTTCTGTGGGATTAATTCCTTCATGTCCTCAGTGATCAGTTTTATTCTGGTAAGAACTCATTCCCATGAGAACTTCATTAATCCCTTCTGTGGGATTAATTCCTTCATATTCTCAATGATCTAAGGACCATCTTTTAAAGCTTTCATTTCTCACTCACATCACCACCCTGGGGACCAAATTACCAGCCCACAGAGGACAAACTGAAAGGCATCCAAACTCTGGCAAACCCTGTGTAAACAAAGGACATGCTGTGCTCGGATCAAGCCTACTTCCACGCATGGATGCAGGACTGATCTGGCCATAGCTTGCTTACTTCCGTTCCAGGGTCCGATCCATCTGCTGCCATCTGCTGAAGCTATGGAAGTGATACTTTAGCCTTTAGGTGGTGGTCCTCAGGTTTCTGGCATTTATAAACCTCTTGATCCATTTCTTTTGTTGTTATAACAAAAAATGCCTAAGACGAGGTAATTTATAAAGAATGTAGGTTTATTAAGCTTATGTTTCTGGAAGTTGGTGGTGGAGTAAATAGAATGGGGAGAAGAATGGTTATCACTTTGTGAGATCCATGGCTAAAATCCACCGTCCTAGTGTAATATGAGGACACATCGTATCATCTAGCAGAACTGGAGGAATCTTGTGTAGAGTCTGAAGAGGTCTACCTTCAGGTGTTCTTATTCCCTCCCTCCTGAGAGGCCACACAGAGTCTACTCTTCTCTCACTGATGGAAACCTGACAACATGCTTATGATGGTCCTGCTCAGAGGGTTCCATTATGCAGCGTCACGGCTTTTTATTATCGACTGGTTTCATGGGTGCCCATTGTGTAGCTCCTATCAGGATTCCTGATATGCAGAAGGAAAGCATGGACATGGTACCAGCCACACTGTTTGCAGAGTTTGCCTGCTCTAAGCCAGTTATCCCCTAAGGAACTTTTCAGTTCCCATTTAAAATAAAAGTGACCATTCTTGCATTAAAAATCCTGACTGCCCATTTTATTGGGAAACTTTTGGTCATTCTATTTCACTGACAATGTCACTGGTATCGTTCTAATCTTTCTTTTCTGACTCAGAGGATGAAGTGTCCCTCTTGCTGGTGGAGGCTGTGGCACCCATCTTCCTCCCCTCCTCTACCAGCCCCACTTTGCCTCACTCCATCACCTAATCTCTTCTTTCCTGTTCTCAACCTGTCTTTCCTCACGGGCTTCTATCTTAGCACAAACACTGCCTGTCCCTCGTATCATTAAGACCTTGTCACACAAATTGTTCCGGTTTTCTCTTTACTCCGTGCCCTGTCTCCTTCTACTCTCATTTAAACTTCTTGCAGGGATTATGCTTACTAGGCATCTCCCAAGGCCAGTTCAGTCTTTTTTTTATATAGATCGGACTTGACCTCTAGACACACAGCTTTACAGGCAGTGAGAGCCTACGAAAACCTAATCTCCAAGCCCAATGGATGCATTCTCTTCATTATTTTCCTTGACCCATCTGCTAAGTTAAACTCCATGAATCATTCCTGCCTCTTCCTGGCTCTGTTACAGAGTGATATATATGTCCTGGATCCCTTCATCTAATTTGTGGGCTCTGCTTTCTTCACTCTTCACCGTTCTGTTGCTGTACCTCAAGTCCAATTACATCTTTTTCTTCTTTTTGTGCCTATTTTTCTCTGGGCAGTCTAGCCCTATCTGGTTATCCATTACCTCTCCAACCCCTAGCTCTGGCATGGGTGTTTCTCCCAAGTCCCACATCCACACGTTCTTTCACTCATCAGCTGGAGGTTCCAGAGGGGGCCTCAGATTCATCGTAACTGGACCCAAGTATCACTTTCTCCCCCTAGGATTCCCTATCTCAGGCATTAGCATTCACGGCATATGGAAGATAGAAGCCATTCAATCATCTTAATTGCACATGCTGTGTTTCTTTCCAGTCACCAAGCTCGCTCTATCTCACCCCTAAACATGTCTCTATCTCTGAGACCAGTGCTCTTTTGTCAGTGTCCCCTATTTTTTCTGGAATGATTTTAAAAGCTGCTAAAGTTCTCCCTATGCCCATCTGACCTCCAACTACTCCATTAACTCAACAATGTTTATGCGTTCTAGGGGGTGGGGACATAGTGATAAACAAAAGAACGTCTCTATGATCATAATAAAACTTCAGTGTTCCAAAGACAAGATACTGGAATCGAAGGTGATGATGACTGACTAGTGGCCTAAACTTGGGTATTCAGAAAACTATCTGAGCAGAGACATAAGAAAGGGCCAGACCCTGGGAACCTTGGAGAGACTGTTCTGGGTAGGAAGAACAAGGAGAGTGTCTCTGGGATGGTCTGTGTTCAGTGTGCTGGAAGAATAACTAAGAGCCCGAAACAGCTAGAAGATGTCAGGTGAAGGGGAGAGGCCAGTGAAGCACCAGGACCGTGTTGGACTACATAGGTCATGGAGTAGATCTGGGATTTTACAGTGTTATGAGAAATGAATGGAGGATTTTTATAAGGAGATTTCCTTCATGAATGTCTATAATTCTGGAGTTGTACAGATTCTATTCTGTTCATAATTTTATATCCATCCATACTTGGCATCTTGACACTTAAAACTTAGCCCCGGACCAACGACATAGCCTAACCTGAGAGCTTGTTGGACATAGAGAGTCTCATGGTAACTTGTAAAAGATCACTATGTGATCTGTAATGCAATGGTGGAAGCAAGACTCCTAAGAGATTCATTTGTACCTTATAACCCCTAAAACTGGCACACAGTAGGCACTCACTGAACACTGAATTGCACAGACCCAATTGGTGATCCCTTCCTTGGGCATTCTCTCTCTCTCTCTCTTCCTTCT
>NW_021604631.1:2820531-2825730 GCF_004785775.1 Grammomys surdaster
ACACACACACACACACACACACACACACGTGTGTTTGCTCAAACAAATCCAAGTCACAAAATCAGTTTTGCTAAGATGTTTTGAAGATGTCTCCCACCACATAACTGTGTGCATAACTTGTGTAAATAGGCCGCATTCACTTCAGACACAGGAACCAAGGACATCAGTGATTTCAGAATAGAACAGGTCAAATGTATTTCTCTTCAAGAATATTCTTTTAATTTCTTGTAAATTCATGCATACACTGTAACACCTAACTTTTTGCTTTGAATAGTTAATGCTTTGTTTAATTAAGTGCTAAGAGCTAACTTCTAAGTATCAAAGGCGTTTCCTCTGATCACATGTGAACTATTAACAAGCCATGTCCTCCTGCTCATTAGCTCATTAACACTCTCTGTTAGTTTTTGAGGTGTTTTCAATTTTTCCAACAAAGATCTATTAGTCCCAAACTTCTCAGTATTGCTGTATCTCTCTTATAAACATGAACAAGTTACACTATTTGGTCTGCCACACATTATAAAATGGGACCAACAGTCCACTACCTTCCCAGTTCCTGAGAGCCCTTGTATAGTATGAAGAGTTAAGAATCTCAGGTGCAGATATTGGGATGCATTCCTAGTTGTTGTGATTACTGAGTTGCAAATGTCTCTTATTTCCTCAGATGATGAGATGAGAGCCGTACTAAGCTATGTGATTACACAGTTTGGGCTGAGCCCAGAGCATTTCTTTCACTGTTCTAACTATCCCCAGGCCAAGGCCGGGAAGCTCCTAGCCTCCACATAATCTAATCTTGTACTGATTGATTCAATCCGGTTTCTCTAGGCTTGGTTCTGAATTGTTCTGCTTGGCCTCATACTAACTTTGGCAATATATTCTAATCTTCTGGCTCCTTCTCCTTCTCTGGTTCATTCTGTCTTCCTGTGTCTAGCTTGTTCTCTCTGCAACATGTCTCTGTAAAATTGTTCCGGTAAAACTTCCATACATACATACTTCCACACCTCTTATTTCTATCTCTCTGTTCTTAAGTAGCCTGGGTTGTTCCCCTGTGAGTTGAGCGTATCCTCTCTCTGACTCATTCTGTCAAATCTTTCTCTGGTTTGTCACCTTGTCTATCTCTCCTTTAGACATCACTTTCAAACATGGCTACTTCTGTCGACTAATCTTTCCTTCATTGTTAGGGATTAAAGGTGTGCACTAAGGGTGTGTCTGTTTTCCAACCAGGGCATGTCTACATTCTGGCCAGATCATATAAACCTTGAATGTCTTTGGATGTGATTTCTTGCTAGAGTAGCCATATTGCTAGGTTAAAATCCCTCTATATCAAGTATCCCTCAGAGCCTGAGGACACCCATGCCTGGACATGTCTCTGTCAGCCTCTGTCATCCTCAGGGTACCTAAGCTGCTTGAATTCAGGGCCATTCTTTGGATTATGATCTCTTAAGAGTCCAGATGTGTAAAGTGTTCCATCCTCTGCATGCAGATACTTCCATTGCTGGGTGTGGGAGCTTCTTGCTTAGCACAGCTCTCCTCTCTGCCCTGGAAACCTTGGGAGATGTAAGAAGTAGATCCTTTCACTGAAGTGTTTGGACCTCCCACTTCCCACAATGAAGATGGGCTTACACTTACAATACCAAAGCACCACCTCAGAGGTGTATCTCCAGCCTGGATCTGGGAAATTCTTGAGAGAAAATTTCAGAATTTCAGCCAAGTGCAGATGTTCAGTTTTCTTTCTTTTTTTTTTTTTTTTTTGGTTTTTCGAGACAGGGTTTCTCTGTGTAGCCCGGGCTGTCCTGGAACTCACTCTGTAGACCAGGCTGGCCTCGAACTCAGAAATCCGCCTGCCTCTGCCTCCCGAGTGCTGGGATTAAAGGCGTGCGCCACCACCGCCCGGCTGATGTTCAGTTTTCAACATGGTGGAACTCATTTCCAGGATGATGGAGTAAGAGCAGTCGCTCCCCTTGGCTGTTGTAGTTCTTGTATCATCTGAATGGAACCTTGCAGAATAGTGGCCTGGACATAAACACTCCAATCTCTTCCCCCTTCTGGATTGGGCAGGGAGACAGTCCTTTCTCTACTCTTGGTCAAGTGTTTTCTCCAGGTCAGTTTCTGATGTCTGCTCCCCACACTTTTAGATTACCCATTTTTGCCTTTCTTGCTCTTTTCTGGGGGAGGTTATGAAGCTTATTGGAGTTGGGTGTGACACTCATGCATGTACTCCCAGCCAGAGAAGACAGGTGACACAGGATATCCCAAATGTGGGCTGGGGACATAGCTCCACGGTGGCACACCTGCCAAGTGTGTGAAAGGCTCTACACTCAATTCCCAGTACAGAGGTAGGTGAATTTCCCAATACTTTATGGGAAAGATCCACTTCCTGCATCCCTCAAGATTTTCAAGGAAGGAAGAATCAATGCACCCTGAAGGATGCCCTCAGCAAGGTGGAATACCTACCTATAGATGGTGAGCAGGTTCTGGAGTTTTAAGGGGTTACTGTCCAAGTGACAGCTCTGAATTCAAGCTGCCAGGGTACTCTGAGCACTATGGACATGCACGGAAACATGGCCTCAGTCACTTTTCTGCTCTCAGCTCAACTGGCTTATCTGTCCTCAAGCTCTGGTATGGATCTCCAATGCCCAAGAGAGTGATACTTGGATGGCTCAGGAAAGGGGATCGAATGAATTTGAGGTCAGCCTTGGCTATGCAGCGCGTTCCACCTTAGCCTGGGAGGCAATGTGAGACCTGTCTCAAAAAAAAAAAAAAAAAAAAAAAAAAACAAGCAAATTGGCTCAAGTTTGGAACCCTCCTTGAGTTAGCTCTAAAATCCCAAGTACTCAGTATCAAATGGGGCATGATGGTGCGTGCTCTACCACCAGTGCCGATGTGTAGAGTCTGCCGATTTCCATGGTGGGAACAATTTCAAATTCTCAGTGAGGTAGGACTTTCTTCTCAAAGTTCCTGGAAATCTAGCAGTTAGCTCCTAGAATCTGGTGTGAGCTGGCTCCAGCAGGGCTCTGGGAGCAAGCATCCCTGTGAGATCCAGGCCAACGCAGCAAGGGCAAGGATATGCTCACTTACCTTGGCTCTATGCCCAGCTATTGGGATGTCATTGTCGATATCAGACAGTCGTACAAGGGTGGCATTGGGATGTACAGTCCGATGCTGAAAACAAGGATGACTCTCATTTATCAGGATGTCTGACAACTCTTCAGGGCCCTTTGCCAGCAGATCATCATTGTTTTATGCTTGTAGAAGGGCACACAATGACACTCAGAAATTGGATTGTCAGTAAGAAGTAGAGAAACCAACTCCATGCGATGGCTAGGAAACACTTTAAGAGTAGACTGATGCTTGATAATGGTGTCTGGGATGGTCTTGTAGTCATTAACTGATGTCAGCATTTGATTCTGGACTGGTGTTTCCTTTCTATAGGTAGATATTCATCTCTTGTTGCTATTTCTGGGGAGAAAAATCCTTTAATGTTTCTGCTTTTGTGAAAAGGAGAAAATCTTTTCGTTCCTAAGGTATGCTCAGGGATGAACGGACTCATTTCTCATTCTTATTTAACCGTAATTGAAAGCCTAGCAGAAGAGCACAGGTTCAATTCTGCAGCAGCCAATGAGCTTTGCTGAGGATACCCTCATCTCCTGGCAAGGCTGCGTGCTCCTTAACTGCAAGAACCTCAAGCAGAAAGGTGCTCTCAGAAAATTCCCTCTTCTGATGGGGACATGCGTGTCAGATGGGGCATGAATGGTCCCCTGTGTGGTTGAGGGGTCCCTGGAGCTCAGACGTTGTGACCATGCAGAGCCTGCTGTGCAGATCACCTGATCTACTATGAGGGTTTGGTGATGGGCAGGATATCTGGCCTAATCCACAGCCCAGCAGTTCCAGAATAGCATTGGGTAGGCATCATGGCCAGGGCTTCCTGGAAACCAAGTAGACGAATCAGGCTTCCCTATGCAGGCTGATTAGAAGAACAGGGGCAGGGAATCAAGCAAAACTGAGGGCAGATCTGAGTAAAACCTCACGCTCCACCTTGCTGTGTTACTTGCTTTGCCTCACAGCTTCAGAGCTCATACCTTTAGAGGTACATCCCCCCACCCCCCACCCCGTACAATTGTCAATAGCTACAGTGACATCCCGACAGCCAGGCATAGAGTCAGGATGCTAAGCGAGCATCCATGCCTCGCTGGTTCTGCTCCTCTGCCCTGTCTCTTTAGAGGAGAGTTTAGTGCATGCTCTTACCTGCCTCACTATTGATGACACCTCTGGTGAGCTGGTCATGGAGGTAACAGCTGCTGTGTTACTTGGCATGAACTTGGAGGCTACTTCTGTTTATCTCAAAACCAGCTGAAAATACTGACTTTCCACTTGGATATTGGCAGGTATCCCATGGGTGACCATTTGACTTCGGAGGGCTGGAAATTTTACCCTCAGATCATGTGAATGCCACCACTGTTTTGAATTTTTCCCCATAAAGTTTGATTTCTCACGCCATCAGCTCCTCCACCTTCCCCTGCTCCAGTCACCTTGCCTCTAACTACCTCGATGTTTGTCCCGCAGATACCTCTAAAACCCTCACTGGGGAGAGAAATTTGAGACCTGAGGCTCCCACTTCCTCATATTTGCCTGCTTCACAAATTAACTGATATATATTGAAAACTCATCCCCTTAATGACTTGTATACTATGTAGTGGTATGGTCTTCCCTTGGTAGATGAGAGTCAAAGGTACGAAATTGAACATAGCCTCAAGCATCATTCTTACAGATGAATGCTGTGGGGCTCAGGGGAATTTACCAAGACAAGACGAACAAGATCGGAGTATTTCATTTTCTTAGTGGATAGACACACAAGCCCTCTAGAGATTTAGAACCAGTATGATATATCACCTCTATCATCTGTCTAGCTATGCGTGCTTCTGCATATCCATCTGTATACACACAAAAAATTTATTATCAAAAAATAGCCCTTGGGAATATTGAGAGCGAGAAATCCCATGATTGATTGTTTGATGGCTAGAGATTCCTGACAGCCAGTGGATAATTTAGTCTATGTCTGAAGGCCTGGGAACCAGAGGAGAGGTATCAATCTCAGATTAAAAGCTAGAGAAGATGGCAGGGGTGGGACGAGATGTCCCAGCTCAAGCAGAAAGAAAGAGAGAGAGAGAGAGAGAGAGAGAGAGAGAGAGAGAGAGAGAGAGA
>NW_021604631.1:2825740-2846939 GCF_004785775.1 Grammomys surdaster
AGAGAGAGAGAGAGAGAGAGAGAGAGAGAGAGAGAGAGAGAGAGAGAGAGGGGAAGGAATCCCTTCTTTGCCTTTTGTTTTCTTTGAGCCCTAGAAAGGCTGAGTGATACCTACCGACACTGTAGAGGACCATCTGCCTCATTCAGATCATGCATTCAAATGCCAATCTCCTCTAAAACATCTTTACAGAGATGGTCCCAAATAATACGTAGTCTAAACACTCCATGAGCAGGGTGTGTAGCATACCACTTTAACCCTTGCAAGAAAAAAAAAATCTGTCCTGTTTCTGAAGCGTGAGACAAGATTATAGGATTAATCTGGAAGGAAAGCACATTGATGAGGACTTACCAAAAGATAAAGATGGCAGCTGATTTGTAAAGGAGTGTTTGAATGAGAAAGAGAGATACTGCTAAGTGGTATTTAAGTTAGGATGATGTTTATGAGGACTATGTATACACGTGGGGAAAATTTGGAAGACAATCTAGAGAAATTAAGATAAAAGTAACCTGGTAGGTCTATGAGTGAATATTCTTCAAATTTTCCTTTCTTGATTTTATAATATTGTAAAAAGACGACACTCATAGCAAGTATCTTTCTACATGAACTGGAATTTTCATGGAGAAATTAAAATCAGATTTTAAAAAAAATCAAAAATCAAAACAGTTCAACACGGGATGGTAAGATTCCAGGGGGATCTGGGAAACTGCTGTCAAGAGAAGGTACATGCTTGTGCACCCTAGAGCAGTTTGGTGTCAGAGGATGCCCCTGTGAGGGATCTCTGTATTATTTGCATTTTGCAGATGGTTTCATGGTTCATAGCATTAGTTGATGGATAGATGGCTGCCGTATGGTCAGCAGAGTCAGACGTATGTAGAGTTATGAAGTTGGCTAACTTTAGTGACTGACTCAGGACTCGTCAAGATACATTTCTCCATTCCTGAAGCCGATCCACAGCCTGGCAGCAGCCACAGGAGGCCTCCAGGCACAGCACTTAGGTACTAGATCCATCCAGCCCTTCCCAGGGCTCACTCTAGCAAGGCAACCTTGTGGAGAGTTTTGCAGTTCTATGTCTCGTACAGCCCAAGGGCTAACCCCTTAACGCAGGGAGCACATAAGGAAGGGCTTCTGAGAATGGGACCGGGTTTTGTTGACACCATAGTGGGGGCGCCCTTTGTCTCACATTCTTCCATTCCCAGTTCAGTGCTCTTCACCCTAACCCCTCTTTTTCCAGAAACATTGCTGTTGTCTCAGTGACTTAGATTGCACTGTGGGCATGCCTGATTTGACATATGTCTCTGAGGTACGTGTTTTTCCTGGAGTTTGATAGGCTGGACTCTTCCCACAAGGCTTATCTGTGTAGGGGTGAGTTCTTAGGAAAATAGGCGCAGGCTAAGCGGAGTCTCCCACCCACCAGCTCTGCGAGCCTGTCTTCTCATTTGCAAGGAAACTAGCAGTATGCAGATCATTGATCATCGCGTTAGGGAGATGATGGCTCCCGAAAGGCTCCGGCTCGGGCGGCCATCTCACCGACCCTGTTTCCTCCTGAACTGGAAGCCTTTAGTGAGAAGATACACATTTGGTGTACCCGCATTGCTTCTCACCCCTACCATCGATTATCTTTATTATTCACTAGCGCACAGAGATGTCAAACAACAGGCTCACTAGCTCAAAAAAGCCACAGTTCTGATGACTGGCTCCCCTCAGAACTGAGTTTAACTACAGGTATTACCAATGAATATTTCAAAGTGATTTTCGAGTCCTTTTCCCCAGAATTCTTGTGAAACCCACAGATGGGCCTTCTCCTGCCCCTTCACAGGGATAGCCCAAGGAATTTTGGCTAGCTTAAATTTTTTCCTCTTTACTTTGTATTAATTTTCCGTGAATTTCATGTCGTGCAACCAACTCCCACTCATCTCCTCATCCCTCCATATCTGCCCTCTGCCCTTACAACTTCCCCCACAAGCAAATCAACAGCAAAACATCTTGCCACGAAAGCTGCTTTGTGTTACAGTATGTTACCCAGTATATCCTTCTGCCCAAATGGCTTTACTTGTAAATGTTCTTTGCAATGAGTCATTGGTCTGGTTTGAGGCTTTTGGCTTCTGCTACACTGTCAATACTGGATCTTCACCAGGACTCCTCTCAGATACCCTGTTGTTGTTATCCTTTGTCAAGGAGATCTTGCAGCTTTGGTTCTGAGGGACTGGTCTCTTTAAGCACTCCAGCAATTCATAGATGGGGTAGATGTTGGTTGGGGTGGGCCAACTCTCAAAGCCCCAGATCTGGGTCCGGGTGGTTGTTAAGTTGGTCAGCCAGCCAGCTCTCCCACTTTGCCCAGGCAAGGGATGGGACCAGCTCTCCCCATGCTCACACCATTGGGGCCAGCTCTCTTGCTCATGCCACACCAGGGCTAGCTCTCCAGCACTGCCTCTGTGAAGGGTAGGGGCACTGGCTAACTTAATCTTGTACATAGATAGCAATTATGACTACATTCAAGAAACTTGGAGTCTATGAATAGACACCAAACAAACAACCACAAACAGTTGAATAAAGTAAGAAAGGTACTTGAGTATATGAGAACAAAATTTAATTAAAGAGATAGACATTCTGAGGAAAACCTAAACAGGGAACAGAGGTTTCAAAAAGCCCAATCAGGGTTTATAGTATTCCTGTCTAATGTTAACCACCAAGGCTGGTAAAGTGTAAAAAGTCTGTTTTCTATAGAGAGGCATGGAGCACCTCTTCAGTGCTAAGACTTGCTAATCTGTGGGTCTTGTTCTCAGTGTATCCTATCATTGAAGAGTTTCTAAGACAAGGAGCCTGCTGGTGGGGGGGTGCGGGGGGGTGAAGGCTCCAGGCTGTAGGTGGTGTGCTGGGGTAGCATTATATAATGCTGACGCACACAGACAATTAGTCCTTTCAAGTCATTTTCAATCTTTTCTGATTACATCAAAAAGCATAACAGACTGCGCTGGTCCTCAACACTGACCTCATGAAGGTGAACCTTCTTTTATGATCCGTTCTAGCCTCCTCGCTTTGGGATACCAGTAGAATTCAGCAAAACTTGGTATCATTACTTTATATAATTTTATTCTGTTTATCCCAGGTGATAGCTTTTTTTTCCACAATGAATTTTATCAGCAACCTAAGGATAAAAAGTGACTCAGTTTTATGAGGGTGTTAGCTTGTAAGTGTTTGATAATTGGGTACAATCTAAACAACCACAGAGGTTAGGTATAGAGTAAGGGACTCAGGGAAGGAAAGGCTCTTCTGAGGAAGGAAGAATAAAATACATGGTTAT
Source organism: Grammomys surdaster (assembly GCF_004785775.1). Lineage (NCBI taxonomy): Eukaryota > Metazoa > Chordata > Mammalia > Rodentia > Muridae > Grammomys > Grammomys surdaster. The sequence goes on from NW_021604631.1 coordinate 2,829,042, forward strand.
GGAGAAGCAGGGTAGTGGGGAATGGAACAGGAGGATTAGATGGAGAGGCAGATGGAAGAGCAGGAAACTGAGGGAACATGGGGGAAGGAGAGCTAAAACAAAGGGCCATTTGAGGGGTCATATGGAAACCTACTACAGTAGAAGCCTCTTAAAATAAATACATATATAAAAGAAACCTAAATGGAATCACAAAATAACAGGGAGAGAAAGCCCTAACTAGATAGTTCTTGTCATCAAATAAAACCTCCAGTGCCAGGAATGAGTTACATTTAAGTGAGTTTTTGTCCAAAGGGACCCAATGGAAACACCCCAAATAACCCAGGCTATTGCCAAGGGTACTGGTTGCTCTCCACAAACTGACAGTAGGTCCCTATTGACGAAGACAAAAGCTACTCCATGAGAAGTTGAGCTGGCATCCCTGTGTGCTCATGGTGCTGGAAGGTGCTCTATTCAAGGAGAAAAGTAAACACCAACCCAGCTACAAACCCTTCATTCAGTCTACAGTGGTGACCTGCCTTCATCATATGCTGTTGCAATGGTGGCACAGAAGTGAGAGTAAGCACTGTCTGATTGGATTTAAGGCCTCCTTTATGAGCTGGAACTCATGCCTGACATTCCTTAGGTGGCCAAGAATTTGAGACTAGATGGGCCAGGTACCTAGGGGAAAACCAAATACCACTCTTTTGCTAAAGAAACATAGCAATAAAATGACTCCTAATGACATTCTGTTATACTCATGGATGCCTTGCTCAGGCATCATCAGAGAACCTTCCTCCTACAGGAGATGCGAACAGAGACCCATAACTGGACAGTGTGCAGAGAGTGAGAGACCTTAGAATACTTAGTCCTGAGTAGGATGTTAATATCAAATCCCTCCCCTCAAGGCTTAGGGAACTCTGGAGAACATGAGGTAGAGAGGTTGTGGAGATAGAAGACACACATAAAACAAGTTGTAGTTACAACAGGGCTGACAACACATAGGGACTGACAGAAACTGTAGCATTGTGCACTGGCCTGCACAGGTCTGAGCCAGATGGGGTCTTGTGCTGAGAGGGGACAGGGACACAAAGCTGAATTCCTAATCCAGAAGCTATCTACAACTGACAACTAATCAAAAAGGAAAGAAATAATTTTCTGAAATGGAGTTTCACTGGGCAGACAAACCACACTTAAGGGAAGGCCCCATGCCCAGCAGTAGGCAGCCAACAGACAGCAACTCACTGGTTATTTCTGGAGGTTTTTTGTTTCATAATGCTTTGTCTGAGTATTTTAAAAAAAATCTTACAGGTCATTTGCTTATGCATTATGTGTTCCAATTTTGTGTTTTTATGGGATTTTTGTGTATGCAAGTACGTATATCTGTATATGTCTCTTGTGCTTTTATTTCTTTGTTTTGTTTTATATTCTATTCTGGATTTTATTTTTTTCTGTTTAGTTGCCTGTTTGTTCTCTAATGATAGAGAAAAAGGAGGGGTGTGGGGAGTTGAGTGGGTGGGGAGGTGGGAGGATCTGGGAGGAGTTCGGGGAGGAAAAATGTGATCAGAATATATTGTATGAAAACAATCTATTTGTAATTAAAATCTAGCATCATGATTTTTGACAACTGCATACAGTTAATGAATGTAGATGCTACAATTCTTCTTCCTCCATACATTTATAGAAAACCTCAAAGACTATTTCCACATCTCAAAAATTGCAATATGTGTGAAAGACAAATACTAACTATGAAGTGTGAACGAGACAACTTTGGGGGAGATTAAGCATTTTCCTTGTCATTTTAGAGAAAAATGCTGGTTTAACAAAAACATGAACTTTAGACTATTTTGGTATGAATGTTACAGGAACTGACCATCAGTCAATCTGCTATTAAAGGGTCTATGAGTTTAATTTACTCAGTTCTACATAAGCTTAGTAATCTTTAGTCTAACCATGGTCTAAAAAAACCAGGTCACCAGTAAATGCTTCCTGTGACTCAGTTTACTAAGTGAAAATTACTCCAAATGTTTTGTGCCAATTCTATGCCTTGATGGTAGAGTGTGTATGGTGGATGTTTTAGAAAAATGGACAAGTACATTGCTGCCTTTGGGCCTGTGGACTGCACATATTTTCTAGGTTAGAGACCATTGTCCCTTAGAAATGTGAAGAGACCGCTCTATCATTCTTAGTCTCCAGAACTGTAGGGAGGAGTCAGGAGTTACCCTGACTCTGTTCCTCTCTCTGGAAGTCAGCTGGGCCTTCTGCCAGACCCCAGGGCTCTGCAGTCTTGAAAGGATTGCCTACATGTGTCTTCTCTGTGCTCCGTTGGGCCCTTCTCATGAGCATCACTCCTGGGACGACTTCTTGTTGCTGCTGCTATTATCATTGTTGTTGTTGTTGTTATTACTATTATTCTCATTCCTTTCATTGTTGCTGTTTTCTCTCACATCTGTGGCACTTCATGTCCAGATGCCAGTTCTCTTTAGGTTCTCTATCTTTCTTTCTTATTTCTCATCCTGGCCTTCCTTTATGTTTCCTGGGTGACCTTTTTCAGCATTTAGCATTCGTATCTCTTGCGCTGTTCACTTTTACTTCTGTAAAATTATTTTCTATTCGGTTAATTTTTTTGTATCTAGGTATGTTTCATTTTTTTATTTTAGAGCAAATTCTTATTTCATAGATACAGTGTTTTTCTTGGGGCATGCACACACACACATAATGTTTATTTTTTGTTTTGTTTTGTCACACTTTTTCCTTTCTGGATGGTCTTTGTTTCCTATGAGGTTTTCATCTTTCTTATCTGTTTGTGTTTTGTCTTCCATTAAAAATGTATTTCTCAAGTGTCCATTGAGCCCTAGTTTTTAATAGGGGATTGTAAGGAATTAAAAAAATGATTAGAATATCTAAAGAATGGAAGGATTCAGATATTTTTGTGCTCTGATGGGTAATTTTCACTGTCAGCTTGAATAGATTTAAGTCACTAGAGACATACCTCTGGAAGTGTCTGTAAAGGCGTTTCCAGAGAGGATTAAGTAGTGGAAGGTCCATACTGGATGTAGGTGGATCTACCCTGTGGGCCCAGGCCTACTGAATAGAAGAAAGAGGTACACGCCCAGTGAGTGCCAGTTTTCCCTGTTCTCTGCTTCCTGTGCCTCTGGGACATGAGGCATCTCAGCCTACTGCTCCTGCTGTCATGGAACCATTTGCTACCATGCCTTCCCTGTCAGAGTGGATTGTATCCCCTTCGATCACGAGTCACAATATCCCTTCTTACTGACACGCATTTTTGTCGCAGCAGTGAGAAAATTCACAATGGCCAGAAGTGAAAATAAGTCTGTCAACCGATGAGTAGATAATGAAAATATAGCATCAACAGAAAATCCTTTGAAGTTATAAAAGGAATGGAATTCTGCTACATGCTACAACCTGGATGAATCAGGAAACATGCTAAGCAAAAGAAGCCAGACAGAAAAGGACAAGTATTGTGTGACCCTGCTTATCTTGTGTAGGAAGAGTCAATAAGTCAGAAAGCGGAATAGGGATTACAGGAGCTGGGGGCAGGGTTATTGCTTAATGGTTACCAGCTTGTTTAGGGCGACAAAAAATTGTGAAAACAGGTAGTGGTAATGATTGCACAACTTTGCAAATTTATTTCATGCCAATGAATCCTGAGCTTAAAAATGATCCAAATGATCTATTTTATGCTGGATATCCACAATAGGTAAAATAAACGCACACAATAAAAGAGCGGGGAGGCCCTGGGCTTGTGCATGGATTTATCAACTGGAAACTCTGTTTACACCATTTGCCGAAGGAGCCCAGGCTGCAGAATTTTGTATGGAGAGTCCTCAGCACAGGCTCCTCTAGGTTCACCTGAAGCCCACAAGCTTGGTTGTATTTTCAACTTTCTCTGGAATCTGTCATTCTCAGTATGGCTAACACCTCCTTGTCCGGTACTCCCAGCTCAAGAGACTTCTGCTAGTCTCTCCAGATTCACCTCCAGGCTGCCTCCAGGAGAGAAGGGGGCTCCTCAAGGCATTAGCTTTCTAACCTGACCTCCATCACTTCTTCTTAGTTTCAGACCGGTCTCCATTTTACTGATTCCTACAATGTTCAGATCTCTCGGGAGACCTGAAGTGAAAACCCAGCTGCAGCTACAGAATCAGGTCGTATGGATCTGTGTTTTTATGTTTTCTGTTTAATGAGACATAATTTCTTTAGCTCCTGACTTATTTATAAGCACATTAAGTTTGAAACCAATTCCAGTTATCTTTTAAGTTTTCTTATTTACTTGTGTCATAGCCAAATACGTGTTCTTGTTATATAAGTATCTTAAACTTCATATAACCTCATCTATAATCAACTGCATGTTGAACTATGTAATTGACTCTTTTGAAAAAGGCACGGTGAGTCTATTATTCCCCTATTTAGGTTACCAAGGGCCAAGAGAAATTTTAAAAATCACATTTTGTGTGTGTGTGTGTGTGTGTGTACAATTTCCTATGTGTAAATAGTAAATTCTGTTAAGTCTAACTACCCTTCCCAGTTCCTTCCCGCCCCTATTATCCTCCCTCTCCACTCCTACAAGTCCCTTTTCCTGTCTTCTTGCTTTGTTGTGGGACTCACAGATCTTAATCCAGACCAACTGTATGGCAACAGGTTTAGAACTATTTATTAGAGTCTGGTGGGCTCACAGTTTGATATACAACTGAAAACTGTTCCTTCCCCAGAATCCATCGCTAGTTGATCATGGAAGTGTCCCATGAACACTTCCCTGTCTATGATTGGCTGTTGATAGGTTTGATCTTATGCAGGCCCTGTATAAGCCACTACAGCTGCTGTGATGTTAACAATGGCTGTAGCGTACCCTAAAGATAGCATTTCACAGCCTTTTTACCATCGGCTAGCTCTTCTGCTCTTTCTGCTTCATCTGCAGGGTTCTCTGAGCCTTAAAGGGGGTTGTATAAAGGTCCTCCTAAGAACTGCACATTCACCTGTCACTCTCAGCATCCTGAACAGCCATGAATCTCTGTATTCACTTGCGTGCACTGAAAAGAGAGGCTTCTCTGATTAAGGCTGAATGTTATCTATGGGTACAAACATAATGAGAAAGCAGTTTGGTGCCATGTCAATTTAGCTAATCAACAATAATGAGTTTCCCTCTATGGCCTGCAAATTCCCCAGCTATGTATTTTGACCACATTTACAGTACCAAGTGCGCATTCCCTCCTGTAGAGTGGCCTTAAATCCAATCAGAGTGGTTAACCTCATAACACTGTGTCATGATTGCACCACTGCCTGTCATGGAAAAGGCTATAGGCTCTCCACTAGCAATGGTTTTGCTCTTTGCTTTCAACTCTCAGTGTCTGAAATTCTCTGGTCCCCAGAAACTTGTGTGACAGAAAATTTTAGTCACTACTACATTCCAGCTACCTTAGAGATGGGCTACTTGGTTTGGAAGATTATGTATCTCCTTGTTAAAATCGTCTTCCTTAGTATAACATTAGGGTTCAGAATGGCCACAGATAGCAGCCATGACCCAGCAGTTCAAAAAGGCCTGGAGAGGAAGCAGGAGGTCACCAGCAGCTGCTAAAGCTTACACATTTCCTTAAGGTTGAGGCAATCTTCCATCCCTTCTTTTTACATTCCCAAGTGCATTCCCTCAACTCTTCTTTTGTGTCATGGTGCAATCATGACACAAGTGTCATGAGGTTAACCACTCTGGATTTAAGGCCACTCCACAGGAGGGACTGCACACTTGGTACTGTAAATGTGGTCAAAATACATAGCTGGGGAATTTGCAGGCCATAGTATTTTGGATCAGAAAGTTGCTAAGGACAGACAGAATATTGGACAAAAACCAATCTGGGGCACTTTTTCAGAGTTTGAGCCTCCAAAGACCTCAAGATCCAGTTTAAAAAATGTTTCTCTGTAAAACTCTGTCCCAGATTTGACCTACTCCTATGATTTGTGCCACTAATTGATCTCTACTGTGCTCTTCTTCCCTGTTTTAATAATTTATTCATTTCCCTCTTGCCCCATTGTGCATCTGTGTATGTATGTGTGCATGGCAGTGTACATGCGATCAGAGAATAACTCGAGGATTCAGAACTCTTCTATCACATGGGGCCAGGGGTTTAAACTTGGGCCATCAGGCTTGGTATCACATGCCTTTAACTGCAATGCCAACTTACTGGCCCTTATTGACTATATTCTCCTCTTCTGACAAAATTACATTTTTCAAAATTTAAACATTTGCTTTAGCGTGTGTTTCTACGTAAGCACGTGCATATGTGGGAATGTGCTGAGATCTGAGAATAACTTTGTGGGAGTTGGTTCTCTCCTTCCATCACTTAGGTCCAGGGGAGAGAACTCAGGCCTTTAACCTTGGTGTTACGTTGCCACCCATCTTGTCATCTTTTCCTTGGCTTTTAGCTTCAAAGTTAGACTTTCCTATACTGTATCTCTTTCCCCCTCTCTCCTCTAGTCAGTAAATGGTCAGAGTTGTCTCTTCAGTGTTAGGGCTAAAGAACTCTCCCAGTGGGAGGAGAGTGGTAGGGAAGTGGGTGGGGGAAAAGATTTTGCTAAGTAGTTGGAAGAGCAGCCATCTTCTGGGCCTGCTGCCTGTGATATGAGTCACTGGGTGCTAGAATCACAGAGGATGGACTTACCTGATAAGCTAAAGTCCTCTGCCCTGCTAAGGTAGAAACTTTCAAAAGCTACCTGCACAACTGTCATATTTGAAGACTCGTCCTGTTTGAGTCTACTGGTTCTTTGAATCACCAAACATCTCTGAGAATGGGAAAAGGCCCCCAGCAGTTGGCATTTGCAGTAGCAAATCCTGTCTAGGAGGGCTGTCAGAATTCTCAGCATTGACAACCTCCTAGGGTAATGAGGCCAGCTGACCATCATTTATTTATGCCTTCAAAGGACTCTGGAAGCCCAGGTAACAATGGGTGGAAGAACAGCCTGTCATGTATTAATAAACAGGAAGACTGATCATGGGAGGTGGGTTCTCTTCCAAGAGGGATCACCAAGGACTAATGGGCTCCCTGGAGCTTCAGGCCAGGCCTCTTTCTTCTAATGACTTATTAGTTGAGGTTACCAGGAAAGAAAATTATATTCCCCCCTCTTGTCTGGAGAAACTAAAGTCATTTTATTAGTAAATTCTTTAACAGAAGGCAGGGATACATCTACCTGGGATGCACCCAGCAGATACACTAGGTTACTGGACTTTAAAGTATTGAGCACCTATGAAATGCCAGACACCGTGCTAGGCATGGGGGACACAAAAGTGAGGACAGTGGTGGTCCTGGAAGTGTGTAGTTCAGTCTTTCTAGGTGCAGGGAAAAGTTAGTTGGAAGGATACTAGAACAATTTGCTTACAAAGACTTTTAAGAGAATCTGTGTACTCCCTGGAGACTGAAAATATCAAAGACAAGTCTCAGGTGGCTTATGGGCAGGCAGAAATTATACAACGGAGTGGAGACAGAGGCAGGAAGATGAAGTGCCAGAACCTGGGTGCATTAATACCATGGGAATTTGTCTCCTGGTGTTAAAGGCTGGGATTCAGAAGTTAGGATATTGGCAGGGCTGGGTTCCCTCTGAGACTCCAGCCTAGAATCTTCTGTCTTCCTCACTTCTTGGGGTGGCTGTCAATCCTTCACTTTGACTGACAGCTGTGTCACTCCAGTGTCTGCCTCCATCTTTACTTGGTAATACTGTCTCCATGCCTTCATGTTATCTTATAATAAGGACCTCAGCTGTTTACAAACAGAGCAACATTCTGAGGTCTTCGACACAGGGACCTCAATTTCTTTTCTTTTTAGGATCCTGTTAGGGGTTGCTGAATTCTGAACCCCAAGGCCTGGTTGCCCCCAGACAAGTCTGTGCATCCTCATGTACACTGGCCTTTATTGGATAAACTTTGCTCCTCAATTTAAGGCTATTAATAAAAGGATATAGCCTGTGATTGAGTGATAGAGAAACTCAGGACCCGAGAATTGAGTGAGGGGTCCCCAAAGGGACAATGGGGAGCGGGGAGGGAGAGAAAGAAGATGGAGGGAGGAAGAGAGGAGGCAACTGCCTTGAGGTTGGATGGATCAAGACCATGTAGCCAGGAGAGGTGCACCCTGAGGACATGCTGATGGAGCAGAACAGGCCAAGTGAGACTCAAACAGCAAGTAATAAAGGGGCATATGGGTTGGAGAATAGCCTAGAACCTAGGCTTACAATCTAGGCTTCCTGCTGGGAGTTTGGACAATACCATGTCCTGTACCAGGGGAGCAGTATGGGACACTGGTGGCTTTTTGAGGGAAATGACTGTAAAGGAACCACCTCAGTGGTCAATGAAATACAGGTTTTAAATTTAGTTGATTACAAGAATAGTGAATATAAATTTAGCTTAATAAGCAATTTAGAAGACAAATGTTTAGTGTGGGTGGGTAGGTGCTGAATGCCCAGACATACAAGGCAGTTATAAGGGCCCAGAACTTGGATGAGAAGTGATCTGGAGGACTTTTCCTAGAAATGTACCTTAGCACTCAGCCAGATGGTCTAACATCCTCGTTTCTGGGACACTGTTCCCATTTCCACACTTTTAGAGCCCTCACTTAAGGCTTGAAAGCAAAGTGCTTTTAGATTTCTGAAAATCAAGTACAACTGTCTCCTCAAAACTGACTACTGTAATCAGCCTTAAAATAATTTCATGTCTTGTACTTCAAACTGGTGATATCAAGGTTCTTGGATCTTTCTTCTGGCTCAAGGACAGGTTCTCTTGGCATTTTTGATCCCCTTAAAATAGTTACAATCGGAGTCACTGGTATCTCTCAAGATGCTTATTCCATGGAAACCTGGGAGATCTAATTGTATTTTCTTAGACCCACTGATCATCATTAGTGGAGGGGAAGTAGGGCTGAGCAGAAAGAACCGTTTACCTTTCACTGGATGGGTATGTTTATGGATACAAGGAACTTGGTCACTGCTGCCAGGATTTCCTCTGAGTCTGAGAACAGGAAGTGCTGCTCTCTAGCTGTGAGCTGAGTTTGAAGGTACATGGTCCAGAATTTGGAATCTGCTCCCACGACTCCCTGACATAATTAGCCCAGAGGCTTCTTAAGAAAACCTATATCCTCTTTCATGAGCAATTTCAAAAGAGAAAGAATGGAGCCAAAACATGAATGCAGTATTTAGAAAAAAAAAAAAAATCCTAAGGGTTGAGTCACAGCATGGGAAAACTCTAAACATGGACGTCAGGTGTCACCAGGCAAACTCTAACCCACACAGCTCTAGGAAGAAAAAACTAGTAACCGGAGTTAATTTCCTTTTGTTCAATATTAGCTTACAGGAATGTGATGACACACCTTTAATTCAGTAATAAAACTAGTGAGCATCTTGAGAGAAGAAAATATACTCCAGAAGTTATCCTGGATGAGGAGTAGATAAAAAATTCTGTTTAACCAGCTAGACTTCCTCTTAAAAGTCATGTCCTTTAAAGAAAATGTTTCACTTGAAAAGATCTTTCATATTTACTTATTTATATCTTCATGTTTTTCTTTCTTTGAACCCTTTGGATATTGGAGAAATTTAAATGTTTAAAAGATAATCTACTTGTATCAGGGCTAGTTGTCCGTGGGAGGAATTTCTTGTTTCTCTGCAGTACAGAAGCACAACACCACCGCCCTTTTCTTTTGCCTGTGGCAACTGTCCACATTTCCATTGGGGTTTTTAATGATTACTGTCACTAAGGGAAGAATAACTCAGAGTGACATGGGACACTTAAAGTTATAGATGAGATGAACTATGGGATTTATTGAAGGATACAGTCTCAGGAGGGACTAAAAAAAAAAAGATGAAAACCAATGTTTCATGCCCTCGTTTTGGGGAGCAAATACTAGGAAACACTGTCGACTTGGTGTTTCTATTTTGCTAAGCAAGGATGACACTGTCCTTGAGTCTAGATGCCATATTAGGTCCCTAAAGAGTGCTGGGCTTCTGTCTGATCCCATTAGCATAATCTACCAGAGTGCTCTAGAGCAGAACTCACCAGGTTCCCCACCCTCTCCGCCTGCCAGGCTGGAGTTGGTGAGTAGGCCATGCCCCTGGAGGGTCTACTTACCATACATTCCATTCTCACTAGATTCAGATCTGAGGACTACTTTCAAGTTTACTGAAATCTGACCAGCAAGTCACAAGCTACTGCAACACAGGCTTGTTAGCTTGCTGTGGGGGTGAACGCTGATCACTATCAGATACCAGGAAGAGGACATGCAATACCTAATACCTCTTGAGATTTGTCAGTTCAAAAACTTGGAAATTAAAAAAAAAATGTAGTTACCTAGTGGCATTCTCAAAACCATCATGTAATAGTCAGAACTTGTCTATGTACTATTTTCCTTTGCACAAGATGCTGTTGCTATAAATATCCTAATACATGTGACCCACTGTTCTATGCAGAACTGTACAAATAAAGATTGTCCCTGCTGCTGCAGCAGCTGAACCTATAGAAGCCTGTAGAGTGGTTGTATGGATCTATTGTTATGCTGTGTCAATTACAGCTGTGCTGTAGCATATCCCACAGTGGCAGAGTTGGCCTGCATATGACCTGGTTGTCAGCATTTCATTGAAACAGTATGACTGTTACCAGTGGATTTTCGTCTCATCCATTTGGGTTTGCACTAGTTTTATTTAGGGGCTCCTTAGGTCAGGACCACTGGCTGGCTCTCAGGTAATCTCACGATTCAAACAGTGTGGGACTGCAAAAGGGTATTCTGGTTCATGGCTGGGCAGGTGCCTAAAACCGCGAGACTCTGTGTGAGAACCAGCAGGAGTTTGGTGCGCCTCAAGAACCCAGGGTCCCGAAAAACAGTCTCTTTAAAACTCAGTCACGGAGGCCAGCCATTACAGCCCCTGCCAAAGTGCACAGGTAGAGGGCGTGACTAGAGGCCTCAGGGCCTAGGGATTTACATACTAATGAAGACCAGAGGGTGGAGCAAATTAAGCATGCCTCCCCAGATCCTGCCCCAATCCTCCCCCTTTCTCCCTCCCTATTTAACTCGGGACTGGCCTGAGATTTACAGGAGTACATTTAGATCCATCCACCATCCGCCATGACAATAAACCTTTCTGGAACCAAGGACTTCCTCAGTGTCATTGGGGCCTGCTGCCCCAAAGCCTCCAGGCCGCTGGAACATTAGATGTTCCTCCCGAATGTGGGACCCGCAGCAGCGTGGAAGCCTCCCTGGACCACCACCACAGCAGCCCTAATTTTCCCCACAAAACAGCCTGCCTTTTTCTTCAGCAGCACTGAGTGAATCAAAACTCTCATACGTGCTCAGAAAAGGGTGTCTGCCAAGCACTATTAAAATTGCCGACAAACTTTCTTCTTTCTCAGCAACTGTGTTTCTATGAAGTTGGAAAAAAAAAAAAGCCTGGAAGAAGCTGATGTGTGCTAATCTTGCTTTTACCTGGGAAAGATCACTGGGTGAGGGTGACATCATCAAGTCAGGAGGAAAAAGCCATTCTGCAGTGTGGGTGAAGGGAGACACTGCATCCTGGAGCCCTTGGCACAAAGCTGCTCTTCCAGAGCCAGTGGAAGTTCACCCACGGTAGTGGAGTCCACGTTATATTCTGCAGGGCAGAACTCAGCCTTAGTGCTCTCCTGCTGGATACACAGGTTTGCTGCCAGAGCAATCCCACCTGGACCCGAGAATGGGAGGGAAGACACTGGTTCATGATCTTTCCCAAGCATCCCTGTATATACCGTTTTTTTGGGGATTGGGAGATTTAAAAAAAGGGAGGGGGAGCTTGAGTAAGGCACAGGTCTCAGGAATTCAGCTGTGGAGATTATATCTCCTGGCTTATGAAATACTGTCCAGAACAACTGGTATGACATAATTACTAAAAGAAAAAAAAAAAGAATCCTTCTCAGCAGTATATATCCTTAGGTTCATAGTTTAACCTTTCAGCCAAAGGATAATCCTGAAGCTCATTTTAAACTTTTCTTGGGTGTCCAGAACTTCATTTTTCAATGAACACCCATTTCCTTACCCTGGGGAACTATGCCTGATGAGTACCCTATTTGATGATTTATATCTTTGTGGCTATTTTCAGGGTACTTTAGTGTGCATCACAATCCCCCAAGAAGTCCAGCCCTGGTTTATTCAATAGGTTTCAGCTGGGATTTGATAAATTTGTATTTATATCATAACTTTTTTAAGTTATGGCAATGTGACTGGCTAGGAACCATAGTCAGAGACTGTGGATCCTGAAGACAGATGGAGAAGTCAGAGAAGTATGCTATACTGTGCAGTGGGAAAGTTCTGCGTAGCTGCTTTCTAAAGACAAAAGAAAGTTAAGTGTTAAGTTCACTCTTCTTTGCAGGTATGTCTTCCACCCACACCTACCAGTTTGTTCTTTAAGTGTTATATAAAGGGGCTCCATTCCCTTTATAGTATATTTAATCAGACTGAAGCCTCTTCTTATAGATTTTGATTCTTTTTTTTTTGGTTTTTCGAGACAGGGTTTCTCTGTATAGCCCGGGCTGTCCTGGAACTCACTCTGTAGACCAGGCTGGCCTCGAACTCAGAAATCCGCCTGCCTCTGCCTCCCGAGTGCTGGGATTAAAGGCGTGCGCCACCACCGCCCGGCCATAGATTTTGATTCTTAAAATGAAAAAACTTCTGAATACGTTTACCTAAAGCCCTATCAGCTGTTAATACTTTAGCCCACAATAGGGCTTGCTGTATCTTAGCACTGACATGTTTTTGTTTCTTGATTTTAATTAATGGATCCCTTTAAAAAGTTTTCTGGTATCAACAAGACTTAACAGAATCAAACAAATTTCATCTATTATCTGCTTCAGTTTTGAGATTCAAAGAGCTCATTCATCTAGAAAAGTGCACTCTAAAATGTAGTTTTCTAAGAAACAAGCAGCAACCGGAGCAATGAAGGCTCATGAACACAGCCCATGATCCTCTTCTCAACAGTGATCAAAACTCTGACGCGCTCTACTGGCTGTGTCTTGTTCCCAGTTAACTAGGAGGCTCCCTGGACCCATATACAGCAACCATGTGTATCAGAGAACTTACACTGAAGTTAAAAAAGCCTCTCTATGGGCAGCACAATCTATTACCATTAGCTCTTTAACATTTGGTTTCTTTTCCCACTTCTTTCTTCTAAAAGTATGATAAAATTGTATCAAAATCTCAAGTTAGTCAAGGTTTTCATATAGTTAAGGAAGTCTGGAAAGGAAGGCAACAGTGACTGGGGATAAACATGTTGCTAACATGTTATCTATAGCACAATTCAAGTTTATTCCATTTGTTCTTGCAACACGAAACTTAAACACAGTATTAGTTAGCATTCGGATGTACATGAACTAGGATACTTATGAGAAACCCAACTGTGTCAAAGGGAGTGACATTGTGGAAACATGAACTCAAATATACCAAAAATGCACAAAGCACTAGTCTTCCTCCATACTGCTTAGAAAGATTGTTTCTCCATTTACAAAATAGAATCAGGACAATTTAAAGTTTTAAATTTTGCATGCAAAACACTGCAATTGCTTATTTATGAAGGAGGGCACTCTTACCAGCTTCTTCTATACACAACCAAGTATACAGTATTACATGAAGAAAACAGCAGCTCAGCTGAAGTTAATAGAAACCAAGTACACATATTTTGAAGCTCCTTTTATCTGGGGAAAGAAAGAAATGGCTAGAAGGCTACTTGTTTGAGCTTTCACATGCTGCAGTTACTGCCTTTCTTCTGTGCCCAGCTGGTTCCAGAAAGGTGAGCTTGTGCACAGAACTACATGGGATATGCAAGTGCTGTGTTAGAACTCAAATCTACATATGCGGGCATGAAGCTGGGGGTGGGGTGGGCACATGTGTTAGTACACTAGCCATCAACAGGCAAGTTACCTGTTTTTACTTGATACAGTGCATATGAAATGATGGATTTAATATAAAACTATAGAACATGCAGGTTTTTTTTCTGAGATGTTAAATAGTACTTCAGTGGAAAACAAAACTTAACCTTTTATTAATGCGTGTAGTACCAAAAGCAGACATTTTAGCTTCATTTATTCAAAAATATTAACATTAAGTGTCATGAATTTCTCTGCCAAGTGGTTCAGAAATACATTATAAATAACCTAGTTTTTTTTTTTTGTCTATTTTTTGTTTATTATTTTTTTTAAAGAAACTGTAAACCATCCTGGTCAGTCTATCCTAGTCTATGTTTATATGCTATTTGCTCAAGCAATCACTTCATAGCTATGGGTTTACAAAATGGCCAACAAAGGGGGGAAGGCAAAATTGCCTCGACTGCATTACAAGGAACACCAGGAGAAACTGTACAAAGAATCATATGGTTTTGGTACCATGATGACTACAGAAAGCTGATCCAAGTTCAGGAATGATAAGACAATATACACTCTGCAATAGCCAACTATAACAGAACACTTTGAAAGAAAAACTGAAAATTGTGTAAAGGGTAAAAATTCAAGCCTTTAACATAGTAGTATGCCAAGAGGTGAAAACAAAGGTCTCAAAACACCCTGTTGCATTATATTGACCTACAGACTGATCAAGTGCCTTCCACTTCCTAGCAGAATGTCCAACTCTATAGCTTCTTGGCCTTTTGGCTAAGATTAAGTGTAGGATGTCCAACTCTAGTAGGCTGCATTAAGACAGCAGAGTTAGCCAAATATATCAAAGTATTTAAACTACTGTTTTTGTGATTGTTTTCTTGGACATAGAAAAACTACAGGGGCAGGCTAGTTGAAAGTGAAAAAGCCACAGGATAAAAAAGAGTTTATGGGAGAACACACACACACACACACACACACACACACACACACACTCACACACACTCACACGCACGCACGCACACATACACACTCTAACCAATTATCAACTGATTAATAGTTATTAGCCAGGCTGACTCTTCTTGGTAATAGTTTAACCCTGCTATATAATGCTACATTGCCTTAAAAAAAATCATTGTTAGGTTTATTATTATTATCCCTAATGTGAATATAAGTCCCTATCCTATCACCTGCCCTTTAAAAATTTGAGGTACATTCAATTATTGCATGATTGGCTATGGAAAGATTCTAATAGTTTTTGTAAGCCTGTACAGATGGCAAATTAAAAGCCAAAGACATCTAAATACTTTAAATGTAGGCCATCAAATTTAAGGTTGTATGTTTTAATTCATTTTATTGTTCATCAAAGAAAAATTTAGAGATAAGTTTCTCTTATCTGTAATTCCTGGGATCACCGTTTTAGGGCACTGTATTAGAAGGACACAGAATGCATTTTGACATTGTCACATGTATGCAATGAATGATTGTTAGGATAAAAACACCATGCAGGTGGGGTGGTATTGGCCCAGCAAGAGTCTATTACCAGCTCAGGGAAACCTGGTAACAAGAATGTTTTTGAAGGGATGAGGTTCCATCTGTCCAAATATAGTACATCTCACCCCAGTGATACCTTTGGTGCACTACAAAATCAGCATCCATGGTGGGTCTTAGAGAGGCATTCCAAAGAATATTCTTCATTCTCCAAACACAACTAAGGCTGGTTCACTCAAACAGCAAGTGAAGAAAATCCATAGGTACTAAGAAAACTGTTCTCTCTTTGTAAGATACTAACACGCTTATGGCTATGATTTTATTTTTAAATCTCCTTTACTACCAGAAGGAGTCTCAAAGTGTTTCAATGTTATATAAATGTCTGAGTCTAAAGGAGAAAAAAGAAATAAGTCTACTGGAATGATTCCTCCTTTAGGCTCCTAGAATTTAACATTTTATAAATAAAACTAGTCAGTTTTATCTAAAGAGACATGAAATTGATGTGAAAGGGGAGAGAAAATCCGAAGTTTAGTCATCCAGCAATTTAGGAGTGCGCTGCTCCTTACCTTATCTACACTGTTACATAGAGATTAAAGTCATTCCACAAGGATTTTGGTCGCTAACCGCAGGCAGCGCTCTTAACTAGCCAGGAGTCCCCAGGAGAGTGCATTCTTAAGGCAGAAGGCTGTAGCTAATTGCTTATCTCAGCACCCTATGTTGACATAACAGCAGCCACTACTGCTCACAGGTAGGGCTACCAAATAAGTAGAGTTGGCCTTGTATAGTCAGACCTTCAATACATTGATTAATAAATTAGCTAGGGAGCTGAGAAGGTCCAATGATTCCAATAGACTATATTTTTGCTCTCCCTTGGGTATAAGCTGTATACTTTACTGGAAATGAAAAACAGGCTGGTTTGATCAGGAATCCCAGTAAAAGTCTCATCACATTCCCCACTGCTCCTCCAAAACATGTTTTATTCCCCCCTGGCAGTCTGATTTTTATGAATTTCTCTCTCCCTTCACCCTCTTAAAGTATTTAGCTGAAGAAGCTGGCAGATAGAAAGTGACAGACAGACAGGCAGCAGTGTGAGGCCACAGGAGAGTCATTCTTCCCAAGTTATCAGTCCATCCATCCATCACTGGAGAAGAGCTTTGATTGCCTGGTTGTCAGTGGCTTCAAGGGCGGTCAGTCCATCTGGGCCTTTCACAGTCTTATCAGCACCCTGAAAAAGAGAGGAGAGAACCTTCCTTAAATGAACTCACACTAGGGAACACCGAGTGTCAGAGGTGGCCATGTGGCATAGGCCTTTTAAAATCTCTGATCCCTGGAATCCATGGAAGACCTGAACCAACTCTAGACAGTTATCCTCTGTCCTTCACACTGAGCTACGACATGCACATGAGCTATGACATGTACATGTCCATACTCACATACATACAATAATAAGATAAATTTATTTTAAAATGCAAGCGAAACAACTGTCTTAGTTACTGTTCTATTGCTGTGAAGAAACACCATGATGAAGGTAACTTACAGAAGAAAGCATTTTGCTGGGGGCTTGCTTACAGTTTTAGAGAGTTAGTCAATGACCATTATGGTGGGAAGCAACGACAGCAGGCATGACACTACATCAGGAGCTGAGACCTTACATCTGATCCGTATTTCCAGAGTAGAGAGTGAGAGACTGGGAATGGTGTAGGCTTTGGAAGTCTCAAAGCCCAACTGCAGTGACACATCACCTCCAAGGCCACACACCTCCTAATCCTTCCTAAAACAGTCCCATCAACCAGGGACCAAGCATTAAATATGAGCCTATGGGGGACATTGTCATTTAAACCCCACAACAACTCAGCATCAGACTGAAAATAGTAAACTAGCTTTTACTTATCATATTTATCCACTTAACTAAGTTTAAAAAACAGTTATATAATATCCCTTGGCTTCTAGTGGGGAGGGAGAGACTTTTTAATGGTATGGTTCTTGGAGGGTCAGCCACTTTCTAGTGGATGGCCTCATATCTAGGAATATATAGTCAGCACCAACTAGCCTCTGTGGGATGGAGGGAGGGAGGGAGGGAGGGAGGGAGGGAGGGAGGGAGGAAGGGAGGGAGGGAGAGAGGGAGAAAGAATAGGAGAGGAGAGGAGAGGAGAGGAGAGAACAACTATGGGGAAGTGCTGGGGAGACCACAGGGCTTCACCTAGATCAAACAACTGAAAGATCCCTGCTCCTCAAAGTTCCAGCTCCCAGCTTCCCCTTCTTAGGTTCGCAATAATTCTCTCACTAGACCAACAGCTTTTCAAAAAGTTCCCATTAGAGTGAATTTCTATTATGACAACATTTAGCTGACAAAATACTTTTAATACTATAGGTTAGGTACAACTAATATTAGTATTTTTAAATGACATTAAAAGTCAATCCTATAATAATACAAAAAATAACGAACCAATTTCAGCATGGGTGAAAATATTAAGGAAAGTAGTTTTTGAGACTAATAAAGTTGCTGGAGATTTGGGTCTATCTGGAGATTTGGGTCTATCTGGAGAGTTGGGTCTATC